>NW_005357453.1:1334265-1337497 GCF_000412655.1 Myotis brandtii
TTTTATTGATTTTTTACAGAGAGGAAGGGAGAGAGATAGAGAGTTAGAAACATCGATGAGAGAGAAACATCGATCAGCTGCCTCCTGCACATCTCCCACTGGGGATGTGCCCGCCACCCAGGTACATGCCCTTGACCGGAATCAAACCTGGGACCTTTCAGTCCGCAGGCCGACGCTCTATCCACTGAGCCAAACCGGTTTCGGCCAATAGAAATATTTTTAAATAAAAAAATGTATGGAGGAGATTGAGAGTTTGGGGGCCAAACTACTCCTTACGTGCAGTTGTAAATAAGCTCTTAATTCAGAACCTGTGCAAATTTAATTTAGTATTTAAAACTCTTCAAGCAGAGAAATGAGACAAGTATTTCTCACTGGAAACATTGATAAAGATGCTGTACTTCTACAGAACAAATGGCACATGCCTTTGACAAAGCAGATCTGAGATTATAGTTAGAAAAATGCATTTAAAATATTTGCCTTTGCTTTGGCTTATAACTTTAAAAGTTCCATAATTTAATAATTATGATCAAATATCAAATAAAAACTGCAAACATATGTTTGTTATGGGAATTTCCATTTTATTATCCACTGGAAGTAATGGAAGTAAAATATGCTACCTCATATTTTTGGAAGTCATGACCTGCCAAAGTGAGACAAAACATATAGAAAAAACTTACTTCTTCTGTTTGATTAATTGCATAATCGGAGTCAGAGTATTGAGCTTATTGAGACTAAGTTAAACTTCATGTGAAAATGTAGAACAATCACACAGTTTTGCAACCGTGTCAAATGTTTAGAAGAAAAATGAGCAAAACAACTAAACCCTCTTTCAAAAGATTTTTCATGTGTCTGCCCTTTACTATTTGGAGCTTATCAGCAACTAAAAATTTGAGGCAAGTATTTATGGCAAACTTTTTTACTAAAGTATGTTCGCTGATTGATAAGGATTTTCTCTATGAGAGACGGAAAAGTAGCTCATAGACTTCAGCCAAAAGCCTGTTTCATGTCAATGTGCTGTGGAGTGCGTTGAAAGATGGCTTTCAGAAATCCTTACTCAGGTTTTATGAGAGGCATTGTGGAATTTAATAGTGATGGTATGTCCTATGGTTTAATATGGACAAATGTTCACTTTACTGATATGGTTCATAGCGTGCAAATATATTTCTATTTACATGTAATTTTGTGCATCAACAACTTCCTCTAAAAATTAAAAGTAAGAATTAGCCGTTCTAAAGGAACACATCATTGAGGCAGGGAGCCTAACTCTTTTACTTCATTCTTTATGAAAGTGGAATTTCTTCCAGGGTTTTCATCTCCAATCATCTAATTGATATTTTACCTAAGTCTAGTTTAAAAACAGTTATATACAAACTAAGGGGTTTGTGAATTTCCTTCATATCTGTACTTAATCGCAAATCTGTAGTTACTGGCTACGGCTAACAATCTTATTTACATTCATAATATTCAAGGCATATTTTTACAGCAATGGCCCATAAGGGTATAGAGAACTGGTCAAAACTAAGGCTTACCACTCCCAGGAAAAGGTACACATTCACACACATACAATGTTTAAAAATTAAATTCAATGTAATGGCTGCATATCTTGTCAATTCACTTATTGCTGGTAGATGTAGCACCATTGATTCTTGACTCTTAGTGTGAGAAAACAACAACAGCAACGGCAACAACAAGACGCAATTGTAGTGCTCCTTTTGCCACATACTCGCTCCAGATTCCACAAAGTTGTTGCTAGTGCAGGCGGAAGGGACCTTTTCAGATTCATGCCGCCTGAGTTACCCCATGTGAATTCCTGCCTGGTGGTGTTTTAGTCTATTTCCACGACCTGTTCTTAATCCCCGTGTTTAGGGGATTAGGTCTGCCACAAGCATTTATTCACGCAGGGACACAATCTGTATTCTGCTGATCTTTAATGTTAAATGTGACTTTCTGGTGTTAGTAAAATTGCTTAAGAATATCCAAGGGATTGAAAGCTGTCATTATGTTATCCTACCTAAGCACAATGATACTAACTCTTGACTGAACAACACTTGCATAGGAATGAATACGGACATCGGGGTGTAGGGTACACCACAGCATCAAGCTTTCTTCTGCATTGGCTTTACCCAAATTGCGGCTGCAAGGATTGGCTGGTTGTTCCCAATCTGGCTTTAAGGGATAATAATTCACTAACCTCATTGCCTCCACTCTTTCTTTCCTTCCTTCCTTCCTTCCTTCCTTCTTTCTTTCTTTCTTTCTTTCTTTCTTTCTTTCTTTCTTTCTTTCTTTCTTTCTTTCTTTCTTTCTTTCTTGGGTGTTTACATATTCTATTCTCTCTTTAAGGAATACTTCTGTCTTCCCAGCTATAATTTTATTTGTTCTGTTTTAATGTATCCTTGATACTTCAATTTAAACATCTTTTCCTCTGAGACACTGTCCCCAAACATGTCCTTTTTCTATCATAATCTGTAATTCATTTTTCTCCTGACATACAAAAGAATGGAGTAATATGATACCTAGAATATTCTATATACTCAAACAGCATTCCTTGTTGAACATTAAATGTATGAATGAATGAATGAATGAATGAATGGGAATGCTGTAATCCTGTGTATATTCAAAATATAGTTGTTTAATAAGCAAAGTATGTCCTTTATTTTTTTAGAGATGCTCAGGACAAAAACTGAAATAATCGAACTTTAACTTCTCACATGTAATATAGGTGCAAATCACCCTAGTTTGTGGCTAAATCATAAGTCTATTTTTCATACAATGTTTTTTTTGATATATTTTATTTGTTGAATCTCCATTTCTTCTTACTAATGTTTAAAACTAGAGTTCAGAACCACGGAGAGCTCCAATTTGATTTGAACTGAGAGATTCTGATGCCTGAATTTTAAATTATAACTTACCAATGTTGACCACTGCTTTTAGCAGTGAATGGGTCCTTTACTGTATAGCACAATTCTTTCCCAAAAAATCTCATCTTTACAAATAAGATAGCTAAGAGCAGTCAATATTTCAATAGCTGACTCCAAAATTCAGAATCTTCTCTGCAATGCATTACCTTTTTAACATCTATTTAAACCTATAGATTTTATAACTGCTATCAAGGCTTACTTTCTCTCTTTTGCCTGTATGGCTCATTGGCATTTAAAAGTCAATACCTCCTAATTTTGGATAAGGCATTAGAATTAGCCTTCTGATCTGAGAATAAGTTCTAAAGTAGGAAGTT
>NW_005357453.1:1339806-1358520 GCF_000412655.1 Myotis brandtii
CCATTTTTGAGACCCTCCAGAAAGGTCAGCCCCTGGGACACAGAGCAGAGTGTAAAGGTAGAGGTTGTCTCTGAAGAGGCACAGAAAGCATACTCAGTTCAGAAGCCTTCCTCTCAGTGCATGGAGTGCTCTGCGTAACTTTTGAAAATGGAAAGGTCTTCGAAAGCTGAAAACACAGTAATATAGAACACGAATTGCAAGGTTTTCTATAGAGCAATTGAGTTGAATGAGCTATGAGTGAATACTTGTGCAGAGAGAATCAAATGTGTCTGTTAATGACTATTATCGTATCTTGTTCTATTATGCCTGGCAAGCTGAGAAGTCAAGTGAGGGTGACAGACGGGTTTGTAAACTATGAAACATCATACACCTATCATCCTCTGAGAGGGAGTATTGAGCAGGCAATTGCTATTCTAAAGGAACTTGTATGTGTATGCTTTGAAGGAAGGATTTCCATGGAGAAAAGGATAAGAAGTTGTGTGGTTATATATTGAAGCACTTCCCAGTACTAAACTCAACTGACTACTTTGAGGTTCAAATGATTTCTTTAATCAGATCAGCATCTTGAAAACGTTCCTATAAATGAGGGAAATAACACATTTCACTGTTAAGTCTAGTTGTAACCTGGTCTGACAAGGAAAATGAACCTGGATAACTTGAAGGGTGTTACCCAGTTCTGGGAAACCTTAATTAGTGTTTGGGGGAAAGCAAGCTCTAGAATGTTGGCTACATTTGACTTAATCTGGACATTATTCAAAAGCCCTGGTCTCACCTACATATAACTTCATAGAATATTATCCTTTGGGCTAAAATTTCTAGAATTGGTTCCAGTAATTAAGTTTCAATTAAAATATTGGAAAAGCTATACTTTTCAGTGTTTGTAGGTTATATTAATAGGGTTGATATACTGTGTTGTCCCTGTGTGCAATTAACACGTATTAATTGTCTAAATGCTTTTTTTTAGTTCAAAGTATTTTATTTATTGCAAAGCATGCATTTGAGAATATTTTTTAGGAAACTAAATTAAATATGAAGGAGTTAGCATGCATATACATTTATAATAACAGGTTTTTTAAAAAGGGTAAAAACTAAATTAGATATTCTTATTACAAGATATGTGAAGAACATACGCCCTGGAATCACAATATGTGGGCTTGACTACCGATCTGCTACTTAGTAGTTCTGTGAACTTGGGTAAGTTGCTTCACCTCTCTGCCTCACTTCCCTTGTGAGTAAAATGAGGAGAATTATACAGTCACTTTCCTCAGATTGTTGTGAGAACTAGGAATTAATAATTACAAAGTACTTAGTGCCTGGAACAGAGTGAGCTCTCAATAAATAAAATTAGCAACTATTATGTGATTATCTAAAACATTTTATAAAAACTAGGAACCATAGATATATTAGAAAAGTGTTGTAATGATATGGGTGAAAATATGAGAATGCGTCACTAGAATGAAGATTCTCTGGGGTTCTTTTGCACTGTTAGTGGAACCACTCTACTATGCAAAGATTTATAAAAAATCCCTACTAAGCTGATCTTTAATTCTAGATCATTTCTAAAGGAAAGTTTCTTCCTAAGATCCTGCTCAGGCACCCCAGATGTCAGCAGTATGGCATCCAAGTTAGCAATCTGGACCTTGGAGCTACTCACAAGTCTATTTGAAATGTGATTTGCCATTTGCCAGTGGAGTGACTTTCGGCAACTTATTTGCCCTTTCTGATATTTTAAATTTCCAAATGGATGTACAACAGTAATACTACAGAGCCGGTGAGGCATGAATGCGATATCTCTAGAGTTTTGCGCAGTGCCTGGCACTTCGGAGGCCTCACTTGTGTGTGGTTTGTGTTGCTAACTGCTATGTAACCTGCTATCCGGGGTGCAACCCTTACTGTCCTGGTTGCGGATGCCCCACATTTCCCTTGGCCATCTAGTTAGTGGAATTACTTTACGTCTGCTATTGGTGAATTCAGTCTAAAATGTGTATTTATATACATTTTAGTTCAGATGAGTACATTCGTGGAACAGAGTGAGCTCTCAATAAATAAAATTAGCAACTATTATGTGATTATCTAAAACATTTTATAAAAACTAGGAACCATAGATATATTAGAAAAGTGTTGTAATGATATGGGTGAAAATATGAGAATGCGTCACTAGAATGAAGATTCTCTGGGGTTCTTTTGCACTGTTAGTGGAACCACTCTACTATGCAAAGATTTATAAAAAATCCCTACTAAGCTGATCTTTAATTCTAGATCATTTCTAAAGGAAAGTTTCTTCCTGAGATCCTGCTCAGGCACCCCAGATGTCAGCAGTATGGCATCCAAGTTAACAATCTGGACCTTGGAGCTACTCACAAGTCTATTTGAAATGTGATTTGCCATTTGTCAGTGGAGTGACTTTCAGCAACTTATTTACCATTTCTGATATTTTAAATTTCCAAATGGATGTATAACAGTAATACTACAGAGCCGGTGAGGCATGAATGCGATATCTCTAGAGTTTTGCGCAGTGCCTGGCACTTCGGAGGCCTCACTTGTGTGTGGTTTGTGTTGCTAACTGCTATGTAACCTGCTATCCGGGGTGCAACCCTTACTGTCCTGGTTGCGGATGCCCCACATTTCCCTTGGCCATCTAGTTAGTGGAATTACTTTACGTCTGCTATTGGTGAATTCAGTCTAAAATGTGTATTTATATACATTTTAGTTCAGATGAGTACATTCGAAGGGATGTTTTGATTATTGCACAGGTGTAATCAAGTACTTCATAGCTTGATTGGGGAGAAGGTGGAGAACTGAGCAAAAACATATTTAGAATGCAAAGGATAGACTCCCAGAAAAATTCTAAGAGCAAAATTTGAGCCTATCCTGCTTAATAAAACCATGTTTTAATTCTCACCTGAGGATATTTTTTCCATTGATTTTTTTAGAGAGAGTGGAAGGAAGGAAGAGGAGGGGGAGAGAGAGAGAAACATCCATGTGAGAGAGACACCTGGATCTGGGCTCAGGATTAAACCTGCAACTCAGGTACATGCCCTTGGCCAGGAATCAAACCTGCAACCCTTTGGTCCGGGGCGGTTGATCAAACCCCTAAACAAACCAGCCAGGGCTATTTTTTTTTTCATAAAACAGTTTAAAAGGTTTTATAAAAGATGAGCATCAGCATAGTTAGTGGGCAGGAAATCTTGGGTATCAGGAGAAATGGGTTTGTCATACTTTCTGGGCACAACCGATTTCATGAATTTGACCTTGGTTTGCCTCCTTTGCAATCTCTCAAGTACATTTCCCTTCAAAAATTCCAAAGAATCATCCTATAAGAACAATCAGTGTAGTTACTGTTCACACGTTACATTTGCATAGCTCTTAACAGCTTTCAAATGCTCTCCACACACCTCCGCCAAGGGAAACCGCCTCTGAGCCAAAGAGCTCATCAGCGTCCTAAGAGGAAGGAAGAGGGACAGAAGGGTCACCCCTGAATCACAGGGAGTGGGGACCTGTCATTGACTCAGCAAAGCAGACCCGGTAGTTCCTGGCAGCTAAACCAGGGGCTCTTCCACAACAACTGGTCTCCAGTGGGTTTCTAGTCCTTTGATCAGCTTTTGAATAATAACAACACTCTAATTACCAATTCAATTTAAATTTTCTAAGCCCTGTGAAATATGGAAGTGCTAGATGTTAAATCTTTATCTGCAGTGTGTAAAGGGATTGTAGTTGTTTCTTAATAAAAACTTGGCACATCTTTCATAAGTAATAACACTAATAATTTGCTGTAGCTTTTGTTGTAAAAAATAAGCCACTTTACACTCTATACTTCCTTCTTTTATCTCCCACCTTTGTAGTAGGGGGAAATATTATTATAGCCTTCCCCTCTCTAAATGTATTTTACTTACATGAGTAGAAGCCCAGTGCATGAAATTTGTGCACTCAGTGGTAGGGGGGGGGGGGGGGCCATAACATAATATGTTGACACATTTTGTTTAGAAAAATCTTTATAATATCTGCTTTCATTTCAAAACTAGAATAAGGTCTGTTATTAGAGAACTGGAGGCCCTTTGCTCGAAATTCGTGCAAGGGGCTCGGCCCTCACAGCCCTGGCTTCGTTCTGAAGGTCGTCCAGGCGGTTGTTCTGCTGTTTGGTCTAATTAGCATATTAGCTCTTTATTATACAGGATGATGTTCTCATCACATGAAATGTCCCAATTGTGCTTGGAGGATCACTTTTCAGGTGATTTTTCACAGGATTCATGTAGGACTAATTGACTAATATCCAGGGATTAGAAACTCTGCAGTCCCCACACCCTCACAACCTATGGTGACATACATATATATACGTTTAATTACAATAAAATGTAGATGAAGATAGTGCTATTTCATTGTTTACTTTAATGTGAACTCAGACATTATTGAGAAAAATGGGGAGAAAATGAAGAACCCTGTAACATCAATACAACATTTTACCTTTCTTTTATAATATAAAAAGACATTTCTTAATGCTCCTCTTATATTTCATCCATGTTCCCTCTAAGGACATAATCTTCTGAGCCATCATTTAAAAGCTATGTTATGAAGAAAGAAACACTGTCAGCTTTTCATTCCTTCACTGGGGAGCGATGCTCTTTTTTTCAGTCCTACATTGTAACATTTGCTTTTATCCTACTAACACCCTCTCTCAATTCAGAAATGGCCTGAATTAGTAACTCACATCTGGGCATCCCTCATCCCATGCTACCCCAGTTTACCCTTTCTTTAAAAACAAAAGGCAAAAACGTCTTATAAAGATCTGTAAGGGTTTTCCCGATTTCTGTCTATAATGACATTCCATCCTTAAAAAAAATTTTCTTTTCTCTTCCAGTCACCAGAGCTTACCTAAAAGATTGTTACACAAATCCTTCATTACTTTTTTTTTTTAGTTTGACACAAACAATGGTTTTCTGGGCGTTCTTAAGCCTGTACGGTGCTATTTGTCTTCCTCATGTATCTTATTCTTAACCATAACCCCTAGAAAACCATACCGTGCTCCGGGATGATTGGCAGATCACACACAGGAGTCGGTGCCGCATGATGAAGTGATCCTGAAACTTACCTGGGGGAATGGGACATCTGGTTTCTGTTTTATGGGGACACGGCCCTGAAATCTACTGTATGCAACATGGAAAAGACTGTCACAGCTCAGCAGTGACTAGGCCTCGGAGAATCCATATTGATGAAAATTATTGTAAAGGCCCATCTAGTCCAATAACAATACCATTAGCATCAACAAACATTGATATAGTCCACTGCAGTTTCTAAAGGGCTCTAAATGCATTAAGGAACCTTATTCTCAGAACCACTCTGAAACTGTGCGTAATATATACATGATTTCTAGATAGGAAAGCTGGGGTCCACAGCGTGTCAGGGTGCTACCTAAAGCCGCACAGCTGCCAACGTGGGGCAGAAAAGCACAGCTCACTCTACATCACATTTATCTTTATGTTTTGTCCTCCCCTCCCCCATCTGATGCTGATTTTCTTAACAACTAGACTCCTAGACAATACTTGAATCCCTCTGATGATGAGGAACTTCATTACCTGCTAGAGTTTCCCTGACATTTTCGTTCAATGGCTTTAACTATTTCTTTAAAAAAATATTTTTTATTGATTTCAGAGAATAAGGGAGAGGGAAAGAGAGATAGAAACATCAATGATGAGAGAGAATCACTGACCGGCTGCTTCCTGCATGTACCCTAATGGGGATCCAGCCCACAACCCGGGGCATGTGCCCTGGATGGGAATCAAACTGACCTCATAGTTCATGGATCAACGCTCAACCATTGAGCCACACCAGCCAGGCAGGAATACTTCTAATACTAAATCTAAAGATTTTTTTCGATACTCACTTAAGAAATTTTTTTTTAAATCATGATAGAGTTTTTTGGTCTCTTCTTTACTATAAATTATGTAAAATAATGTATTTTTATGTCTTCTGAAATGATTGTGTAGTTTCTTTTTAATGTGAAGGCATTCTTGTATTTTTTGAAAGATTTTTTTATTGATTTTTAGAGAGAGAAAGGAAGAGGGAGAATTATTAGCAAACGTTTTGTGTTTTTGTCCTGTTTGTTAAGCAATGCTCACTTATACAGCACTTCAATGCATTTGTGAAGCTTTCTCATTGTGTATGATCCCTCTTGACTTCTTTTCACCCGGTTGTCAAAAGATAGATAAGTTTTGATGATTTCATTGTAAAAAGAGAAATTGATTCAGCATTTCTGAAGCAATCTTTCCCTAGGTACTTAGAAGGAAAAAAGTACCATGACTTTTTATCCTACAGCCTATTCACTGGGAGAATGATCCTGCATAAGGCTACTCACACCTAATTAGCAAACACTGAAAATGAATTGACACTTTCAATGTGTTTTCTGTGGCTCCACTGTCTATCACTCTAAGCCTCCAGTACTTCCCCTCCACCTCTGATCAGAAAAGGCTGATGAGTCTGTCTTCTAACAAAGAGAAAATGACAACAGCTCTAAACCCTGTAGACTTTTTAATTAGCCCCATATGTAGCCTGGATGAGGAAACATTGTGAAACAGAAAGTGGATCTATAATTCCAACACGGTAATACTCTGACTGATAAAACACCTTATTTCTCAAGTATTTGTAAGTTTATAATTTAATTTTGAGCTTCTAACAACGTTGCCCGGTGGGAAGAGAGACCATCCACATTGTACCACATTGTACACACTGAGGCACATGGGTGGTGAGTGACTGAGGGCCAGTGGGAATCTTCCCTGGGTGCTCATGGACCCAGGCTTTCAATCCTAATCTCCTGGAGAAAAGAGGTGGTGGGCAACACCACTGGTTAGAAAGGGATGGGGGTCGACTCATCTGGTTGTTGAATACCTATGTGGTGATAATAGCATCCTATAATATGTTCTGAGTTGGAAAGTTTTTGATATTCTGATTTTGCATGTAATTTATTGCCTTATCACGTGTCTGTTGAACTTCCCTCTATATCATAGAAATATATATTTTATCAACTTGTGAAACAGGATTGCAATGGTCTGATATTATATCATTTCCAGAGCCTCCAAGACATAATCATTTGGAGTCACCCTCTGTTTTCTGCTGCAGTTACCATAGGGAAACATGGGCGTAGCTTATATATGTTGTTATTGTTTTTTGCAACAACAGAAAGTGGAAGTGACCTTTGGACACAGTTTTTTCCATCAAATTGAAGATGCATTATATGCATTAGAAGAGCTAATTTGTACCAATTATCTAATTGATTAATTGTAAATTACTGGTTACAGTAGGTTAATTGAATATATCATCATTATTATTATTTAGCTTAATGAACCAACATTTAGATAGACCTTATAACTGAGATGCTATTTATCTTTCTGGGAAGATGTCATAGCACATCCTAGTAATACAATAGAAAACTTAAATTCTTTCTGTGGTAGCCAAAATGATAATGTACTTGGCTGATCCTAATTGAAGATATTGCAAGTGACTATTTTTTCTGTAGCTTTTCATCTCACCAAATGGCATTTGAATTATTATGAGTATTTTATCACCATATCACTCATCGGAATTATTTAATGATGTTTACTTGTAGATTGAGTACAGGGATAGATCACTTGGGACAATACTAATAAATTTGAACCTCAAAAGTGTGTGTAGATGAATTCTTTTCAAAATACTGGACACTTTAAATTCACTGCACTATCATGCTACTTAACATATTATGCTGTAAATCTTTCTGCAAAATAAAGACGCATTTTATCACTTTTTGGACACAAGTGTTCATAAGAAGTATTTGCTTTAAGCAAGGGGAAGCTGTATGTAATCAGTTATACCTCAGCCAAAGCATTGGAACCCCTTGTTCAGACTGAGCCCTCGGAATTTTCCAAGTGGGTCTCTTCCTATTTCATCCTCCTTACCTTCTTTTTCATGATGACACATAACCATTTTTTTCCCATGAACTCAGAAATACTGTTGCTCTAAAACCTTCAATTTTCCTAGTCACACTAATAACATAATGATAGTTCCCATCTCACAGGTACTATTATACTAGTCCCCTATGTTCCATAAACTATTAATCTTAATCATTACACAAGTACTATGTGCAAAGCTGAGTGCACAAACGCAGGTTTGCCAAAAATATAACTTGCTTTCTTATACCTGATCCTAATTATCATTTTTAGCTGCACTTTATTTTATTGAAGGTGGAAACTTAATCTCTCTTAATCCCGGGGTATGGTGTGGTGGGGGACAAGGGAAGGTTCATGCTGCCAAGGCCAGGGGTAGGAAGCCTGGGTCCTCATTTGGGTGTTGTCACATCTGCATTCCAACACTTAAGGTCACCTCTTAATTTCTAGCTGTTTCTGTGACTGTCATCTCTAAAGGCAACTTTATTTTATCCTTTTGTAATAAATGTTTTTTATTGACTTCAGAGAGGAAGGGACAGGGAGGTAGAGATAGAAACATCAAGGATGAGAGAAAATCATTGATCGGCTGCCTCCTGAATGCACCCTGCTGGAGATGGAGCCTGCAATCTAGGCACATGGCCTAACTGGGAATCAAACCGTTACCTTCTGGTTCATAGGCTGGCACTCACCACTGAGCCACACTGGTTGGGCACCATTATTCTTTTTTAATATACTAGTGGCCTCTTGTGGTCAACTGACTATATAACCTTGACCAGTGTGCTTAGGACAGGCAGACAGGGGCTAAGATAATCTCATTCTGCCTTCAGGTCTCTGCTCTTCCCAATGCAACAGAGAATCTTTACTCAGAGTCAGTGCGAGAAGGGGACTCCTGTTGGGTTTGGTTTTGGTTTTCTCTGTCTAAAGTCCCTTGAGTGAGTTGCTAGCTTGTTGAAACACCCATGCCTTTCCTTTGCATATAGCTGCAACATCCTGTCCTCGAGGTAATAAATGTTTCACTCTCTCGCTAGTCAAACTCAGAAAGGATCAGGAGGTGCCAGGGGGAAAATCAGCTGCTATTTCAGAGTTTACCCTCTGCCCTTCCATTCTAACTCCCTGGCCTCCATGAGCCTTTTGTACTGACTGTGTGAGTAACTTCGGTGGGGATGTTTTGGTTTAGTGGCATTTGAGAATTTTACATGGTATGTCCTCTGAGAAGGTATTGCAAGGATAGAATGTATATAGACTGCTCTCTTGCTTTTATACTTAAACAGGCATGTAGCATATCTAAAACTCAGATGTTCACTGTCCATGCCAGAGCCACATTTAAGACTCAAGTGTGAGCCCTGGCCAGTTTGGCTCAGTGGAGAGAGCGTCAGCCTGTGGACCGAAGGGTCCCGGGTTTGATTCCAATCAAGGGCACGTACCTAGGGGCACGTGCAGAAGGCAACTAATCGATGTGTTTCTCTCACATTGATATTTCTAGTGTGAGCCCTGGCCAGTTTGGCTCAGTGGAGAGAGCGTCAGCCTGCGGACCGAAGGGTCCCGGGTTTGATTCCAATCAAAGGCACATGCGGGGGTTGGGGGGTTTAGTCCAAGGAACATGGCTTGAAGACAGGGGGCCATTTCTCTGGGAAGGTGGGGGGCCGGCAGCAGGAAAGGAGGGGAGCAATCAAGTGTGATGACTTGAAATAATTCAATCAAACACTGCCCAGGGCCATTAAAGATATGCAGCTACATTCTGAGGCCAGGGGTTGGGGGACTTAGTCCAAGGAATGTGGCTTGAAGACAGGGGGCCATTTCTCTGTGAAGGTGGGGGGCCGGCAGCAGGAAAGGAGGGGAGCAATGTCCGCGGGACAGAGGACCAGCGCTGAGCAGGCCGCACGGCAGGTGCCAACATGCATGGACATGGCTGCATGGCAACCAAGAGGGCCGGAGAGGGCGTGGGCCTTCAGGGCCTGAAGGAGAGAAAACACAGGAAAATCAGCGTTTTGTAAAATGTCTAGGTATGGAGATATTCAGACATATCTGAGCTAGTTGCTCATAGCACCAACCGTTGGCTTTTCTTTTTTAATGTTTGCTTCTCTTCTTCCCTCTCTTCTTTTTATTTTATTTTATAACTTGACTTCTCCCTTTCCTGTGGTTGTTAGCATTCCCCTGCATATGGCTTCGACTCATGGCAAAAGCAGAGATTCCCTTTCCATCCCAGTCTCCCAGGGGGATCTGGCCGAGGAGACAGCAAGCGTTATAAAGTGAGGGACCACTGGCTTCATATGAGACCGTCAGATGGCCTTCGAACAGCGATTTTCAACCCTTTTCATCTCATGGCACATCAACTAATTATTAAAATTCTGGGGCACAGCAAATAATATATTTTTTGGCCAAATTATAGGTATCATTTTGATTCATTCACATCAGATGCTCTTGTTGTGATGCTGTTGTCATTTTTTAATCTGGCAATCTAAGGGGAAAAAGGCCAGTGCTGCTGACTGAATGGTCAGGTACCGCGTGGGTGAGAAATCCGTGCGGCACACCCGGTTGAAACCACTGCCTTGCAGTTTAGGTAGAGACTGTTTAGCCACAGCAGAGATAGCGCGGAGGCCAGAACGGTGATATACTTAGGAATACCGATAAAGACATATTAAGAAACATTTGAAGGTAAATCTCATAGTAACAGTCAGTAAGGCAAATGGCCATTTTTATCAAGTGCAGGTAACCAGTCGGAAATACACGATGTGTTCAAGTTCACAGCATCATAGAAAATGCATCGCTTATGGTGCCTGCACAGGCGGGTTCCGCTCAGACAAACAGCGCTGTAACTGGTAATTGGAAGTGCTGTTATCCAGATCAGACTGTGCCTTAGGTACCATTAACAGCAGCACTTCCTCTGTTGTGTTTTGTTTTTTAACCTGAGAATTGATACTTTTATTAAAATTAGTCTCGCATTAAAAATATATTTAGCAATCACATTTTTCTCTCTGTCAGTTAATGATGCTCCTGTCCCCACCTAAATGTCCTTGGTTCTATCCCCCACTTAATTACTAAAAGTGGAAACAATCATAGAAATAGCATCTCCACTGCATGCAATCATCCCATGTATGCATACTATTCAAGGACCTTTGTCAGAAACAATATACTGAAACTATTATCAATCACGGAAGACAGTTGTTAAAACTCAAAATCCTTAAATGATTATTGCAATTTAGGCGGACTTAAACCTTCCACATAATAGTTCTTTTATTAGTCATTTGTAAAGCTGATCTTTAACCATTTCTCATCGCAGTGTAATGTGAAAACTTCCAGCAAAGACAATATTAAACAACAATAAATAATCCCACTGGAGTGTTTATGACATTCAAATATACCTAATGACCCACCACACTTACGCTACTACTGTTGTATTTCAGTATGTTACAATGATGAAAACAATAATCACACTGCTATTAAATCCAAATTTATTCTCATTATACAACCTTATGTTCAGCCATGTAGTGTAGAATTTTTAGAATTGGAAAAAATTACTTATCCTGGAAGAAAATTCACATTTCTTTCTCTTCCATTTAAGTTATAACTCAACTGAATAGTGGGAGGAGGGAATGTATCTGAATCATAATTATGTCTTTTTCAATTAATACATAAAGAAATAAACTAAAATCCCCCCAAATGTGGGTTTTTAGACGGCTGTCAATAGTTTAAAACCAACAACATATATGTGTACTTGGTTAAGAAAGGAAATGCAGACATGTGGGGGATGGAAATGTTCCTGTGTGGGGTACACATAGCTTAAAATATGCCTCTTTTGGTGCTTTGTTATCTCAGAGTCACTTGTTCACAAGATCCTAAAACTTGCCTTATTTTTTAAAATTTATTTTTTATTCTTTTAATTTTTTTGGTTAATCCTCACCTAGGATATTTTCCCATTGATTTTTAGAGAGAGTGGAAGGAAGGGAAAGAGACAGGGAGAGAGAGAACATCCATGTGAGAGACACATCAATTGGTTGCCTCCCACACAGGCCCAAACCTGGGGCTGGGGATTGCGCCTGCAACCTAGGTACATACCATGCCCTTGACCGGAATCAAACCTGGGACTCTTTGGTCCACAGGCTGATGCTCTCTCCAATGAGCCAAACTGGCTAGGATGAAACTTACCTTAATTCAACATAAAGGAACAAAATAAGTATTTACCACTTGGCTATCCTATGCAAATCATTCTGCTAAAACTTTTTTGAGGTACATTATGTTAGAAATAAGCACTAGGCTGAGTCTGTCATACCTCCTCCATGATCCCAAACCAACTTACAAATGCCTGATTTGTAGCCTTCACCAACTCTATGAAAAGGATCTACCTCTATGTCAATTGTTGTCACTAGATTGGGAATAACTTGAAGGCAGGTACTAATTCTGTGTCATCTTTATCTTTGTGTAGCTACGCAAACTCAGAGATACTGCAAGTATTATGATCCTTTATTCCTCTCAAATAATTATGATCTTAGCTTGCCTGTACTTTTGCAGGTTGGTAGCTCCTTTGGTTTTGTGCTAAATTTGAGAACTGGGATATTTCCTGACGTTAGGAAGCTAGGCTCCTAGACCCAGCCTACCGAGATATTTTTTGCAGGCATTCACTTCTCAGATTCTGCTATCCTCCTGGAGCTGAAGAGGGATACTTTCTGATATTAATGAATCAGAAATTAATTAATATGGGCCTTAGATTGGCCCATGACACACACCATATAAGAACTTCCTTTTCTTCCTCAATCCTCTTGGAAAGTCTAGTACAATCCACTCAAATTGAGATTTAAAACAAAGACAAGAAAGAATGTGGTTTGGGGGAATTTAGGCTTTTGGTCAAAAACTAAGACCCACTCTACCTCCGTTGAAGCAGGAACCACAAAGTTCTGACTATCTTTGCAGACTAAGAGAGACCAAAAAAGAACACCCCCTCCTAAAACAACAAAACAACAAACAAACAAAACCAAACCAGGAGAGAAGCACACACTGACATCTGGATATCTTTTCTAGCCATATTAGTATACCCAGTACAAATGCTGGAAGATTCTTCTAAGTAGGTACTCAATAAACAGGCTTGAGTGGCTAAATAAATGGATGGGACTCTGATTGTTAGAACAAGGGCTCCTATGCTTTCATTTCCATCTTAATATTTTACCGTGCACTCAGGATTAGCATTATGCATGATAGGAGGCGCTGTTTGAGTTAGAAATATTATTCTCTATAGTTATAAGAAAACTTAGCTATTCTCAGACCTATTACTATGGATCCCTACCCTATCTCGTTACTAGCCAGAGGCTATGTTATAATAATTGTCCTCATGTTAATATATGCATTTTCTTTCTTGGTGAAGCTTAGTGGATTCCACACTCTAACTCAAAGGAAAGATGCTTCTGAAGAGACTGTTAGGCACCAGGTTAGTGAAGGAGATGTTTTGTAACAGAGTACTCTGTTGTTGTTCTATCCCATCACTTCATTGAGACCTACCAATAGCAAATCTGTTGAAATACTTTCCCAGGAAAAAAATGAAGTGAAATGCATATTTTAGTCCACTAGAAATCAGGTGACCTAGATTTTATCTTCTGAGCAGTGGTCTTACATCTGAAAATGGGACTATGTGACCTGTGTATTAGGTCATGAAGTCCTTTTCTGACACTTGATCATTTGTAATCTGGATAAAATTTTTCTGAGATGAGGTACACTGTGAAAGTATTTTTGTGTGGTTTATTAGGGTTTCCCAACTTTTGCAATTAAAAGTAGCTTTTGTTTACTCTGAAATACTATTAGAAATTGCTAAAAATGCAGATCTCTGGAGTGTGAGAGATGAGATAACAATTCTTTCATGTTATGAGTCCTCACTGGTTTGGATCAAATGGAAATGAGTTTGATATATATCAGTAGACATGATTCATTTGGTTTATTCAAATTTTGGATAAATAATCAAGTTTAAGTTGAGAAAGAAAAATCAAGGTTAACAGAATAAAGAAGTTTAAAAAGCAAACAGATTTTTGAGGAAAAATGGGACACAAGGCATGTAATATTAGGATTTACCCAAATTACATGTCCTAGATATAAAACAAATTATTTTTAAAGAATTGACATTTTTAATAGGTTAAAGTGTTCTGAAGATGTTTTCATGGAAAGGGCTCCTAATGAGTATTATACTTTTCATAATATGGGTTTAAAGATATTGAAAATTGCAAATCAGTATATAGGTGTGTGTGTGTGTGTGTGCCTGCGTGCGCGGGCACACGCCTGGGTATGCAGGTTTAACTGATTTTAATATTCTCTTAAGTTATTTTTCAAAAAAGGACAACTCAGTGTTTTTCATGGAACTGCTCTGGGAATATAAGAATGTGATAGTCTAGAAAATATACCAACTAAGTGACAGACAGCGCTAATCTGTGAAAAAGTCATACATCGCTCTGAAGGTCAGCCACAAACTTTTCTGTTGTTTGGATGCCAGAAAAAAAAATGTTATTACAGAGAAATGATATAAACACACCTTTGTCTTTTTGGAATACTTTTTTTTTTTTTTGCTGCAAAGACTTGGAATCTCCTCCACACTCCCTAACCCTCCCCCAAACCTCAGAAAGAGAAAATTGCTTCTGATTTTCCCTGTACAAATTCATTTTCAGGAAAATGGGAGAGAAAGGAATATATATTATAAGCCTTTTACTCGAGGGGAAGATAATTGCTGGCACACCCTCAAACCCAGTGTATATTTTCCCCATTTGAGTTCCCTGTTGTCAGTTCTTTGGATACGATACAGGCACTTATTGATCTAACCCTTCTCTCGTGATAGATGGGGTTGTATTTTGAGAAACATATTTTGCATGAGTGGCATGAATCCATTTAGAAGAAAGTTTGGAGTTATAGGTGCCTTGTCTTTTATGCAAAAATGTGTCTACGAGTTAGAAATCTGTGGGTCTGTGGGGTTACTACCTACCATCCTAACTTACATTGGTAGAAATGGAAAAATATCAGCTTCCCACATTGAAAACTTTTGCATCCACATGGAAAAATAGGTCAGGAAAACAGGTAACCCCTCGGGGGAATGATCCAGTGTTCTGTGGGCTACCGTGAGAGCTTCCGGGTACAGAATGCACAGAACACTCCGAGATGCTTTTCTGAGCCGAACTGTGAGCATTGAAGCTGACAGGAGGGAAAGAAGTTAATAATAGAGGAAAATTTTCAGTTCAAGTAAGACTTGAGGTGGAAATGGTGACTCCCCAAGAAAACTCCCTCTGGCTCTGTCTGACTTTTCTCTGCAACCCACATAAAATCTAAAAAAATATAGAATGGCATACCCAGTTCTTCACAGAAGGCTTCTTAATGAGTTGAGAATTCTCTTCTTCACTCTGCCTTCTATACCAGTAACAATACCAGTCTCCATGAAAGTTAGACTCCTTGTGGGGCAAGTCTCTGAAGACTCGCAAATTGACTTAACCCAAAAGGAAATCTAATACCTCGTAGAAACGAAAAAGTTTGTGGGTGGGGAAGGCTTCCAATATAGCAGGAAGAGGGAGCTGAACTGGCAAAACCCAATCCTGGTTAAACCTAATTTTCCCCACTCTGCACTTGAATTCCTGAAGCCAGACACGAGTGGGGAAAAACACTTGGTATTATCTTTACAAATACTAGTAATAACTTTCTAAGAAGATGTTGAGCCACACCTATCCATATCTGATTTTAAAAAAACTTGACTACAATTGACTAGGATATATACCTAGTCAGTTCTGCTATAGTGCTTATTGTGAAAATGTGAATTTATTCAAGGAAATCGATATGTCATGGAAGAAATTTAGTATAGTGCAAGTTTTGCATTTTTTTGTATACCATCTTATCTCTAAGGAACAAGAGGTGAATACTAGTATATAAAAGTGCACCCAGCTGAACAAAGTCATGCAGGAATATGGAACCTAGACATATGCTGGCTCCCTTAGTTCATCATGCATGTTGAGCCACACCTATACATATCTGATTTTACAACGTTCTGATTTCAGATAATATTCCTTCTGACACTTTATTATATTGTTCAGTTTTTTAATAAACGTATCTCATGATAGTGAAACTGATATATATGATATGAATTCAGCAAACACCAGAGGTTACATTTACGCTGGTGTTATTTGTGTGTGCTTGTTAATACCCTAGATCCGTGGTCAGCAAACTGCGGCTCGCAAGCCACATGCGGCTCTTTGGCCCCTTGAGTGTGGCTCTTCCTAAGCCTGAGGAGTACCCTAATTAAGTTAATAACAGTGTACCTACCTATATAGTTTAAGTTTAAAAAATTTGGCTCTCAAAAGAAATTTCAATCATTGTACTGTTGATATTTGGCTCTGTTGACTAATGAGTTTGCCGACCACTGCCCTAGATAAGTAGCATTCTATTTTAGAAACTTCCTGAATCACTGGTGAAGGCACTGATGAATCTGTTATTCTGCTCATGTGTCCCAGCCCTCTCTCTGCTCCTTAATTGTGCATGGAGTAGGCAAACTTGAGACAGCAGAAAGTGAAATGGAAATGGAAGTGTTCAGAGCATTTGGAGGAAGCAATATTGGAACTGAATATCTCTGTTTGAAAATATGCTTTAGAGTCTGGGAAATGAGTTCTTTCAAGCATTGCTTCCCATCTTGGGTATAATTGAATCCTTCAGCTCCTTAGAAAGATAAAGTTTAGCTCCAACTTGATATGCATTTTCAAGGTAGCAGTAGTAGGACAGTGCTCATATCAATCCTTCAATGCTCAGCAAACAGAGTTATTTTCATCGGTTTCAAGCAAGGGAGCTGGCATTCTGTTTAAACCGAGTAAATGATTTTGGGGACATCAGAAAAGACCCTTTACTGAAAGGAGCATTGCCAACTCAATCAGTAATGCCTGAATGGCTCCCCGTGACAGGTAGAGATTAAGCTTCAAGTGCAACCATCTCTGGATTTGATTTCTTGGCACCCTAATGTAGATTCGGGTACAAATGACAGCAAGTCCTCCTGTGACAAATTTCAGGCTAAGGACACTGGCAATGAGCAGTTGATGAAAAAACCTGAGAGTGATACAAATAAACGTAAACAACCGGAACTGGAACAAACGACATATATTGCCTACTTAGCTGGCAGACTGTGAAATGCCCTTTTATCGTGGCACTGTACCTGTGTGTGAGGGGGCTGGCAAGAACCGAAGCCAGAGGTGGTCTTATTGTTTTATGGTCATGAACAGTATTTGCAGAGCCTGCTTTGTTATCACTTCGCATCTCTTAAGGGACTCGAATGTCTCCTAAGAGTCTTTATCCTAAGCCTTGAGTAGAAGCTGATAGGAAGGTGGTGCTTAAATGGCTGAACTGTAATTTCCCAACTCTGAAAGAATGAGCCATGGAAGTATGGAATGTACCATGAATAGGTAGCAACAAATAAAACCTATGATAATGTAAGAAAAGCACATGGTGCTATTGGAGAGCAAGAACTTGGAAGTCAAGCAGAGCTGCACCTCATCCTGACCCTCCACTTATGGTTCACATTATAGAAGGAACCATTGAGCCACCATGAGTCTCACTTGATTCACCTGTAAAATCAGAACTGATGCGATCACTTTGGAGGCTTTTAAAAAAGATGAAATGAGATAGATTTGTGCGAGCATTTTCTAACATGCTTGGCACTTGGAAAAGGTGGGGAATGGAGGCGAATAGGAATAAAAAGAAATGAAGGAAAAAGCATTGTGTCGGAGTGCCACCTTTGGAGACTGATCCACCTCCAGCGATGGCCAGGATTGTTGTTGCAACCCCACAGCAAAACCAAACACATACACCTGAGATTATTGTCACCATTTATGCTATTATTTTTTTACGATAATGTAAGAAAACCACATGGTGCTATTGGAGAGCATGACCTTGGAAGTCAAGCAGAGCTGCGCCTCGTCCTGACCCTCCACTATGGTTCACATTATAGAAGGAACCATTGAGCCACCACAAGTCTCACTTGATTCACCTGTAAAATCAGAACTGATGAGACCACTTTGGAGGCTTTTAAAAAAGATGAAATGAGATAGATTTGTGCAAGCATTTTCTAACATGTTTGACACTTGGAAAAGGTGGGGAATGAAGGCAAACAGGAATAAAAAGAAACGAAGGAAAAAGCATTGTGTCGGAGCGCCACCTTTGGAGACTGATCCACCTCTAGCGATGGCCAGGATTGTCGTTGCAACCCCACAGCAAAACCAAACACATACACCTGAGATTATTATCACCACTTATGCTATTATTTTTTTTTTATTGATGCGGGTACTCATTTGCCAGTCAAATATTTGAGTGACTATTTATAAGGCACCAAGTTAGGCTCCAGGGATAAAACAAAGTAACAGACCAGCCCCGTTCTAGATGTCTTCATTTGTCAAGTTAGGAAATCGAGACAAGTAATCAATTAGTTCCCATTCCTTTTGGATGTTCTGGGATACTGATTATTATTGGTATTAATCCTATGTATACAACAATTTCTATTGTCTGAACTTGGGCTGCTCTAAGAAAACTACCATAAGCTAGGTATCTGTAACAGCAGACACTTATATCTCACAGTTTGGGAGGCTGAGAAGTTCAAGATCAAAGTTCTTGGGGCGGGCCTCTTCCTGGCTTGAAGATGGCCACCTTCTGGTTGTGTGCTCACAGGAGCTCTTCTTTGTGTTTGCGTGTGAAGAGAGAGTAAGATCTCTCTGTCTTCCTCTTCTTAAAGGGCACTAATTTCATCATAAGTGTCCCATGCTCATGGCTTAATCTAAACCTAATTACCTTCTAATGTTCCCAACATGTAAACTGC
>NW_005357453.1:1358560-1374060 GCF_000412655.1 Myotis brandtii
AAACATTCAGCTCAGGACATCTATATACTATCATTAAGGCAGGAGTTTTATTGGGTTTTCTCTTATCCTCAAAAAACCCTCCATTAGATAGTTATCCGTGTGCTCAATTGACAGATAGAAGCCAAGGCTCAGAGAGGTGAATTGATTGATCAAAAGTCTCATAGCCACTACGTGTCAGGGACGGAATTCTGACCTGCAGTTGCCTTTGTGATCGCTCATCTTGGGCTCTTTCAGCTGTGTAACACTGTGCGTTTTAGCACTGTTAAAGGCAGATTCACAAAGCATCATTCAGACGAGATGTTGACAGAGGTTAGTCAGCTGGTGGAGGCAGGACTGTACTTTAAATCAGTAGACACACATATTTTTTAAAAAAATTCAAACATGCAAAAAAAGAACACTTTGTATTAGAAAAGATAACATTTCTGGGGATACAATTATTCATGACCCAATCAGCTGTCACTTCAGGGGAAAATATCTGGAAGAAATATCTCGGTCACTGAAACGGAGAGCTTTGTAGCTGATCCATCTTGCATGCATCCCATTAGCCTCAGAAGCTTCTGGATAAATTTATTAGGGAATTTCGGTGTCTCTATCCAGCAGTGTGGGACCTTTTCCCTTCAGAGCCCATTGATCAAACCCTCTATTTACACTCTTAGTGGTGGACCCTATTTTAACATCCACGTCTCTGGACAATACCAAGACTGTAGTTCTAAGGAGGTGACTTGGGAATTGTGTCCTCCCCCAAGTAATATCTAGTTAGTCACTTTCATGCAAATAGGAATATTCATACAAATTCCACCATTTTTATGGTTTCAAAAAATAAGAACTATAAACCTTCATCTTTGAATTGACCCTATTTGTTCACCATTGATTCTCAATAAGGAAGTTTGGCCAGAGGGAAAGGTCCATACTGTGCTTTCTTTGCCAATTATATTCTTAAAGGGGATGGAGAGGATGATTAGTTCCTATTTGTGCTTTTGTTTGCTGAGAAATGCTGAGGACCCAAAGGAACCATACTCCGTCCACATTGTGGTAGAGATTGGCAAGAGCTTCCTGACTGCCCTCGTGCCCCAACCAGGAGGCAGCAGTTTCTGCCGTGTCCCCTGGGGTCCTGCCACCACATTTTCCTGTCGCAGGCGTGGGGTATCCGCCACTCTGTTTTCTCCTATTTGAAGGGGATGGAGAGGATGATTAGTTCCTATTTGTGCTTTTGTTTGCTGAGAAATGCCAAGGACCCAAACGAATCATACTCCGTCCACATTGTGGCAGAGATTGGAACGAGCTTCCTGACTGCCCTTGTGCCCCAACCAGGAGGCAGCAGTTTCTGCCGTGTCCCCTGGGGTCCTGCCACCACATTTTCCTGTCGCAGGCGAGGGGTATCCGCCACTCTGTTTTCTCCTATTTGGTGAGACTCCAGTGAATTTTAGATCCTAATCGCTAGGAACATCAAATTATCAAATCCCTTGGATCCTTCTTGTTTCTCTTATACAGCCCAGTGAAGCTACTGCTCTTTTATTATAACAACCTGTGGATTTTAAAAATATATTCTTCCTCTTCCCCATTGGACTGTCCACTCTATCCCTCTCCCCTCCTCTCTGTAAAAAATCAATAAAATATATATTTTTAAAAAAGGCAGCAGACACTACAGAGATGGAGTGCCAAAGCTTGGCAATGATTAAATTCGGGGTATGTAAGAAAGAAAAAGTCAGGGGTGAATAATATACAGTTGCTCCTCAATTTACATTGCAATTACATTTTGGGAAACCTATAGTAAGTTGAAAATATCAAAGTGGAAAATGCATTCAATACATCTAACCTACTGAATTAGCTCAGCTTAGCTTACACGTGCTCAGAACACTCACATTGGCCTACACTTAGGCAAACTCATCTAACGCAAAGCCTGTTTTATAAAAATTGCTGAATGTCTCATGCAGTTGATTATGCATTTCGCTTTTGCACCATCTTAAATTCAAAAAATCGTTAGGTTAAACCATTGTAAGTCAGAGACCATCTGTAAATAAGCTGGCTGCCAGAGATAAAGCACAGCAGTGGGTTTGATGAGATAATAATAATGGCTACATGTTATTCCCAAACAATTACCATGTGCCCAGCACTGTGCTTATTAGTGCTTCCCATTTATTATCTCACTGAATCTCCATATAATAACCTGTTTTACAAATGAGACACGTGATCAAAATGCTAAGTAGTTAGTAAGGCCAGACGTTGAATGAAGTGCTATTTCTCTGTATTCCACAAAAGCAGAGTTTCTCCAAGTGTGATCTAAGAACTCCCCAAACCAAAAATTATGCAGAGGTGGTGGTCTAAAATGCATATTCCTAGGCCCCACCACAAACATGCCATTTTGGAGCCAAAGACTCTGCCTACTTAAAAGCACCCTGAGCAATGCTTATGCCAGCTAAAGCTTTATCAATATTGTTTTCAATTCAATTTACTAAAACTTCATGAAGCTGCTGTAATGTTATAGAAGTTGGCTCAGGCTCGCAGATATAGAAATAAACAACATAATTTCTTCCCTCCAGGAGCTACTAGACTAATGAGAAAAAGAATGAAGAAGAAATAGACCATGGAAACACATTGTAATAAATGCTTGGGTGGCCGTGGGGAGCACCTAAGGGGAAATGCTGGCCAGTGTTGGGCAGAAATGGAGTTGGACACAGCCACCAGTTAGTTATATATTTGAAACTCATGAGATAAGTCAAGATTAAATATGGTGAAATTTGAAAGGTTCAGGGGTGAAAATGCTAAGAAAAAGTCTAAAAAACAAGAAGACAGGAACAAAACTTGAGAGATTACTTATTTGATATTTTCTTCTTGAAAACATAGTACTCTGAATAAGTGAACCACTCATTAGCATAACCAATGAAATTGCCCTTTTGCGTGGCCTAAAAACTTCAGATCACTTTATGAGTTTTCTTTCCTCAGGAGAATTTTGAAAGTGATTTGCCTAACTTTTTAACTATCAAGTTGACTTTTCATAAAAGGGATGTGTTACACCACTGAGTGGCAAAGTTGCATTTCAGATGGTCTACTTCCAAAATGCATGCCTTAACAGTTTCATTATTCTAATGTAACTCTAAATTAGAATGAAATGGCCCTTTAGCATGGCCTAAAAACCTCAGATCACTTTATGAGTTTTCTTTCCAAAGGAGAATTTTGAAAGTGACTTGCCTAACTTGTTAACTTTCAAGTTGACTTCTCATAAAAGGGATGTGTTACACCGCTGAGTGGAAAAGTTGCATTTCAGATGGTCTATTTCCAAAATGCATGCCTTTAACAGTTTCATTATTCTAATGTAACTCTAAATTAGATGCTTTTGCACTACCCAATTGTAGTAAACAATTAATTGTGTAGATAAATGAGAATCCACTCCTGTTATTCCTTCATGGAACCCCATCTACTCAGTATTCTATGATGGCAATTAACCCCTCCAGTACCTGGCTGCTGCCTGGCCTGTGATTGCCCCGCTGTAGGCAGGACAAAATGCCTATAAATTGTGAAATTTTCCTGAATGAAAGGTAATGGCCTTGACAGCTTCAAAAATGTTTCATAAAGAGCTTGTTGTTGTTGTTGTTATTATTATTATTATTATTATTGCCTGTTCATATCAGAATACATTGAAGAATTAATAAAAACATTTTCATTTAAGAACAAGAACCATAAAGGAGAATTTGGAAGTGATTTGCCTAACTTCCAACAATAAGATTGCTGGGAAGCATCTAATAAACATGTCAGAGGAGAATTTGGAGTTGGTACCTTTTTGCTTTCCATGTTTGCTTGTTGTGTAAAGCAAAAGCAAGAGGGTCTTTGTCTGAGTTGGCCAATGAGCTTAGGTTTGTAAGAAGATTTCACCATAAAATGCAAAGACCACGATATAAGATCACCGTGTTTCTTAGAGTTACAGTTTGGCCCTTGTACTTGGTGAGCAAAGAGGGAGAGATGAAGGGTTTCCCTGAGGTTTGAAGAGTGTTAATCAGAGGAGAGAATGCTTGGGTTACAGATTGATCCATGTCAGGACGGAGTGCTGGGTCCCAAATAATAAAGGCAGCCAGATATTCCTCACACAAACACGGCAGCATGCACACATATACATGCACACATATATGTATATATTCATTTATGATATGCAGGGTCCTCCAAAGTATAAGACTCAGGACAGAGGTTTAAGAGTGGAATTCTTAGTAGTCAACAAAATTCCTAGATCTCTCTTGATGTAAATTGCTGTCAAATACATAGTAGATTTTGCTGTTTTTAATCTAATGCATGCCTTCATCATTTGTTCTTAATAGATTATATTTTAAAATTTGATACCAAATCTTCTGAATTTTTAAATCCAACTGATCACTGTGAATTACATGCAAATTTTATAAGAATTTCTTCATGGATTTAAAGTATTAGGCAAAATGCCCCCAAATACCATTTTCCCTTACCATGTAGGAGAACCAATCAAGTTTATAAATGAGTTGTCTATGTGGTAAGATTTTATAAATCTTAAACACACACACACACACACACACACACACACACACACACACACACACACACCTTTTCCGTGGTTTCTGAAATCCATACTTGTAAAGCAGTGAAATTACCATGGAGATTGGTCTTATCTGTAGGGTGATAGCTAAGTATCTTGAGGTCAAAAAAGTAAGAATGCCCAAGGCAGATAGAGCTGAAAATTGGAATATAATCAGTGCTGGAAGGACCCTTTCACCAAGTAATCTTAAAAATAAGTAATTTGTGTTAGTATGAAAGGAATACTGTCGTTGTGCAGCAAGGCATTGCACCAATTACCCTTGACCCGCCTTTGAGGCTTTCTGATTTTTATGAGACTTAAGTTGATATTTATTATTTTAAGCAATGCATTTATTCTAGCTAACCATTATTTTAATGGCAGAATAAAAAGCAAACTGACAATTTTATTTTCCCAGTGTTTTCTTTTTAATATCTACTCTATATAAACTGTTTGTGCAGAACAGCCTTGGATTAGCCGTATATACTCTCAAGTTAGACTAGGAATTTTAAAGCTGGAAAAAAGCTTGGCGCCGATTTCCTTTCTTTGTTTTAGCAGCAGAGCGTTCTTATGCAGCTGTAAGTTACTATGGAAACTCAGTATATACAGCTGGTCAGCACATTGCTTGTTTCCTTGGAGGTATGGACGGGTTGGAGAGTAACATCACAACCGTCCCCTCCCCAGTGACATAGGAAGGGGCGCCAATGCATCATGAACACATGGATTCCAAAAGGATCTTCTAAATTTTCAAGGAAACACATTGAAGGCAATAAAAGTGAAGTTAGGTGCTCAGTGTTCATAATCTGCCCTCCGGTAGCATCCGAAGCAGGAGTCTGAGTTCAGGGCTCTCCTGTGTCTTATATGGTAGTTTGCCCAGGTCATCCCACATATCCTCTCCCTTCCCCAAATTTGCGGTCCATAACCTTGCATTGCTCTTTCCTCCACGTGATTTCCCTCAGGGTTTCTGTGCTCTTGGCACCAGCAGTAAGCGTTTCTCTGAAGTCCTTCTAAGCCCCAGTGGAGAAGAATGATTTTTTTTTTCAAAAGGGAAAGGAGGATAAATATATTTACCCTCTATTTTTATCTATGCACAGTTTACACAAACTCTTAGGATTTCTAGAAGGTTCTTCTACTTAAAGCTAGAGCGTTGAGCCCTCCTAGTAGGTAGATTTATAATATCTTTTTAATCATTGGAAATTTTAAAAATACAAAAGAGGAAAAGAGATATATCCATACTTCCATAACCCCAGTGACATCTTAGAATATTTCTTCCCAGAGTCCTTTTTAGAAATTACTTTTAGAAAAATCACTCTATTAATTCTGTGAAAATAAACCATGTGAATTAAAAATCTTCTCAAATCTCAGCATTCCATGTTTCGAGTGTGGATATCAGTTCATGTCTCATTTATAAGGGCATGATTGATGAAATTCCTACTATAAAACATCTTTCATAACAGGGATTAGCATTTTCATTCATCTTCTCATTTCCCCACCTTCTGGTCTGGGTAGGTATATTATTAGTTATGCCTGTTCAGGTGTTTGACAATGGAATTCTCTTCAGTAACCATTGTTTCCATTGTCTTTACTTTTATTTCTGTATAGAAGTGGATTCTGCATCCATCCTTGGTCCCTTTTTTCACAATGCCTACCTTTTAATTTTGATGATATTGTTAATTACCTGGATTTTGTCATCAGACTTATTTAAGAAGTGCTACATTTTCTAAGCACTTTTATAGTTGAGAATGTGACTGTTGATAAACAATCATATATAATATTCTTTGTAGATAAATGATAATATATAATATTCTTTGTAGATAAATGATCATATATAATATTTCTCCATTGTCTTCTGACATTGAATTGTTCTATGTGGGAACCCAATGTACCCCTCAAAGATGTATTTTGCTGTTGATTTTTCTGTCTGAATGTTCATCTAATTTGTCATTCTCCAGATTCAATAGCTCAAATATATGCCTCACTATTAATAAATACATTTTCAATTTTCCAAGAACATGGTATAGTCTTGCAATCTAAAAATGGAGGTTTATTTTTCAGGGAAAATTTCCTATTATTTTATCTGTGAATGTATTTTCTGTTCCCATGCGAGCTTGCTACATCAAGAATGCCAGTTATCTTAATGTTAGATCAACTTTGCTTGTCTTCTTTCCATGCAAGTTTTGCTCTAATTACTTTAGTCCCATTGCCTTTTCATCTCCATCCACTGATTATCTCGTCTCCTGTGTGTGAACAGTTTGATTTTTAGTGGTGTCAATTATGTTACCGTGCTTTCTAATTTATGTATTGGCTCTCTAATGACGTTGCTTTGGTCCCTGATTTGTTTTCTTAGGTCTCCTACCTCCCTTTTCATTTTATTCTATTGTTTTATCACCTAGTCTTTGACCTCTAGTTTTATTGAATTTATTTTCATATTAAATTAATGGATTGTGTGAAGCAACTTGAGGAATTTCCTTCTACTTTACTTTTATATTTTCTTCTGGATAGCATGCTTTGTCTCTCTCTCTCTCTCTCTCTCTCATGATTTCTGGCTGTAGTATATTTCTATATTCCGATATATGTCTTGTGTCTTGCTCAGGTGTAGGTGGCAGGTATAGGTGGCTCTGTTCAGACACTATTTGTTCCAATGTGGTAGAAGTTCCTTCTAGACTTAGTTACTCCCTGTCCTGAGACCCCTTGGAGTCCTGTTTGAAGACTAGACACTTCAGGCTTATGAATTTTTAATAACCAGCAGGAATGGTCACGGAGTGAGGTCAGCAGGAGCGGCATTCAGTCTCTTTGAGAACACCCCGCTGTGTTGCCAGGTGCTGTCTCCTATCCTCTTCCATGGGGAAGGGGCTTGTCCTCAGGTTGCCATGGTAGCCCCAGAGCCTTCACCTTAGTCAGCCTCATCTCCTGTGTGTCTCCCCAGCAGCCACTCCAGCCTCTCCTCACTCAGAAAAGGGAAAACATAAGGCTGGTCTTAGGTCCTTCATTGCTTCGGGTAAGGAGGTATTAATGAGAATACTTAGCCTTTTCCCCAAACTCCAGGACAATTTCCAGGGTTTAAAGGCAGATAAGGGACTAAATCCTACTCTACCTTTCTGCTCTACTCCAGAAATGTCCGTCTTGATTTTTTTTTGTTTTTGCAATTGACTTTACTTTTTCTTTTTTGGTTGCCGTGGTTGATTTTTATGTATCTGTGTGTGCTCTGTGACATACCTTTTTATTTTATTAGATATTGGGGGAGGGAAATTATTTATATGTTAGAATCCATTATCTTCTCAGTTCAATGTGCAGAAAAGTTCCCTTATAGAACATCTACTATTCCCAAGAAACAAAAAATGATTTTTCTCATGCAATTTACTGTAGCTCTTCAATGTGCATTAAAATATACACAGAAATAGTTCCCCTGCACAACAGCAATATTTCTTTAGACTTTTAAAATATCCACATATTTTACTTCAAATACCAAAAGGGCATAGTAGAAAACATTTGACTAAGAGGAAATAATCTCTCAAATTTCTGTCAATATGTTGTGTTGGAACCTGGAGAAGTTCCTTTATATAGTAATTATTTATGTCATCAGATAACACACGAGTTAACACTTTTATCTTGTTTTTCTGAATATGTTTTCATTCTCTTCATTGCTCCTATTGAAAATTGGACAAAGAAAAATGTTTCTAAATTATATGTGTATAGATGTATATTTTTGTGTCAATGTGTATATGTAGCATTTTAAATATAGGTATTCTATATGATCATACAGTTGAAGAAAAATGTTTCTAAATTATGTGTGTAGATGTATATTTTTGTGTCGATGTGTATATGTGGCATTTTAAATATAGGTATTCTATATGATCATACAGTTTACATACAAACATATAGAAATGCACACACATATAAGCAACTGTTGGAGAGTTGCCAATAACAAATTGAGGCTATTGCTAGCACACAAATTGAGTTTCCAAAGATATAGCAATCACAACATATGCACATAGAATGAGGACCTTGAGATAATCCTACTATAATTTTTATCACTGGTTTGAGCCTCACAACATTATTCTCCTAATTCCAGGTTTCACAATTAAAAAGAGAAAAAGAAAGCTCAGTCTGAATTTAGAAAAAAAAAAGCCACCCTGATTAAAGAAAGAGCAGGGACTGAGTAAGGCTAATGGGATTATTTATCTGGATGAATATACACAGAGCTGTTTCTGTGTATATTTTAATGCACATTGAAGAGCTACAGTTAATTGCATTTACTGTGAGGAAAGACCTGAAATAGTTTTGAAGCATATGTAAAAGACTTGAAAATAAAGGTTGATGATCACATATTCTTCACCCCATAGCACATGGCCAATAATTTTTACATAGGAGGAAAAATTATTTGGGCATATTGTGCTCACAATAAGAAGTACTAATGGGGTGTGGAAAATAAAATCAAAAGGTCTAAATTTTTCATTATTCTAAGATGAACAAAATATCATCTTTGCCAATTATAGTAGAAGAGCTTATAGTTTAATGCTTCTATATTCTATTACTGTGATTAGTATTAATTAAACAAAAAAAGTGGACCTTTATGTTTTTAATGTGTTCCTCCCTTAGCTTTTCCATAGCTATTACTCATTTGGAGACAGGAAATGAATAGAAAATTCTAAGAATAAAATCATAGCTTAAAAAAAACATGTTTTTTCCAGAATAATGGCAGCCCCAGTCAATATTAATAGAAAAAGACTCAAGTGTACTTTTATTTTCAATATAGAACACATTCTAGTCACTTAAGTTTAGAACCAAACTTCACCCAACCTAATTTTTTAGGAGATTATAGACAGGTATGTGTGAGAGACAATTTAAATAGAGAATGAAATGCAAATCTCAACAACCAACCCTATGGGGGAGGACAGGTGTGGAGGTAGGAAAGAGAAAACTAGAGAGAAATATTAAGCAGATTTCAAGTTACTTGTCACATAAAAATAAGCCTGGAGATAAGTGTTGGATCGGGTACCTTATTAATAAAGGAGGAGGATTATGCATTTAGTGATCAAGTTAGCTGAAATAAAGATGCCTTGGAAACAAAAGTTGGTGCAGAAAGACTTGAAACTATGACTTGAGAGAACAATTTCAAATCTATAAATTGAGCAGTCCATTAGAAACATTATTCCTTAAAACTAGGGTTGGGTTGAGGTAAGTTTTACATGGAAGCCTGAATTTATATGAAATATTTTCCATCCTATGACATGTTTTCTCTAAATTATACATTCAATTCCATATTGCTTCCTCTGTACCAATCTGAATGTGAAATTATCTGTTGATACAACTGCAGCACTGAATTTAAAAGAACACGTTTATTTGGGATATAGAGGTAGCCCAGTTGGCCAATAAACTTCTAGGCACTTGATGTGGTCACTTCCTTCAGATATTCCTTCCAAGAGAAGACCAATAGTTGTATCTCCACTATTTCAACAACAAAGTGACTAACTCCAAAGGGCCTGGAGAGGGAGAGAAAGGTATTAGGATCCAGGGAAAGGAGCCAGCCTTTCACTGTCCTCAAAGTAGAAATGCAGCCACTCAAGGATCCTGCAGTTTTCATATTCCCCCCAATAAAACCTCACCAATCTGTTCTTGTGCTTGATTCTTTATCATTCACCAGAGTGGCTTGTGCTGCCTATTTTTCATTCATCTGCATAACTTTAAACATAACTTTGCAATTTTAAAGAGCTGTAGTAAGTCTTTAGGATGTATAGTTTATTCTCAAAGTTAAGGTCTTCTGGAGAATATTAATTATGTGTGTTAGAGACCTATTGTAAAATTGACCCACATTTCGTATGCACCTAAATAACTGGAAAATAATTGTTAAATAACATATCTAAAGGTAAAAAGACTAAAAGTCATGTCTAAATAAGATTAGAGAACAGTATGGGACATTACTTAAAATTTATTATCCTATATAATAAAAAGCTAATATGCAAATCAACCAAATGGCGGAATGACTAGCTGCTATGACACTCACTGACCACCACTCACTGACCAGGGGGCAGACGCTCAATGCAGGAGCTGCCCCCTGGTGGTCAGTGCGCTCCCACAGGGGGTGCGCTGCTCAGCCACAAGCGGGGCTGATGGCTGGTGAGTGCAGTGGCAATGGCGGGAACCTCTCCCGTCTCTGCGACAGCACTAAGGATGTCTGATTGATGGGCCTAAGCCATCAGTCGGACATCCCCCGAGGGCTCCCGGACTGCTAAAGGTTGCAGGCCGGGCTGATGGGAGATCCCCCCACCTCCCCAGTGCACGAATGTCGTGCAGGAATGTCGTGCACGAATGTCATGCAGGAATGTCGTGCACTGGGCCTCTAGTGTGAAATAAAACCCATCATACTCTTTAGGTTGTGTAGGCAGGACTCTCCCAAGCCCTGTAAGCTTGGGGACTGAGATTACAGAAGAAACTTTACTCGGCAAAATTCCAGCCATTTGCCACAGTATAGACACTTCTTAGAAAAACAAATAAATTTACAATAAACTTTTACCCAAATTTAAGGTTTAGTTGTACAATCTAACGATTGTAGTATAGAAGTACCTTCCATCTTCCATCTGTTAGTCAATTCTAAGTATAAGAAGCATATTCAAAAACAGAATTGTATCTTTCTATGTTTCTGTTGCATATTAGTCATTATTCCTTCTTTCCTCAGCTCCCAAATAAAAATAATGATCTATATATTCACTATAAGTACTTGAAAAGATCCTGAGAAACCATAGTCTGATGGGAATGTGGATAATTTATTTATGGTCATGAATTTTATTTCATCCAAAGAAGAAAAGTATTAAAAAATCAATATATTATCTGAAATTGTTGTAATATTGTATGTCTTAAGAAATTTTCTAAAGTGGCCTAATATTATGTAAATTGAACAATGTGATAAACTTGAAAATTCATCTAACTTTATCTTTATTAACTCATTAAGAGTTGCTGCTGACCAAATAGTTTAAAAAAGTAAAACAATTTCTTCTGCCAGAGTGAAAGAGAGAGGGAACTATGTAATATCCAAATGGAATAAAAAAAATGCATATGCTGCAGGCCCCTTTAAGAATCACTGTCTAGCTGATAAATAATGATATATTTGAAAGATATCTTAAATTATAAGTGCTATAAAAATTGGGCACAGTGAGAGCATTACAAAGAGCAGAAAAATCCATTGTCAGCTTCACGAAAGACAGAATTTCAAGGAAGAGGAGGTATTGGAGCTCCTCTTAGAGAATGAATAAAAATTACATCATCTGAGGAATGCAATTCCACCAGGAATCCATAATCAGAAAAATGCTGGAGAAAGGTATCCACAGCCATTGATAAGCGACATTCACTCTTTAGTCCCAATTTCAATTTGCGTTGAGAATATAGACCTACAGAGCTGTGAAAGGTGTAACGTGATTATTATACCTTGGTCCTAAATACTAGGAAGCAGTCATAAAATTGGATGAATAGATCTTCACCTGCTGATCACAGAAAAAGACAAAGAGACCAAATAAGAAGAGAAAACCTGGGTAAACTTCATTTGTCCACTCTCCATCAGAATAGCATAATGATCAAAATTACGTTAAGCCATGTATTGATTTCATGTTCATGGGATAGAGCCTTTTCCCCCATGGACTTACAAACTAATGCTAAGGTAACCATGTCTACTGCTATAAAACAGGTAAAATAAATACCACAGGTATTCTTAAAGGAGAGAAAATTTTACAAGAAAAATAATCAGGACATCCTATTTGAAGGATAGGTAGGGTGTCTAGATTCAAGATCAAAGGGAAAACAGTTCAGGATGAGAAACTAGAATGAACAGAGTTGGAATTAGAAAAGGGCCTGCCTCAGAGAATTATAGTGAATATAAAAATAAAAAATATGGAGACTAATAAATTGGGCATGGTCAACTCTCAATAAACATTGACTAATGGCTGGTAAATACACACTTAATCAACATCTGATATAAAATTGAGGACACAATCCAAATGAAACAACTAATATATTTGCTCAGAAGCATTCAAGAAATATTTCTGACCTTTTGGGATCATTGTAAAGGGATTGTAAAAAGTTTCATACTAATATTATTATCATTTATAAAGAAAAAATTTAGCCCAGTGTATAATGAGGATACATTTGCTTTAGAAAATTTCTCAGACATACCTTTTATCATGTCTTTAATTTATGAATATTACTGCCTCCCAGCCAAGTCATCTAAGTTAATTTTCCACTGAGAAAGATTTAAAAATTTAAAAGTTGTTTAGTACTCTAGGTCCAAATATTTAATTAAAATTTAGGGAAATAAGACATGGCAGGAGGGAGGAAGGAAGAATGGAGGGGGAGGGAGGGAGAGAGAGAGAGAGAGAGAGAATATGAATTGTAATTGAGATTTTCAAAATCATTAAGTAGAAAAACTAGAACTTGAATCCTGGGAGCTTCCTACTAGCTCTCCCATCAAAGATTATAAATTCACTTTGACATCAAGGGTTTTTGCTGATTGTGGTTGGAAAGAGCAAAATATGGTGGTTACTCAAAGGAGCAAAAATTAGCACTCCTTACTCATTGAGCATAACAACAAAAATGACAAAAAATACAAGCTAGCTTTATATATGGTTACTAAAATGCATATTTGTGTCTTCAGTGGAAAGGAGATCATGGCTGCTACTGGGCTGTGCATATAACCTGGGTCGCGGGCAATATGAATATTCAATTCTGACATCACTTTAAGATTCCAGTGGAAGAGGATGAACATTGCTTTTTAAAATCTTCCTCTCTCAGGCAGAGTTTTGAGGGTCCAAACTTAGGAGATTCATCAGCAAGGGTGTGTTATATTATATTTGTAAATTTCTTTCAGCTGCAAATTTCCATTACAGAATTACTAGCATTATGGTAATGAAGACATTAAATCACACTAGGATATCACATACCATGCTGAGAAAATGATAATACAAATTGCTAGGACAATAGGAATGTGTCCACCATAGAAGGGACAGTCATTTTTTGTACCCTGTTACCACAGCCAATTTCAACAGGGCATGAGTCTATCCCATTAACTAAATCCTAATGAAACTCTAGAATTACGGGGACAGGAAGCTTTCTTCTTCTATACTCAGGGCTGCCTTCAGTTCTATGGGCATATCCTTATTTACTTTATCAGTAGTATAGTTTTCATAGTCTTATGTTCTTTTTCAGGGCAGGTCAATTGAATACCATTACTTGGATATTCACAATGTTTATTCTGTGTAGTTTTTTGTGTTTTTTTTCCAAAAGTGTTTTTTCCCCTCTTTCTCTCTCTCTCTCTGTTTTTCTTCTGGCAAAACACCATGAACTGAAACTGCTTAACTGCATTTGGTGGTGGGGAGGGGGTGAGAGGAGAAGGAAATAGATAAATAGATGTGTTCTAAAGTAGTTCTTATATAACAAACTAAGGGTTTGGGGGAATTATTTGAATTACAAATATTTCCTATCCCAGAGCAGTGATTTTAACTCAGTGCAAACCTTCGCATGCAAATTCACATCTCAGGCCACTCACTTCTGTTCTATGTCCCTGCAGTTCCGCCCTGGTTCTTAAATCACCCGTCCAACCTCTACGCCTACGAGAGCATGGACATCGAGTTTGAGTGCGCGGTCTCGGGAAAGCCGGTGCCCACCGTGAACTGGATGAAGAACGGAGACGTGGTCATTCCTAGTGATTATTTTCAGATCGTGGTAACCATCTCTTCTCATATTCACTTCCCAATCCCACTCATTGCTTATTATGTTTTCAGGTGTATTCCTGTCCTGGGAAGGAGGTTCCTGTCTGGCATGGGTGTGATGTGTTGAAAACAACTGTCCTAAGAAAGCAAATAATGCTGGACTTAGAATTTTTGAGCTGAAAAGAGTGATCAAACAGGCCCCCTCCCTTTTTGGTTAATATTCACCCAAGAATATTTTCCCCATTGATTTATTTACAGAGGGTGGAAAGGAGGGAGAGGGGGAGAGAGATAGAGATGGAGATGGAGATGGAGATGGAGATGGAGATAGAGAAGAGAGAGAGAGAGAGAGAGAGAGAGAGAGAGAGAGAGAGAGAGACAGACAGACAGACATAGACATTGGTTGCCTTCCGCATATACCCCGACTGGGGCCAACGATTGAACACGCTTTTGATTGTGAATCAAACGCGCAAGACCTCTGGTCTGCCTGAGAGCTGATACTCCAACCACTGAGCAACACAAGCCAGCCTCCCCCACCCCTTTTTGTTTTCAACAGACAAGGTTTTAAACGAGGACTTAGGACTTATTTCCAAGTACTCTCATTGCTGTTCTTGGGAAAACAGTTCAGGACCTTGCTCTGGTCTATGTGAAGCCAGGAATCTGTTACTGCTGAGACTTACCTATTGTAATGAAGTTTCATTAGAGGTGCTACTGTGATTGCGGTAGTCTTACTTGGGTGATACAGGCAGCTCCTGCCAGCGAGGACCAGCTGACCTGACATGAGAGTCCACAGGGCAGGGGTGATGCTGACGGTGATGGTGGTAGTGGCCGTGGCAGAGAAGCCGGAGTTGACATTGCGTTATAATTTTGAACATTTTGAAGCTAAGAACAGTAGTTCTCGTTTACTCTAAGTCTCAGTACACACTAGGTTCCTATCCTTTTGGGAGACAATAGGGGTAATGGTACCCTAGTCACTGAGTTGTTGTCCTGGCTCATAGTGAAAGCTCGATACTATATTATTGTTGTTCTTTTGACTGTTACCAGCAGAATTCTTTGCTCAATGATAAATGCTCTATGAAAACTCTCCTTGAGATGTCGGTTAGCATTGGAGGTTCTGAATTCACATACATAAACATATGAGAAACACTTTCCAAATGTTAAAGAACGTTTGCAGCCAAAGAAAGGTATGTGGGGTCCACATCTGTCAAGAAAGAATGTTCTTCTAAGCCAGGTCTCCCCATAGAATGGGGCTGGAACATAGGCGCCCTGCGGGCTGA
>NW_005357453.1:1374138-1375276 GCF_000412655.1 Myotis brandtii
CCGGCTTTCCATGCTGGATCCCTTTGCCATGATCAGTCAACTCTCAGGAACTTCCATGGCCTCCCCGTGCCTGCATTATGCCATACTATAAGGGTTCTTAAGGGCTAAACCCATAAAAAAATTTTGTCACTTTTATCACCACTTATTTTTCTTCCACTTTTAGTCACATTTGTTTAATTGCTTGGGAATAGAGTAAGAAAGGGAAAAACTTTAACTTTTGAATGTCACACCAATCCATTAGTTCCTTTAAGTGTGATGCTATTTCGACTGCCACTGAATTAAAAATGGCCTGCCAAGGGGCAACTTGTTGTTTATGCCTGAAATATATGCTACTTGCACATAAAAGAAATTACTGAGTGCCCTTAAGGACACATGATAAAATGCAACATTTATGTTTTTCTACAGTTTGAATAATCTTTCTCCCAGCATGACTCATTACAGCCAACCTCTTTCAGTGTTTCTTTTCTTAAGGTGAAAAGAAAATGTATAGTAGGAGCCCCATTCACATTAAATTGCGCTTAAAAATATTTCCCCAATCGCTCCAGAAATCAGAGAGCCATTGTCTGTTGTACAGGTAACATTTAGCACAGATAGTAACTTACATGTGAATTTTTAATTAGAAGTTAGTCAGCTTTATCTAAGAATTTTGTATCAGCCGAGAACCGACTACAAGAGACTAAAAACAATTAAGAATTCCCCACGAGGCAATATTTATCTCTTAATGACTTCAGGGAAAGTGATTTAACACGTCTCACTTACTGAACTAATTCTTGCACTAATATGAAAGATAAACTGAGTTAGTATAATTAAATGCTCTCTCCAGTTCATTTTATCATCCATCCTTAAAAAAGATGGTGGCTCGACTTATATGAAATAAATGATAACCTTGCTATCTGTAATTTATTGATTACTGAAGGTGAAACATTTTGGTCATATAACAGGATGCAAAAGGCATAAAATATCCACCCAGCTTCCCTACAAATTCCGAAATTGTACATGTCAAGGCAATGAAAATTTCAAAAGGATTTTCAGACATATTTTCTCGATAAACAATTCTAGGAAATATCTACCTGCGATTTCTTGTCCCTTAGAAGCTGCAAAGAGGGGTGTTTTTGTTTCTTTATGTGTTTTCCCCTCC
>NW_005357453.1:1376382-1388285 GCF_000412655.1 Myotis brandtii
TCGCCCCTGTGTATGCAAATTAACCACCATCTTTGTTGGGTTAATTTGCATACTCTCCTGATTGGCTGGTGAGCGTAGCAGAGGGATGGTTAATTTACATGTTTGTCTATTATTAGGTAAGATATATGTGTGTATGTATATATACACATGTGTAAACATATATATGTTTACACACATATGTAGTCTTGAGTCAGTGAAAGTTGGTCAAAAAATATCTTGAACATAAAAATATTTTTCTTAATCTTCTTTCTCAATAAACAATTCTAGGAAATATCTACCCGTGATTTCTTGTCCCTTAGAAGCTGCAAAGAGGAGTGATTTTGTTTCTTTGTGTGTGTGTTTTCCCCTCCAGTAGCTGCTGAACCTCAGCTTCTTTCAAACACAAGTCAAGGAATGAGATTTCTTTTGTTGCTACCCTTTGCTTCTTCTGTACCTAATAGAAGAGTTTTCTGTTTACTGCTCTTTTAGACACTGAGGAGGTTGTGTATTTTGGGGAGTAGATTTTTCATCGCAGAACTAGGTCAAGTCGATGCCCTGGAATTCAGCACAGTATTCAGAAGCTATGACTTTCCCAGGTGACACAGGATGTATCTGTGAGGCTGGGGATGCTCATGGCCTCCCTTCTTGTTTCTTCTAGAAGTTTTATTAATATGTGTTTATGTTCATTTTTTCTTTTTAAAATATTTCACTTTGCCTTTTCTTCTCTCTAGGGAGGAAGAACTGGTTTATAGGTCAATGCTCAACCACTGAGCTGCACTTGCCAGGCAACATAGTCTTTCTTTGGTTTCTATAATTTAAGTGGCTATCAAGGTGTTATATTTTGTGTATCTCTGCAACTTGCGGATCCTTGGAGTGGTCAAGTCGGATGAGGGCTTTTATCAGTGTGTGGCTGAGAACGAGGCTGGGAATGCCCAGACCAGTGTACAGCTTATCGTCCCTAAGCCTGGTAAGAGGAGGGGGACTCTGCTCCGGTGCCTGTGGTTTCAGTTATTCGTGATCTGCTTCCCGAACCTATGGTTTTCCCTGTCTCTCAGTCGATTTGAAATTATATAATTAATTAGTTAATTAAATTATACATTTGTGTGTTGAGAGTATATTTTTCCTAGCAAATTACATATACATTTGTATATAGTTAAATGGATAGCTAAGTAGATATATATCTTAGCTATCTATTTATCTACATATAACCATCCAGTAAGATATAGTCATCATCATGAATAATAGGTACTTCTGGTTGTGAAGACAATGACCACTAAATCACTAAGTTCTCCCCTCTCTTTTGTAATCTACCTTTTTTCTTCAGCATTTTATATAAATATATATATGTGTATGTATATACATACATGTGTAAACATATATATGTTTACACACATAAGTAGTCTTGAGTCAGTGAAAGTTGGTCGAAAAATATCTTGAACATAAAAATATTTTTCTTAATCTTTCCTGCAGTAAGTTTAGTAGAAAGTAGCTGAAATGTATGAAACATAGTCTTTCTTTTAAAAAAATATTTTTATTGATTTCAGAGAGGAAAGGAGAGGGAGATAGAGCTAGAAACATCAATGATGAGAGAGAACCATTGATCAGCTGACTCTTGTACGCCCCACACTGGGTATCAAGCCCACAACCCGGGCATGTGTCCTGACCGGGAATTGAACTGTGACCAACTGGTTTATAGGTCAATGCTCAACCACTGAGCTGCACTTGCCAGGCAACATAGTCTTTCTTTGGTTTCTATAATTTAAGTGGCTATCAAGGTGTTATATTTTGTGTATCTCTAATCAAATATCTGAAGACTCAGACTCTCGTAATGCTTATAAGGATGGCTTTTTCTTTTTTCCTTATTATAACAAAAAAAGCAACAGTCAAAGGTGAGTAAAGGAACTATCTAGGTATGAAAAAGGATAATTAACTTCTGTTCGAGATCACTGATTTCTCTGATGGCCTACTTCTCTCTCCACTTAATGTGCTTTAAGCATCAGTGTGACTTCATGTGTGTGACTGAGTACATGCTCTTGTGCTGAAGCAGTAACAGATGAGTAGGAGAAAAGGAATCTCTAAACTCACAGTCTGTAATGTGAGCCCTGGTTTAAAAACTGTGCGTCATCTCATTAGCAATGACAGTGGGGCCCCCCTGATGTTAATACTGGCTGCTACTCAAGTCCCAAATTCTGGTTACCATCGATGTCCAGCTATGGCCATAAAGCTGAGGAACATCAAGGTAAGTAATCCCCTATTTCTAAAGAAAAGAATGAGATACAATTTTTTAGGATTTGTGGAACTGACCAAAGAGTCCCAGTGGTCATCTTATAGTCAATTGCTCATGAGGATTCTCTGAAGTGCTGAAATCCACAGGATTAGAGATTGTCATGGTATTTTCTCCCCCCACTAGTCAAGTTGTAGAGACACTAAGAAAACCCCTTGAACAGTGTGTGTGTGTGTGTGTGTGTGTGTGTGTGTGTGTGTGTGTGTGTATCAGGATGCTAGCAAAAAATGAGAAATGGCAACTCATTCTGAGGGAAAGCTCTCTGGAACGTCCCACCATGCTGGTAGAGAAAGGGGGAGGCAGCTGTGGGGACAAGTTCCGCTTCCCCCTGTGGGAAGAACACAGGTGTGAGCTGCACTGGAAGAGAGCCGGGCTGCAGGTATCTTGAAGGGACCCTGCCCAAGAGGTCCTGCTCGCTGAGCCCAATCCATCCAGAAGGCTAGAGGGTCACTGTCTGGGGTGGAGCTGGACTGGGGAGCCGGTGTGCAAGGTCAGCTGGACTGTGTCTTGCCTGTTTGAAGGAAGGATCCAGTGATCGATTCCTAAGGTGGAGGCGAGCTGCCTCACAGAGAACAGGCATGCAGAAACCTTCTGTGGTGGTCGAGTTTTAAGAGCACAAGTTGAGAAAAACAGCCTTTGTATCTTTATTCTAATTCTATCCTCTCTTCTCTGATCCTGGAAAAGCCATAAGCAGAGGATGGGAAAATAGATCCAAGAGACTGAAAAAACAGGTGACAGATAGTCCGACTACTCCTTCCCCATTCCTGGTCTCAGGCCTACTCTGGGACATGGGAAGAAATTTTACAGTGAACATTAGGTTAATGTTTGATTTAGCTCTCGTGTGTGTGTGTGTGTGTGTGTGTGTGTGTGTGTGTGTGTGTGTGTGTGTCCCAAGTTGCTATCAGAGGTAAGAAAAATCTGACAAAGTGTCTTTGAAAGTAGATGCTTATAATATTTCAGTAGTTTGGCTTAGTCAATAGACCAATTATAGAAATTCAATGTCACTTCCAGCCTTACCAACAGGCAGCCCTTTATTAGCGGTATCTTGCACTCCACTAGGGCCCTGATTCATTTGGTCTGTGTGACTGTAAAAGAGCGAGGCTCCCCAGGGCAGGAGCATCCTTTACCTTCTCGCTAGGGGAAGCCTCAGAAAATCTCAATAATTCATTCCTCTCCCATCTAGATGGTAAAGTGTTGTCAGTAGATTCTACACTCTTGGCCACTGTTTTTCATACTTGGCATTGTATTAGAATGAGAGTAAAAGAAAATAAAGACAAACATCCAAAAGTGTGACAGGACACCATGGTGACTGTCTCACATGGCCCATTATAAATGATTAGAGGCCCAATGCATGAATTCGTGCACAGGTAGGGTCCCTAGGACTAGCTGGTGATCAGGGTCGATCTGCGGAGCAACCGGGGGGGTTATTGGGGGGGGGCCCGCTGGCACCCGCCTTGGCTGGCCTGGGGCCTGCAGGCTGGGGGCAGCTCCTGCATTGAGAATCTGCCCCCTGGTGATCAGTGCACATCATAGTGAGCGGTCGTTCAGCCGGTCGTTCTGCCATTTGGTCAATTTGCATATTAGGCTTTTATTATATAGAATGGGTTGCTTTTTCCTGCCTTATTCAATCAGGTCTTCAAAGAATAGCTCCCTGATTCCTTAGAGATGCAGGGTAGGCTGCGTGGAAGAGGTCAGCTCTCATATAAATGCGGCCCTGAGGCTGACCACGATGGGAAGGACAGAGCTCTCTCTGGCTAAGCTTTACCAATAAACAGCCACCGTGTATTTGGGACACACTGTGGGCCCGCGTTACACAGCCATTCAGCTCTGGCCTGTGCACAGGCTCGCAGCTGAGTTACTCTTGGCAACTGTCACAGTCTGCTTCTCCCTGAAGCACACGCTGTGACCCCTGGGAGCCAGGGCCCATTGTTGAGATATTTACATAAGCGTAGTGAAGTTTCAGCATAGCCTTTCATTGTATAATTAGCGATTCTCTCTTTAGCCATTAGTGACTTAGGAACTAAACATTATCTACTGAATTAAATTACGGTAATGACTTATTTTTCTCTCCAGAAAATTAGTTTGGGAAAAACATTGAACTATGTGCACTGTAACATGTGAGCTATGTACCTGCTTTCCAGATAAAGAAGCTCAATGGTATTTTTTTAAAAATATTACAGTACAGGAAGTTCTATCAATAATATACAACCCCACATAAAGATGCAAACTGCTTCCTGTCTCTCCATATATGCCTACACATGCACCTGCACACACAGAGGACGGCCCCCTGAACACTTAACAATACTTTGCATATACATCAAAAATGCTCCTCTATATTCTGTAAGGGGTGATGAATCCAAATTAAAATAGTTTAACTGATTTATATTACTTGTGTTGTCTACTAACCTCATCCAAGAACTAAGGGAAGCTTTATTGTTTTTGCTTTCTTTAATCTATTTTAGTGCCGGGGGCCATTGATTAAGATACCCCCTTTCCAAATAAGTCCCCTATTCAGTGACTAGCCCAGCCAAAAAGGGTCCAGAATCAATGTTGTCACAAGAATAAGAAGTTTCAATAGCCAGGTTTCCAAGCCAGGTAAGCAATAAGTTAGCATCTAGTTGGTATAGCAGATGCTAATGAATTAATTACCCTGAGTCACCATCCAATAAGCCAGGTTTGGCAGAGGTGGTAATTAAATTAAAAAGACTGGTAGCTGGGGTGAAATGTTAGCAGTCTTCTGGTGCTAGGAGGAGGAGAGTAAGGGAAAAAGCAGAAAAGATCAGTAGGTATAAGCTGTTATCTCTGAGTTAGCTCTCCCGGTTCTAGCTGTTGAGTAGCATTCCATTTCCTAGCAATCGTCTGCCATGGAAGGTAATCAGAATACCTAACTGTTGGGCAGGGAATTTGACGGACAGGGAGCTGGCAATGCAGCTATGATTGTGGCATATGTCATCTGGAATATTTTTTAAAATATTTTTTATTGATTTCAGAGAGGAAAGGAGAGGGAGAGATAGAAACATCAATAATGAGAGAGAATAATCATTGATCTGCCTTGTGCATGCCTCACACTGGAGATTGAGCCCACAACTTGGGCATGTGCCCTGACTGGGAATCGAACTCGTGACCTCCTGCTTCATAGGTCGGTGCTCAACCACTGAGCCACACAGGCTGGGCAGTCTGGAATATTTTTAATTTAATGACAGAAATGGGTGAAATTTTCATGGGAGAAATAATATATTTTTCATATCTACTATGCACAAAAGGCTATGTGATTGCAAAAGAAGAGATTCTATTATAAATATTATGTCTCCTATGTTAATATTGAATATTTTCTAATTCTGGCTTTGTTTCTTTCCTTCAACAATGTAACTCAGTAGTTTCCCACTATAGGATGAGAAATACATTGGCTAGGCATTTAGAAAAATGTGAGCTGTCCTCCCTGGAAAAGATTAGTGATTAAAAATGATGTTGAATTTAAGCATTTTATTAAGGCAGTATGTCATAGAGCCTAAAATTAGCAAATGTGTTTTTAATTCAGTCATGAACATTGAGGCATCAAATCAGAAGTCATTTGCATCTGTTTTTGTAACTTGTTCCCTATCAATAGGAAAATACCTTGCAATCCAAATGGACAAGAGGAATATTTGTATGCACCCCATATAATTATTGTATATTAACTGCACCTAATTATCGTGTTTCTTACTAAAGTGTTGACTTTTAACATGATAACTTTGGTGGAATTATGTGAATCAATGAAAAATTATACAATTAGTCTTAACACTTCAAGATCTGTTAGAATTTGATTTGTCATTGTATTACCACATAAGCAACTATAAAAGATAACGTAACTAAAGCTAAAGGGATGTACTTCTTAATCTGGTCTCAGTCACTGGTGGCCAATTAAGTTGAATTTTTGTCTCTTAATAGGAGAAGGATTACTATGATTTAAACAATTTGATCTCATTTGTATTTAGTGTGAGATCAAATTGTTCCTGGAGTTCTGTAAATAATTAAGAAAGTCAGTCCATGTCCTGGACCTGTATATTGATGGACTCAACCTGGAAAATCAATCATTAGACAGTTTTACACAAACTGAGATGTCCATTGAAACTACAGAAATTCTCTTTAGAGTTCCATCATTGTGTCTAAATGAATAAAAGTGCAACTTAGTATTTCTGAAACATAATTCCAATGTAGGGATGTCTAGCTATCAGTTTTCCAAGAAGGGTTTCCCTTACAAACCTTAGTAATTAACTATAGCTCACAGGATACAGAGCCAATTTCTGTAAGATGGCTATTAACTTTAATAAATATGGTCATGACTTTATTAAATCCACTGAAAAATTAATTTTGCTTGTCAAAGGTTAAGGTAAGAAATAAAAGAAAGATATTTTCTACCTCAAAGTCTCCTTTCCTGTAGAAAAATATTGACAAAGTAACTCTTCCCCTGAGGGGTCAATGATGTTCCAAGTTTGGTATAAACCAGTCATTTGATCTTTTGCTATCTAATATTCATCTAGTATATGAGATGTGGACACATCTAATCTCTACATTGTTCTCTAGTTTACCTATAGAGATTTAAAAACATATTGCAATATAGAAAATATTATGAGCAGAATCATGGGTGGTATTGCCTAACCTTTCCAAGTCTCCATTTCTGTAGCTGTAAAATTCAGTAGGTAATTGTCTCAAAGATTTAGTGCAATAAATGTATGTAGAAGGGACCTGTAGGCTGTAAATTACTGTACAAATGTTAACAATTACAGTGTTCTGTTGTTTTGTTTCATCTCAAGAAAAATAGCAGGCATATTTATTGGGATGGTACAGCGATAGCTTTCTCCTAGCATAGTTTTTCATCCTCCATGAAAAATTTTAATAAATATTTCAACAACAGTATCCATTCAAAGTTTAGGGTTTTTAGCCCAATTGCCAAGGTGAAGGGTATGGTCTCTTTCACCGTGACTGCTAGTGGAGAGGTTTGCAAGGTTTCCGGCATCAGTTTATTGACTTACATATTTCATTTTAATGTAGGCAGAGGTTTCTCAGCTAATAAAGGCTTGTCATCCGCCCTGTCCTTCGTTGAGGGTGTGCTGCAAGTAGGAATCTAGCTCAGTTCTTCATCGAGGGGATATGGCTGTCTGGCAGACTTTGAAATTAGAAATGAATGCTACAGTTCTATGAAAGATCCTGAAACCCGTAATAACTATACATTCATACAATATGAAAGACTTGATAGATTCATAAACATTGATCACATCAGACTTTGGTAATAAACACACCAAAGAGTGTTATTCTACATCTTTCTTTAAAAAAATCTTTATAGTAAGGAATTAGAAAAGAAGAATTAGAAAGAACTCAGTCCTGCACCTGTTGTATGTTTACCTTTACTTACAACTCACCCTTTGGTAATAGGTATGTGTGTTCTCACACACACACACACACACACACAATATGTACTTCTGACATATTATTAGAGAATTTTAAAATACCCATGCAATAATTAGTAGGAGGAACATATAATTTAAAGCTAAAATTATATAGGTATATCTTTAACTGATTACAAAGTGATGACATCAACATTGGCAGGTACAATGAAATGGCTCTCATGTACACAGTGTGAGGAATGGATTCCAGTGCACAACAAAGGCCTCTGATGATCCCACAGGAAGCTTCGAAGTTGGGATAACTCCTCAGGCTCCTCTGCCCCCAGAGATGAGTGTGACCTTGAGTGAAGTGGTTCTCTATAGCCGAGGACAATTACCTGAGAAGGAGCCATCAGCCACTGCCACGCCCTCCAGGGGGAGGAATGAATACTAGATCTGGATGGTACATCAGTCCATCCACTATGGCCCTCCCTGTGCCACTGAAATCTATTTGCTTCATACAGTATGTTTTTAAAATAACTGTATTAGGGTACAGGTTGGTCTTATTCCCTGGGTGGAAAAAAGGAAGTTTAATAGGATAAGCTACAACCCCCCACCAGTGTAACTGCAGCTGATATCAAAGCTGGAACTGATACTCCTTGTTTTCCTCTTACTACTTGTTCTGGATTTCTCTCACCCTAAACTAACATCTCTGCTGGTCTATGTGGCTTATTGGGTGGACGACTCTAAGTTCTATGCCTTTGAAGGTCATAGAAACTATTCTAGTCCATTTACCATCAAAATTGGGAAAGAGTATCAAGAGATGTTCCAGTAGATCACCTGGGAGCCTATCATAGTCTTCCCTGTTTCTCCCCTCCTCCTGATCATCTGGGTAGTTCTACTTGCTTTGGGTGCTGTTATTATTTTGGCACAAGAAGCCTGAAATGACCAAACAACAGCGATAGCTCAAAGGTCAATGACGGAAGCATCATCCTCTGACTTCCCAGGCCACAGAGTCTACCCTTGGGGGATGTGGCACCATATACTGGTTATTGATTTGGAGCATAGTCTGCACCTTAGAGGAAAGCAGTCTATCTCTTTAGGATATTATCTCTAATCATTCCTCAACTGCTCCTCCAAGAAGCTGGACTTACTCGGTATAAAGTCTGCAGGTCCTCAGTGGTGAATAGGTGATAGGGTCCGTGGACCCAGGGTCATGGAGTCATGCCCATGCCTCTTTTGCTGGAAAGTGAGTCATGTGATCATCTGCAGTGTCATGTAGGGTCCCCGGTTGGTGGCTCAGACACTTTGTGAGCTCTCAGAGAGTACTGGGGCTGATGTCCTGAGTACAGGACAAGCCAGTACGTGTCTGTTCTAATCAAGATGAATTTCCACCCTTTCCCGAGTAGAAGGAGTCCGATAGAAACAGCATGCTACCAAGGGGCTAGCTGCTCTCCCGGAGAATGTGTTTTATTGGTTGCTCTCCCGCAGCCTCTGCATCTAGTACAGTGGTACTCAACCTACCTAATGCCACGACCCTTTAATACAGTTCCTCATGTTGTGGTGACCCCCAACCATAAAATTATTTTCGTTGCTACTTCATAACTGTAATTTTGCTACTGTTATGAATCGTCATGTAAATATCTGATATGCAGGATGTATTTTCATTGTTACAAATTGAACATCATTAAAGCATAGTGATTAATCACAAAAACAATATGTAATTACATATGTGTTTTCTGATGGTCTTAGGCGACCCCTATGAAAGGGTTGTTCGAATCCCAAAGCGGTCGTGACCCACAGGTTGGCGACCCACAGGTTGAGAACTGCTGGTCTAGTAGATTTGGCAGTAGTGGTAGCTGCTGGTAAGGAGCAGCAGCTTTGCTGAGTTTGAGCCATGGTGGCGGGCCATGCATAGGTTCCATTCTGCCCTGCTAGCCTCTTCAATAATAGACCTTTTGTATCACCACTGGAGCCTGGCTGATTCCAACTGGCTGTATTATTCCAGCTAAAGGATTATTTAGTGCCTCTTTCATAGAGGATGCAAGCTGGTGTTTAGATGTGACTCAAAGTTCTTTGCACTTGGTGTTCAGTCCCAGAGGCCCATCCTCATCCTCATCCCTCTTCTCCCAACTTCCTTGTTCCTGATCTGATTACTCTCCCTGCAGACCCCTGGTCTATTAGCCAAGCCTGCTCAAAGTCTCTCTCTATCCCCCCCCTCCCTTCTTCCCTCCCTCCCTTCCCTTCCCTCCCTTTCCCTCCTTCTCCCTTTCCCTCTCTCCAAAATCAATGGAAAAAAGTATCCTCAGGTGAGGATTAAAAAAATTAGATCTTAATTTATCTATAATTGTAGATAATCAATGTTGAGTATCATTTCTCACTGTCAGTTTATTTAACTAATTCTAACATTTTATCTTTCTGCCATTATAATTATTCAAAGTGTGCATATTACATTTTTGGAACACCCTATGTGTGTGTGTGTGTGTACGCATATGTGTATCTGTATGTAGCTATAGATATATAGATATAGATATGTATTCCTACGTTAGGCCATTTCTTTTTTCATCTAGGGTAGATCACATGTTGTACCCAGTACTCTGCCCATTAGGAAAAGTTCTCTTATTGTTCTGCTCTCTTTCAGAGCTATTCCTCAGTGGGACTATAGCATGGTTGTGGTTGACTTTGAGTGCACCTACATACCAAGCGGACACAGCTTGGTCTTTTAAAAGTCCCAGCTTTTAAAACAAATTTAAATATAAATCTATCTCTATATTTATAATGAAAACTCTACTGTAATATATTTATTTTAGAAATCAAAATACATGAATACAAAGAGATCAAACAACAATCAATATATTCTAAAGCATGGCAGGGGTTTTAGAAATGTATGAGTTTGCCTTTGACTTCAGCCCTCAAATAAATGACTTGGAGCATTCTCTGCCCCTTGAGACTGTTAGAAAGCCTTGGGAGATACGGCTTTTGTATTTTCAATCTAATGGGAAATAGAAACACAAGAAAACAAGCACCATTTTAACTTATGGAAAACAACATGTCAACAGAGCTACAGTCAGTCCTATTTAGAGTAAGGTTTATATAAATACAAAAGAAAAGAAAACACAGAAGAGAATAGTATTTTCAAGAACGTTATTGCATCAGGTACTTTGTGCTAAGCATGTTATATGCATCATTCCATTCATTTCTATGATAATCCAGTTCAGATTATATTATTTCTTTCTTTGTACAGATTAGGGGATGATGCTTCATGGAGTTCAGATTACATGCAATATCAAATAGCTACAAAGTTGTGGGGCTGGATTTGAAAACCACTATTGAATCTTTACTGGTGGGCACCATGCTGAGTTAGAGCTTTGTAACCACATATTAATTGATTCCTCTCAGGAGAATGCAATTGTTTTTCCCATATTGTGTGGGAGAGAAAACAGGGAAGTTAACCAACTTATCAAGGCCCCACAGCTAGCAGGAAGTCTGACTTTTGTACCTAATGTCTCAGCTATTCTGTCCTCATGTGACTGTCCACCCGCATTCTGTGAGCCATATGGAGCCCGGTCAGATACATGGATGATATTTCAGATATTTTTAGTTTAGTCAGATGAGTTTGGGGATTATTGATAAAGGCAAAGACCTTGAATTTAATTAAAATTTTTAAAATTTGCCACCCAAATGATTTCTGTCCAAATTCCCATTGTTCTAGAGTAGACATTGCTTAGTGGCAGCAAGGTGAGTTTCACACAATCTCTGCTATCCAGGAATCTATAGTTTAAATGAAAATAACTTTGACAGAATTAATCTTATCAAGTGCAATTAAGACAGAGCTACTTATACTGGTGTATTAATTATTCTATATTTATTAAATATCCAGAGAATATATAAAGACTCACAAACATAAATGCAAATTAGAGATGGTAGATGCTATTTTTAAAAAAAATTAATTCTTTGTATTAATACTCCTTAAATTCTAATACAGATACTCTAATACAGAGTTCTCTAGATATAACTTTTTGTTATAAACCTATTTTAGGAGTACGGTATTGCCTCTTTTCACGCCGAATGACAAGGCTTCTATTGTCTTGAAATGTTCTTTCACTTATTTTTTTAAATTTTTCCCCCAGCTTTAAGTGAAAAGCTCTAGGTTACAAAAATAAGTTTTTTAAAAAAGGAAAGTTTTCTTTTATACAAAGTATCTACTCATAGGTTTTTTTAGCCTGTAATGCAGTTCCTTAAACACACACACACACACACACACACACACACACACA
>NW_005357453.1:1392298-1396277 GCF_000412655.1 Myotis brandtii
ACACACACACACACACACACACACACACACACACACAACACAATTAGTTAATAAGCCTAATTAACTACAGTGTGCTATGCATAGATGTCTTTGTTATCTTGTGTTGACTAATATCCACCAAGAAAATGTAGATTCTTAGTTTCCCCTGCCAATATTGATAAAACATATTTATTTAGATGTTATCTGAATTTGATCATTGTAGAACATAAGAAAATTCACTTGAAATAAAAAAATAATCCATGCTCAAAATAAAGCATGCATCCTTATACAGCAAGAAAAGTCAAGTAGAAAAGCCCGTTTCCAATATTTCCTTATGTTTTTCTGTCCCAGTTCCTATTTAAATAATGATATTCCTGATACATAAATATTCTTTAGTTCTGAAAGATGTCAACTGAATGTATATGTATGAAAATGTACAAAAGTAGAATGGATTAATTTGAACAGAGAAAACAATTCTTCTTCAAATAGTTTTTTTCCTAACAGTATAGAAGGAAAAACAAATAAAAATACTATGCAGCTTATTTCTTACCCTTCTCTTGTATTGTTGATTTCATGAATAGAAAGAGACATGAGATAAGAGAATCAGTGGCCCAGACATAAGCCTTTGGATCTCATGATTCCTTATCCAATTTCTGACATTGGATAAGGACAACAGCCCACCTGCTTTCTTTTCATATGTGAGCCTTACTTCTCATTATTAAATCTGAGCTCTTTGAGCTCAATTCTGATCAGATAGTTTAGGTCTTTAGCAGGCTGGCCAAGAAAAGGATAACATGACCTGTAGGGAAATTCAGCTGATAGAAATGGTAAAAAAAACAACAACACAAAACATTTGCTTTTTACATCAAAAACAATAATAATAGAACCTCATACCAGGTATGTAGTTAGTTGCACATAAAGCATTATCCCGGAGGAAGCTACTCCTATTTTATAACACAGATGCTAAGTGGTGGCTTAAGCTGGTAGTCAAATAGGGAAGTTTGGAGCAGAACAAATCATTGCCGTGAGTCCCAGGAGTATGTGATCCAGGACACAGGAGTAAGCACCTGGAGGCTTAAGCAGCTCTTTCTATGGGAGTTGGAGGAACTTATTACTGAGGCTGTGGCATCTGAGCTGAGATGGACTTCCAAGTATGAATATGATTTTGCCAGGCGGTCCAGAAGGGCAAAGAAATGGCTGGTAGAGGAAGCATGTTCCCCAAAGCCTAGGAAAACAGCATAGAAGCAGAAATCCTGTATATGTTCAGGAAAGCATGCATGGCTCAGGAAGATGGGAGAGGTCTGCAGGGGCTGGATTACAGAATATTTGTTTCAGAATATGCAAAGAAAATCGGACTCTTTGTCTAGGCTGTGCTTGATAGCTGTGGCTAGAATGTAACAGATCCACATGCTCCTATTGGCGTTTTGGGAAGACAACTCTGGAAGCAATGCGGATGATAGCTGGGTGGACAGTGGTAGGATGAGGGACGGAAACTAGCAAAATTAACTAGAAAGGTGTATCAGTAGGCTAGGCAGGAGAGAATAAGGCCATCTACTACAACACATAGTTATGTTAGAAGTTCTTCAAAACATGAAGATTGCTATTAAAAGTACAGATGGATTAAGAATCTGGAATGATCCCTAGATTATTAATTTAACAGAATAGATGGTTAAGCCATTACTTTCAAAAGGTGGGAGACCAGCCCTGGCCAGTGGCTCAGTTGGTTGTCACGCTGTGTACCAGGGTGTGGGTTTGATTCCCCGTCAGGGCACATACTTAGGTTGAGGGTTTGGTCCCAGGTGGGCAAGCGTATGGGAGGCAACTTATTTCTCTCTCTCTCTCTCTCTCTCTCTCTCTCTCTCTCTCTCCCTCCCTCCCTCCCTATACAGATACTCTAATACAGAGTTCTCTAGATATAACTTTTTGTTATAAACCTATTTTAGGAGTACGGTATTGCCTCTTTTCACGCCGAATGACAAGGCTTCTATTGTCTTGAAATGTTCTTTCACTTATTTTTTTAAATTTTCCCCCAGCTTTAAGTGAAAAGCTCTAGGTTACAAAAATAAGTTTTTTAAAACAGGAAAGTTTTCTTTTATACAAAGTATCTACTCATAGGTTTTTTTAGCCTGTAATGCAGTTCCTTAAACACACACACACACACACACACACACACACACACACAACACAATTAGTTAATAAGCCTAATTAACTACAGTGTGCTATGCATAGATGTCTTTGTTATCTTGTGTTGACTAATATCCACCAAGAAAATGTAGATTCTTAGTTTCCCCTGCCAATATTGATAAAACATATTTATTTAGATGTTATCTGAATTTGATCATTGTAGAACATAAGAAAATTCACTTGAAATAAAAAAATAATCCATGCTCAAAATAAAGCATGCATCCTTATACAGCAAGAAAAGTCAAGTAGAAAAGCCCGTTTCCAATATTTCCTTATGTTTTTCTGTCCCAGTTCCTATTTAAATAATGATATTCCTGATACATAAATATTCTTTAGTTCTGAAAGATGTCAACTGAATGTATATGTATGAAAATGTACAAAAGTAGAATGGATTAATTTGAACAGAGAAAACAATTCTTCTTCAAATAGTTTTTTTCCTAACAGTATAGAAGGAAAAACAAATAAAAATACTATGCAGCTTATTTCTTACCCTTCTCTTGTATTGTTGATTTCATGAATAGAAAGAGACATGAGATAAGAGAATCAGTGGCCCAGACATAAGCCTTTGGATCTCATGATTCCTTATCCAATTTCTGACATTGGATAAGGACAACAGCCCACCTGCTTTCTTTTCATATGTGAGCCTTACTTCTCATTATTAAATCTGAGCTCTTTGAGCTCAATTCTGATCAGATAGTTTAGGTCTTTAGCAGGCTGGCCAAGAAAAGGATAACATGACCTGTAGGGAAATTCAGCTGATAGAAATGGTAAAAAAAACAACAACACAAAACATTTGCTTTTTACATCAAAAACAATAATAATAGAACCTCATACCAGGTATGTAGTTAGTTGCACATAAAGCATTATCCCGGAGGAAGCTACTCCTATTTTATAACACAGATGCTAAGTGGTGGCTTAAGCTGGTAGTCAAATAGGGAAGTTTGGAGCAGAACAAATCATTGCCGTGAGTCCCAGGAGTATGTGATCCAGGACACAGGAGTAAGCACCTGGAGGCTTAAGCAGCTCTTTCTATGGGAGTTGGAGGAACTTATTACTGAGGCTGTGGCATCTGAGCTGAGATGGACTTCCAAGTATGAATATGATTTTGCCAGGCGGTCCAGAAGGGCAAAGAAATGGCTGGTAGAGGAAGCATGTTCCCCAAAGCCTAGGAAAACAGCATAGAAGCAGAAATCCTGTATATGTTCAGGAAAGCATGCATGGCTCAGGAATATGGGAGAGGTCTGCAGGGGCTGGATTACAGAATATTTGTTTCAGAAAATGCAAATAAAATCGGACTCTTTGTCTAGGCTGTGTTTGATAGCAGTGGCTATGTAACAGATCCACATGCTCCTATTGGCGTTTTGGGAAGACAACTCTGGAAGCAATGCGGATGATAGCTGGGTGGACAGTGGTAGGATGAGGGACGGAAACTAGCAAAATTAACTAGAAAGGTATATCAGTAGGCTAGGCAGGAGAGAATAAGGCCATCTACTACAACACATAGTTATGTTAGAAGTTCTTCAAAACATGAAGATTGCTATTAAAAGTACAGATGGATTAAGAATCTGGAATGATCCCTAGATTATTAATTTAACAGAATAGATGGTTAAGCCATTACTTTCAAAAGGTGGGAGACCAGCCCTGGCCAGTGGCTCAGTTGGTTGTCACGCTGTGTACCAGGGTGTGGGTTTGATTCCCCGTCAGGGCACATACTTAGGTTGAGGGTTTGGTCCCAGGTGGGCAAGCGTATGGGAGGCAACTTATTTCTCTCTCTCTCTCTCTCTCTCTCTCTCTCTCTCTCCCTCCCTCCCTCCCT
>NW_005357453.1:1396313-1441832 GCF_000412655.1 Myotis brandtii
CTCTCTCTCTCTCTCTCTCTCTCTCTCTCCCCCCCTCCCTCCCTCCCTTCCTCTGTCTCTAAAATCAATAAGAAAAGAAACATATACTTGAGTGAAGGTAAGATTTTTTTAAAAGGTGGGAGATCAGGAAGAGTGATTTAAGTGCATTATGACAAAAGAGCCTGGATGTGTGCTCACTGAAAGCTCCCTGTCTTTATATTTCAATCATTTGGTGAAAGAAGGGCCTACCAGGGGCAGACTCTCAACTCTTCATCAGGAGGTCTGAAACCCAAAAGGCAAGTACATGGTTTTACAGGTTAATCGATAATGCTGAGTGTAAACTATGATGTAGTAAGAGATGAAGCAAAGGAGGTAAATATTTAAAAGATCTCAAAGCATAGAAGTAAAACACTTATAACTAATGCAGGCAAAATTAATAGTCTGACGGAAAAGCAATATTCTGCTGCGCATATTCAATAGATCTAAGCAGGAGGAAAGATGAGTGCAGAATATTTTGTAATATTCCCAGAGGGAAATAATTATGGTCTGAACTGAGTGCCACTCTGATCATGGAGGGAAGTATAAATTCAAAGAATAATATGGAAGAGGAAATGGTTAGCAGTTTGCATTTGAATTGAAAAGGAGCTTTTGATGCTGAGGGGAATTCTGTAAATTGTTGGCATTGCTGATGGTAATGAAAAGCTTAAGGGAGAGTATGACAGGGTCATGTTATTCATCCCAAGTTCCTTGATGATATGTAACTGAATCATCCTCCTACTGATGAGATGATTCCTCCTTGCCGAACATATTGTACCCAGCTTTGAGGAAGGAACTCATTGTACCGCCATCTTGGAATAATGAGTTAAAGGATTTTGCATTATCATAAGATAACCACCAAGAACTTACTGATTTGATTAGCCCTTAAATATCAGAAGAATAAAGGTGATCACATTTTTCTCTTCTCTCTCTTCTTTGTCTCTCCTCTGTCTGTGGCAGACACAGATTACAACTGAGAAATAAATTAGAAGTGGAAGGAATAACTTCGGCTGTTCGCCACCTGGAAATAAAATCCGTTTAATTTACCCTGAGTATCCTTGTTATAGTGTTAAATATAGACTAAATATTTTAATATGGATTTATGTAATGAGTTCACAAATTGATTTTGCAGCTTGCCTGCTTTAGGAAATGAGCATCTGCTTACTGAGGTTTGAATTACATATCTATGTGTGGACTTCTTTTGATACAATGAAAGGATTTTCTTTTAAAAAAGATAAGGAAGTTAATCTATGATTATTTTGTCATCCCAATATTTTGAAAACTTAGAGTTCAAAACAAAATAAAACATGCCCTAGCCGGTTTGGCTTAGTGGATAGAGCATCAGCTTGTGCACTGAAGGGTTCCGGGTTCAATTCCAGTCAAGGGCATATGTCCTGGTTGTGGGCTCAATCCCCAGTGTGGGGCATGCAGAAGGCATCAATCAGTGATTCTCTTTCATCATTGAAGTTTCTATCTTTCTCCCTCTCTCTACCCCTCAAATCAACAAAAATATATTTAAAATAACAACAACAAAAAACCACCCCACACTGATTTAGCATCTCCAGCCTTTTCTAGGGGAAACAGTCACTAAACACCTTATCTCTGAGTGACAGGAGTAAAGGGGGAAAAATGAGAGAAAAAAAATTCCATTCCTCCTTTCCCTTTTTCAAGAAAGTCATGTCTACCTTATTAAAATATTAATTACTTAGCCTGAATGGCATGCAGCGAAGTTCTGAAGTTTAATTCCTTGCAAGTCTGAAGATGAATCCAGAGAGGTTTCTCTTAGCAGGCCCCCACCTTCCTGCTCTCCAGTGGCCAAATGTGATGTCATTGTCATTGGTGACTGGTTGGGACAAGAGTATCAGCCTATCATTCCAAGAATGACTACTAAGATTTGTCATTATAATGTCCTTGATTCCAATTTAAATTCAAGGGTGTCGCCACATTATTATTCTTTCTCCTGAAACATGGAAATTTGGGTGTGGGGATTGGGGATGGTTAAGAGACAGGGTTGACCTTTGTGAAGTCTACACTTTCTCACTGTCTATCCCGTCTCTCTAAGGCACCACAGACGAGGGAGGCCAGCTACCAAGGATGGTACTTTATAAGCCGAGAGAGCTTAATGTCACAGCCGCCCTTGTCAAAGGAGAAGCTTCGGTCTCCATGCAGCAGGAAAGGGGATTTTATTTTTGTATAAGATTCCATGGGGATCTCCATTGTGTTCTTTAAACCACCCTGTCCTTATCCGTTTATGCAATGTACAGTCTTGTGGGTCTGTAACCCACTTTTCAAACAGAAAGCACTGAGTGTAGTAATTAGTGTAATCCACATCTAAAATAGATAAACCAACCTCTTAAACTGACTGCAAACATAGCCACAACAAAGTGCTATATAGTTATGACTAAATCTAGCTTTCCTATTAATCATTTCTTCTGGTGGATTGAAATTTAACTCTCCAAAGAGACTTTTTTCCCCCTAACAGGCTTGTCTCTCTTTCACTATAATCATTTTATATTCTAATATTACTTCCCTTAATTTCCACTTTCATATATAATAGAACTTTGTGTACCCTGGCTTTTTTTAAAAACAAATCATAGTGGAGGAATATATATTTCAGGGTAAAAATTGCAGGAACTAGAGATTATTATGCTAAGTGAAATAAGCCAAACAGAGAAAGACAAATACCATACGATCTCACTCATATGTGGACTCTAATGAACAAAATAAGCTGATAAACAAAATAGGACCAGAGGCATGGATACTTGAAACAGACTAACAAGGTCAGAGGGAGAGGGATAGAAGGGACTAAATGAAATAAGGTGAAGAGATTAGCCAAAGAACATATATGCATAGCCAGTGAACACAGACAACAGTGTGGTGATGGCTGGTGGCGGGGAGGGGTGGTGCGAGGGCTAGGTGGAGGTGGGTAAAGGGAGGGGAAGTGGGGGACATCTATAATAGTGTCAACCATTGTATATATATCACCCTGGCTCAGTTAGTTGGAGCGTTATCCCCTAAACCAAAATGTTGAGGGTTCAATTCTCAGTCAGGGCACATAACCTAAGTTGCAGGTTTAGTCCAGGTCAGGGCATGTGCAGGAGGCAATTGATTGATATTTCTCTCTCAGATCAATGTTTCTCTCTCACTCCCTTCCTTTTTCTCTCCTTTCCTCTCTCTCTAAAATCAATGAAAGAGGATTTTAAAAAACGAAGAAAAAATATATATGTAAAGTCTTTATAACGATTTTTGTTCACTAATGAATCACTAGGCAGCCTGCTAGATAAAGGCAATATGAATGACATTTTGAACTAGTATAATGGATATTTTGCTTTACCTCTATTTTTCAGCCTTTGCTTATTAGATCCTGTAAGGATGTCTCACCCTCATAGTTGTTATGTAATATGTATAAAATGTTTGTTTTGCTTTAAAAACACATGTCCTGCCGGGCCAGCATGGCTCAGTGGTTGAGCATTTTTTTTCCTAACAGTATAGAAGGAAAAACAAATAAAAATACTATGCAGCTTATTTCTTACCCTTCTCTTGTATTGTTGATTTCATGAATAGAAAGAGACATGAGATAAGAGAATCAGTGGCCCAGACATAAGCCTTTGGATCTCATGATTCCTTATCCAATTTCTGACATTGGATAAGGACAACAGCCCACCTGCTTTCTTTTCATATGTGAGCCTTACTTCTCATTATTAAATCTGAGCTCTTTGAGCTCAATTCTGATCAGATAGTTTAGGTCTTTAGCAGGCTGGCCAAGAAAAGGATAACATGACCTGTAGGGAAATTCAGCTGATAGAAATGGTAAAAAAAACAACAACACAAAACATTTGCTTTTTACATCAAAAACAATAATAATAGAACCTCATACCAGGTATGTAGTTAGTTGCACATAAAGCATTATCCCGGAGGAAGCTACTCCTATTTTATAACACAGATGCTAAGTGGTGGCTTAAGCTGGTAGTCAAATAGGGAAGTTTGGAGCAGAACAAATCATTGCCGTGAGTCCCAGGAGTATGTGATCCAGGACACAGGAGTAAGCACCTGGAGGCTTAAGCAGCTCTTTCTATGGGAGTTGGAGGAACTTATTACTGAGGCTGTGGCATCTGAGCTGAGATGGACTTCCAAGTATGAATATGATTTTGCCAGGCGGTCCAGAAGGGCAAAGAAATGGCTGGTAGAGGAAGCATGTTCCCCAAAGCCTAGGAAAACAGCATAGAAGCAGAAATCCTGTATATGTTCAGGAAAGCATGCATGGCTCAGGAATATGGGAGAGGTCTGCAGGGGCTGGATTACAGAATATTTGTTTCAGAAAATGCAAATAAAATCGGACTCTTTGTCTAGGCTGTGTTTGATAGCAGTGGCTATGTAACAGATCCACATGCTCCTATTGGCGTTTTGGGAAGACAACTCTGGAAGCAATGCGGATGATAGCTGGGTGGACAGTGGTAGGATGAGGGACGGAAACTAGCAAAATTAACTAGAAAGGTATATCAGTAGGCTAGGCAGGAGAGAATAAGGCCATCTACTACAACACATAGTTATGTTAGAAGTTCTTCAAAACATGAAGATTGCTATTAAAAGTACAGATGGATTAAGAATCTGGAATGATCCCTAGATTATTAATTTAACAGAATAGATGGTTAAGCCATTACTTTCAAAAGGTGGGAGACCAGCCCTGGCCAGTGGCTCAGTTGGTTGTCACGCTGTGTACCAGGGTGTGGGTTTGATTCCCCGTCAGGGCACATACTTAGGTTGAGGGTTTGGTCCCAGGTGGGCAAGCGTATGGGAGGCAACTTATTTCTCTCTCTCTCTCTCTCTCTCTCTCTCTCTCTCTCTCTCCCTCCCTCCCTCCCTCCCTTCCTCTGTCTCTAAAATCAATAAGAAAAGAAACATATACTTGAGTGAAGGTAAGATTTTTTTAAAAGGTGGGAGATCAGGAAGAGTGATTTAAGTGCATTATGACAAAAGAGCCTGGATGTGTGCTCACTGAAAGCTCCCTGTCTTTATATTTCAATCATTTGGTGAAAGAAGGGCCTACCAGGGGCAGACTCTCAACTCTTCATCAAGAGGTCTAAAACCCAAAAGGCAAGTACATGGTTTTACAGGTTAATCGATAATGCTGAGTGTAAACTATGATGTAGTAAGAGATGAAGCAAAGGAGGTAAATATTTAAAAGATCTCAAAGCATAGAAGTAAAACACTTATAACTAATGCAGGCAAAATTAATAGTCTGACGGAAAAGCAATATTCTGCTGCGCATATTCAATAGATCTAAGCAGGAGGAAAGATGAGTGCAGAATATTTTGTAATATTCCCAGAGGGAAATAATTATGGTCTGAACTGAGTGCCACTCTGATCATGGAGGGAAGTATAAATTCAAAGAATAATATGGAAGAGGAAATGGTTAGCAGTTTGCATTTGGATTGAAAAGGAGCTTTTGATGCTGAGGGGAATTCTGTAAATTGTTGGCATTGCTGATGGTAATGAAAAGCTTAAGGGAGAGTATGACAGGGTCATGTTATTCATCCCAAGTTCCTTGATGATATGTAACTGAATCATCCTCCTACTGATGAGATGATTCCTCCTTGCCGAACATATTGTACCCAGCTTTGAGGAAGGAACTCATTGTACCGCCATCTTGGAATAATGAGTTAAAGGATTTTGTATTATCATAAGATAACCACCAAGAACTTACTGATTTGATTAGCCCTTAAATATCAGAAGAATAAAGGTGATCACATTTTTCTCCTTCTCTCTCTTCTTTGTCTCTCCTTCTGTCTGTGGCAGACACAGATTAAAACTGAGAAATAAATTAGAAGTGGAAGGAATAACTTTGGCTGTTCGCCACCTGGAAATAAAATTCGTTTAATTTACCCTGAGTATCCTTGTTATAGTGTTAAATATAGACTAAATATTTTAATATGGATTTATGTAATGAGTTCACAAATTGATTTTGCAGCTTGCCTGCTTTAGGAAATGAGCATCTGCTTACTGAGGTTTGAATTACATACCTATGTGTGGACTTCTTTTGATACAATGAAAGGATTTTCTTTTAAAAAAGATAAGGAAGTTAATCTATGATTATTTTGTCATCCCAATATTTTGAAAACTTAGAGTTCAAAACAAAATAAAACATGCCCTAGCCGGTTTGGCTTAGTGGATAGAGCATCAGCTTGTGCACTGAAGGGTTCCGGGTTCAATTCCAGACAAGGGCATATGTCCTGGTTGCGGGCTCAATCCCCAGTGTGGGGCATGCAGAAGGCATCAATCAGTGATTCTCTTTCATCATTGAAGTTTCTATCTTTCTCCCTCTCTCTACCCCTCAAATCAACAAAAATATATTTAAAATAACAACAACAAAAAACCACCCCACACTGATTTAGCATCTCCAGCCTTTTCTATGGGAAACAGTCACTAAACACCTTATCTCTGAGTGACAGGAGTAAAGGGGGAAAAATGAGAGAAAAAAAATTCCATTCCTCCTTTCCCTTTTTCAAGAAAGTCATGTCTACCTTATTAAAATATTAATTACTTAGCCTGAATGGCATGCAGCGAAGTTCTGAAGTTTAATTCCTTGCAAGTCTGAAGATGAATCCAGAGAGGTTTCTCTTAGCAGGCCCCCACCTTCCCACTCTCCAGTGGCCAAATGTGATGTCATTGTCATTGGTGACTGGATGGGGACAAGAGTATCAGCCTATCATTCCAAGAATGACTACTAAGATTTGTCATTATAATGTCCTTGATTCCAATTTAAATTCAAGGGTGTCGCCACATTATTATTCTTTCTCCTGAAACATGGAAATTTGGGTGTGGGGATTGGGGATGGTTAAGAGACAGGGTTGACCTTTGTGAGGTCTACACTTTCTTACTGTCTATCCCATCTCTCTAAGGCACCACAGATGAGGGAGGCCAGCTACCAAGAATGGTACTTTATAAGCCGAGAGCTTAATGTCACAGCCACCCTTGTCAAAGGAGAAGCTTCGGTCTCGTGCAGCAGGAAAGGGGATTTTATTTTTGTATAAGATTCCATGGGGCTCTCCAATGTGTTCTTTAAACCAGCCTGTCCTTATCCATTTATGCAATGTACAGGTCTTGGGGGTCTGTAACCCACTTTTCAAACAGAAAACACTGAATGTAGTAATTAGTGTAATCCACATCTAAAAATAGATAAACCAACCTCTTAAACTGACTGCAAACATAGCCACAACAAAGTGCTATATAGTTATGACTAAATCTAGCTTTCCTATTAATCATTTCTTCTGGTGGATTGAAATTTAACTCTCCAAAGAGACTTTTTTCCCCCTAACAGGCTTGTCTCTCTTTCACTATAATCATTTTATATTCTAATATTACTTCCCTTAATTTCCACTTTCATATATAATAGAACTTTGTGTACCCTGGCTTTTTTTAAAAACAAATCATAGTGGAGGAATATATATTTCAGGGTAAAAATTGCAGGAACTAGAGATTATTATGCTAAGTGAAATAAGCCAAACAGAGAAAGACAAATACCATACGATCTCACTCATATGTGGACTCTAATGAACAAAATAAGCTGATAAACAAAATAGGACCAGAGGCATGGATACTTGAAACAGACTAACAAGGTCAGAGGGAGAGGGATAGAAGGGACTAAATGAAATAAGGTGAAGAGATTAGCCAAAGAACATATATGCATAGCCAGTGAACACAGACAACAGTGTGGTGATGGCTGGTGGCGGGGAGGGGTGGTGCGAGGGCTAGGTGGAGGTGGGTAAAGGGAGGGGAAGTGGGGGACATCTATAATAGTGTCAACCATTGTATATATATCACCCTGGCTCAGTTAGTTGGAGCGTTATCCCCTAAACCAAAATGTTGAGGGTTCAATTCTCAGTCAGGGCACATAACCTAAGTTGCAGGTTTAGTCCAGGTCAGGGCATGTGCAGGAGGCAATTGATTGATATTTCTCTCTCAGATCAATGTTTTTCTCTCAATCCCTTCCTTTCTCTCTCCTTTCCTCTCTCTCTAAAATCAGTGAAAGAGGATTTTTTAAAAAAAGAAGAAAAAATATATATGTAAAGTCTTTGTAACTATTTTTGTTCACTAATGAATCACTAGGCAGCCTGCTAGATAAAGGCAATATGAATGACATTTTGAACTAGTATAATGGATATTTTGCTTTACCTCTATTTTTCAGCCTTTGCTTATTATATCCTTTAAGGATGTCTCACCCTCATAGTTGTTATGTAATATGTATAAAATGTTTGTTTTGCTTTAAAAACACATGTCCTGCCCGGCCAGCAAGGATTTTAAAAAACGAAGAAAAAATATATATGTAAAGTCTTTATAACGATTTTTGTTCACTAATGAATCACTAGGCAGCCTGCTAGATAAAGGCAATATGAATGACATTTTGAACTAGTATAATGGATATTTTGCTTTACCTCTATTTTTCAGCCTTTGCTTATTATATCCTTTAAGGATGTCTCACCCTCATAGTTGTTATGTAATATGTATAAAATGTTTGTTTTGCTTTAAAAACACATGTCCTGCCCGGCCAGCATGGCTCAGTGGTTGAGCATCAACTTATGAACCAGGCGGTCACAGGTTCGATTCCAGGTTGGGTACATGCCCAGGTTGCAGGCTTGATCCCCAATAGGGGGCGTGCAGGAGGCAGCTGATCCATGATTCTTTCTCATCATGGATGTTTCTCTCTCTCTCCCTCTCTCTTCTTCTCTTTGAAATCAATAAAAACAAACAAACAAACAAACAAAAAACCCCACACATATCCTAACTTTATTGTCCCTGGTTTCCTGTCTGGTATTAGTTAACTAGAAATATCTGGCTTTTGTGTCTGCCTCTCTGGGTCTCCACTCTCTCATTCCTAGATTTTCCTTTTTGTATCTGCTTTTGTGGATCCCTAAATTCTACACTTCACTGAGCTCTGCATCTACCTACCTAGTAACACTGATCTTATAGAGCAGATTGTACTAGAGAGCAATTCTGAGAGCCTTTTCACCTTTACTTTTTCTTCCAATAACTTTCCCAAAGCATCACTGACAAAAAAAAAAAAAGAAAAAATCATCATCATCATCATCATCATCACATTTATTTTTCTCTTCTGTGTTTTAACACAATGTTCTGTCCCTAAACCTCAGTTCTTTATGTTTTCCAATTATCCTAAATAGGAGTGACAATTAGTATTTTGATGATGGCATTTGGATGACAGTAGATGAGATAGACATGTAAAATTCCGTATGTTATTACTGCCAGAGATGTTAGATATGAGTCGAGTTGGAAAATACTTGATTTCTGATGTGAGAAAATCCTGGATGCCTGAAGCACAGCACGGGTATGGTTTGGATAGTTAGCAACATAAATGAGCACTGACAATATTAAAGTATACACTGTATGTTGCCTCAGTTTCTCCTAAAGTTTATAATACAATCAAGATACTAGAACCCAAGGAATTTATAAGACCCCTTTTGAATCTTATGTAAAATCTAGCTCTCTGTCCACGTATGTGTAGAGAGTTGATAGAAAAATTTGGAGTAGTCCTGTCAACAAATTCCCTACTATGTTTCCAGATGTTTGAGGCTTCAGGGGAAAATAAATGGCTCTAGTGATAAAACCAGAAATAGTTGTTGACAGTGTTTTTCACTGGCAGAGACATGGATGTGGTGGATGTCTACTATGTCAGTGTAGTGAGGCTGGACAGCACGTCTCCACATTTCCTTCCCGACATGGTTCTAGCTCAGTGTGGGCCCATGAGGAGTTTTGTCTGCGATCTGGCATGTAGACGTGAGGGAGTAGCCATACTTCTCTCTGTTTTGGGGGTCGCTGTAGGACACATGTTGCCCCTCATCTGTTCACTCACCTGTTGAAACAAGGCAGCAGACTGGCCAATAGCACCTCCAGGTCATGCGGTACCTCTGCTTCCACTCCCCCCACACCTGGGCCAGGTGCATATGTAGGTCTGCCCTGGAGATGATGAGAGATTGGCATGGAACCCAGCCTGTTCTGATGGGCTCCATCTAAGTGTTACAGGTTCCATCTTGGGTTTGCTTTCTGCAGTTTACATCCATCTTCCTTCCCAAATTCCTGCCCTGATGACTTCAGGCTGAATGACCAGATTCAGAAACAACAGCCTTACCTGCACTGTGTAACCAGCTCTCACAACTGTGCAATACGAAATTCTGTAATCAGCTGTGCCTCTTCCACCTCCCCAGGACCCTAATGCTCTAATCAAACCCTGACTGATACAGTGCAGGAGACGGACAGGCAATAAAAGTGGCCCAGAAGTCTGGGAAATGGGTTATTGGAGGGACTGCTGAAGAGAGACACCCTCAGATGATTTTGCCAATTTCAAAGACATACCTAGGAATACTTGTTGCTTTTAAAAATTAAAAACTCTTTAAAAAATTTTATCTACTGAAGTTCTAAGCTCTAAAATGTGAGTCTGATTATACAAGCGTCCCAGAAGGAAATGAATAATAGCATACTTAACTCAGGGAAGGCTTCATAAAAGGTACTGTTAACAAAAGTGGCAGAATTTCTGAAAAACACAAAATAAAAGATGGATTCATCTTTTGAGCCTCCAGAGAGGAACGCAGTCCTGCCAACACCTGGATTCGGGTACAGTGAGAACCATGCCAGCTTTCTAGCCTGCAGAACTATAAAATAACAAGCACGTACCACTTTAAGCCACTAAATGTGTGGTAATTTGCTACAGCAACAGCAGAACACGAAACCATTTGGATGAAAGTCCCTGCAATTAATTTTGGCTCTAAATTCTGATCACCTTGGATAATTCTTATAGGAATTTTACCACGTCAAGCAAATAGCATTCTTATATTATTAACATGCAGGAGTTTCCCTGCCAAGAACTCTGTCTTGGTATTTCACAAGAAAAGTTATGGAACTATGAAAATGGGGGATCCCTTTGTAATTCCTACTCTAAATAGAGAATTCCTGCGGAGGAGTTGAAAGCCTCCCCGTCATTTAGGTACTCAGGGAGAAGGCAGTCCCGGAACTGTCTCTGGTCTAACTTTCTAAGTGCTTGAAATCTTTTGATTCATAAAGACAGTTAACCAATTGTTTAAATAACACAGATTTTATGTTATTTAATAAATCATTTTTATTTTTAAATTATGTTTATGTCATAGGCATATTCTGTAAGGTTGTGCCAATTAATTTTTGATCAATTAAATCATTCTTTTTCATTGATGTTTGTTATGACTACAAAGGAATTGAATCTTTATTTCCTATTAATTTCCAACTTGAATAGCATCTAACGTGTAAGCTTTGAGAATCTTTGACTTCTAGTTCCTTGCCACTTCCCTCCCACTGTGGGCATACTCTTTTGTCCTGGAATTGATGGTCTGACCCACACACTCACATTTATGGAAGGTGTTAAAAATTTAGAAAATCTTTTTCAAACCAAAGTTGTTATCTCTGACTTACCTGTGATGTCAGTGGGAATACTAATTTGTCTGTATATTTTTTTTCCTTAATGAAAGGACTTGGACAAACATTTTTAATAGCAAACATATCTCTTTAAAGACAAATAGTTGTCCACAATATTTAAGTAGCAAATAGAACTCTAAATACCAGCTCATGAGGCTGGTGATGCCCTTACTATCTGACAGTGAAAACGGCCCTTTCAGCATCCAGGAGATTGTCTCCATGCTGTGTGCAATACAGAAAAGGAAACCAGATCTGGTGTTTTCAGGAATGTGTGATGTTTCCTGAGGCTAACGCTACCCTAACCAGTTCAACCAGGTCACTAAGCTTAATGATTTTTCAGTTTATGTAGGTCATCTAAGAGTTGAGGAAAATTTAGGGTAAACTGTGGCAGGCTCCACTATTAATTTACAGCCTTGCTCTAGAGACCACATGTGCCCTGGGGTCATCCTGTTCGCAGCACCCCTGGCAGCTGTGTCCTAATGGAATGTCAGGAGTTGGTGCAGAATTCCAGCATCAGTTCCATATCCTGAAGCAGTAACTCATCTATCAAGGGAGTTGATCTCAGCAGGAGTTGAGCCCCAACTATCTGCAGCCTGTGGATAAATGTAAGTGGGCAAAGCTACCTTAGCGGGTGCATGTTAAATTGGAAAATGCAAATCAAAGACTCCAATAAATTTGATGTTCAAAATACTTAGAACTCATATAGGTATTATAGATCCAAGAAGCTTCAGATAGCCCTTTATCTCTCTAAAATACTGAAAGAATGATAATGTTCAGGAGAGTAACATTTGCCCTAACCGGTTTGGCTTGGTGGATAGAACGTCGGCCTACAGACTGAAAGGTCCCAGGTTCAATTCTGGGCAAGGGCATGTACCTTGGTTGCCAGCACACCCCCAGTAGGAGGTGTGCAGGAGGCAGCTGATCAATGTTTCTCTCTCATCGATGTTTCTAACTCTCTATCCCTCTCCCTTCCTCTCTGTAAAATATCAATAAAATATATTTTTTTTAAAAAGAGAGAGAATAACATTTAAGAAATTCACTTTGGCCCTAGCCGAGTGGCTCAGTTGGTTGGAGTGAGCTCCCATTCACCGAAAAGGTTGCAGGTTCCATTCTTGGTCGGGCACATACAGAGTATGGATTGGATCCCTGTTCATGGCCCTGATGGATGCGGGAGGCAATCGATTGATTTTCTCTCTCTCCTTCCCCTCTCTCTAAAAATTAATAAAAACATATCCTGGGTGAGGATTTAAAAAAAATCACTTTGGCCTTTCTACAAAATATATATATGAATATATATATATATATTCATAGATAAATGATAGATAAATATATGTCATAAAGTTTAGTGATTTCTAAATACCATTGTTAACAAAACTCAATGGACTGAAATATTCACTTATTTCTCATTTTAGACTCTGAGGTCATTAAGACCTCTGTGCACTATCTTTATTATGAGAATTTTGAAAGTTTTAGGAGATTTACTATATTAGTAGATAGCTATAGAGTAACATTTTCATTATTCATAGACCTATACTGATAATTAAAGTGACTCTTAAACTTCAAAATTTAGAGGGGTTAGTGTTAACAACTAGAATACATTTTTAAAAAATATTTATCATTAGAATTCTGGTGTGTGTGTGTGTGTGTGTGTGTGTGTGTTAAGTTTAATATCCCCAGGAAGCTGTACTTTTAACAAGCAACTCAGTGGACTTCATAATAGCAAGTTTCAGAACCAATGCCTTATGCAAGTGAACTATATAAATATTTTATTCTCTACTCTTAATTTCTGTTTTGCTTCTCACTTCTCCCTCAGAGATACAAGTGCATAATAAATTATTAGAGGAATTAGCAATTAGTACATGATTAGAAAATGGGCATTATAAACCAAACATACCATCATACACTCATTATATTATTTTAGAAGTCTTTTTATAACTCATAAATCTGATGTAATATTTGTGTTTTTGTTTTATTGCCACAATATGTTTTAGGAATAGAAATCTCCTAGGTAGATATTTTGACAGAATAAGAAAGAAAGTGAATCTGTAACTACCCTATGCCTGTGTTGGAATTCATGAACCTCAAGATCTAACTTTTAGGAAGTCATTCTAATGTGGCTTTAACTACTATTTGAATGGATTATATTGAAAATATCTATTAATATCTATTTTACTTATAATTATCACTCTACATCTCTATCCCTCTTTTGATATTTTTCCTCATGTATCCATCACAGAATCTGATATATTACAGACCCTGGAATACTTGTTAAGGAAATGAATTGCTACTCAGTTGTGTATAAACGCACCCACACACACAATCTAGGCATTTTTATGCTAGCAACTGAATTTCATGAACAGATTTAAAGATTCATTTCATCTCTAATATGAGTATCTCTATTGCTATTAAATATATATCATATATTTACTATATTATGTTAGTATTATAAACATTAACATTAAAATAAAGTATGCTTACATAAATTCTTCATTATTGATAATAAAATATTTTGAAGAGCCTATTAGAACTATATCACACATCTTCTCACTATAAATAAAACCTAGACATGTCACATTTGCCAAAAAATATCAAAAGATTGTCAGCCCTGGCAAGTAATCATTGAACCGACTGAGGGTCTTCTCAGCTCCATGCATTTGAGCCTGTCACAAACTTTGAACTCTGACCTCAGAGAAGGGAGCCTGGGACATGTCAACAGGATAGAGCCGCCAAATCCCATCTGTCTGATCTTACTAGCATACCCCCAGGATCTAGGTTCTGACCTCCTATAATTATTGACACCTAGTTAATTTATCTTTTCATCCATAGCCAAGCCTCGTGCAGCTGCTGTGGCACATGGAAATCCATCAGCGCTGCCAGCGAGGGCTGATTGGCATTCATGCTTGAGTGTGCATTTTATTTTCTCCTTGGCTGCTGGGAGGAGCCGCAGCAGTGCAGAAGCTAAGGAGCTTCATCCATTAGGCATGACAGATTTGTATTCAGCGGTAAACGCCTGACCTTGCTCAACTTCCCGAATCCATTCCCATCATCCTCCCACCAGATGAAAGAGTCTGCTTAACTCCTGTTTGCTGGCCGTTTCCCTGGCAACAGCAGGGAGTCAGTCTGAGGGAATAGCTAGTAGGTGAATATGTTGGTGGTGGGATTGAGTGCTAAAATTTTTCAAAAAATTAAAGTCACCCACAGAATTATAAATGGGGAATGCTTAAAATTGAAATTAAACAAAAAACAACCCATCAGTGAATTATGATTCCTTATTAACCTGTTTCCTGTTGTGGTAATACTTACAGATTTCCCCCTGGGTATGCTAACATGAGAATAGTGTTTAAGCTTTTAGTATCCATTTGACTTATAAGTCTTCTTATAACTCATACATTCTATGTAATATTAGTGATGAAAGCAGGTTACTTTTGTAATAAAACTTGTATTAGTTTAGAAGTTGAATGAGTGGGTGGAAGAAAATATGTACAGACATCATCTCGACTGGAAGACCTTTGTCCTGAAATATCTGTCTATATTTTCCTTCCTTTTTAAGGAAAGAAAGGGTGGCCTGCCTTTTTAAGGCATTAGACCTGGCAGATCACAAACCTGCAAATTTCATTTTCCTTTAGGATTCTGTCAAATTTAGCCCTAATTCTTTTTAAATTTTATTTTTAATGAAGTTTATTGGGGTGACATTGGTCAATAAGGTCATATAAGTTTCAAGTGTACATTTCTATGATGCATGATCTGTATATTGCATTGTGGGCCCACCACCCAAAGTCAAGTCGTCCATCACCATATATTTGGCTCCCTTTCCCCTTTCCCACCCCATCTCCTCTGGTAACCAGCATACTATTGCCTGTGTCCATGAGTTTCAGTTTTATATCCCACATATGAGTGAAATCCTATGATCCTTCCTATGTGGAAGATTCATCAGCATTCTTGCTTTGTATTATTTCTTGACAACACATCACTAGGTTGTCAAAATCCTCAGAACCCCTGTGGGATTCTCAAATTTGCAGTGAAATTCATAACATCAGCTGAAAACTAAACTCATAAATTGTTCAGTGGAACTTTGATGGATTTTTATAGAATAATTTCAGATGCCTTTATGTCTTAATAAGAGTGCATGCAGTTAAGAGGTGTATAGAGAGATCCAGCAGAGACCACAGGGCATCTAGATAAAATGTTGTTTTTTATTCTGGAAATCCCAATGATTTCATTGTTCTTTATTAGTTTTGCCGTGGGTGCTGAATAACTTCAAAAAACCTAATTCTTTTGTTCTAATCTTGATTTTCTATGCATATTTTAATATTTACTGAGGCTACTTAGCATATTGGTATACTTTACTGGCTCTAATAAATTACAGAAGATAGTAATAATGTAATAACATTGGTTTAGATAATATGTTCTAATACTCTACATTAAATGAAAGCTTAGTATTACTTATATTATGATTGTGTTGTTATTGCTACAGAATTGGAGAGGACAGTTCACTTCTATCACATGAATCATAATTACACTTGGCAGAAGAATTTAACAAAACCTTTTTATCTTTTTCCTATGAAAATAAAATATCAGACACTTCTACTTAATTTTAAAGCCCCTGATTAGAATGGGCATTTTGCTGTGCAGCCTTTTTTGAAGGTTGAATATAAATATATTCCAATAGTCATTGCTGGTGCTCCTTTCAGGAAATCTGATTAACCACATGATAAAGCCTGAGGGAGATGAGCAGGTCAAAATGCAGAGATGGCTGCCGCTCATCTTTAGGACGAGGCTGGATTGGATGGTCTGTTTATCTGTCCTGGGTATCTTCTGTCCATTGTGGAGGAAGCAACTACCTTTGCTGGTAGAATAAATGGGGGAAAGGCTTTCAAATACCGTTATTGAGTTGTTCTAAGAAAATGAAACTATTGTTTGTAATATAGGGACACAAACTAAATGGCTTAGGCCAACACAATTGTATTATCTTATGGTTCTGGAGATTAGAAATCCAAAATTAGACTAACTGAGCTAACATTACGGTGTTGGCAGGGATGATTTCTTTGGTTTTATTGTCTCTTTCCAGCTTATAGAGTCTGCCTGCATTCCTTGGCTCATGGCCCCTTCTTTGATCACTTCAAACTCTTGCTTCTGTTGTCAGTTTTCCTACTACTGAGGCTTTCCCACAGTCTCTTCTTAAAAGGACCCTGTGATTACATTGAGGTCACCTGGATAATTTAGCTGATCTCCCCATCTCAAGCTCCTTAAATTATTTATATCTATATTTTCCAGGGATAGCATGTGGATACCTTTGTTTGGACAAGGAGAAGCCTTAGTCAGCCTGACCACAAACACAAGAAACTTCATCTTATAAAATGTGTGCAGAGTAGACACTCAACAAATATCTCTCAAATGAATACATGAGAATGAATACACAGAGATATACAAGAAATACTATTATGAAAATTCACGAGTTTGTGGTTGTATAAAAAGGAGAGGCGCAGCTTTCAAGTGAGCCATGCAGGAGAACCTAACAGTCAAATGGTCTGACCTCCAGTGGAGGGTATCAGGGGCTAGAAAGTGGAGATTCCATTTGCATTTGTTTGGCTAGTCGTGCTGGCACCTAGTTCTATATTATGATTTTTATTTTTAGAACTTTAATACTTGTATTGTTTTCATGGAGAACCCAAAATGAAAAGGTAGAGAAGATATAGGCTATACAATATAATGATTAAAGGCATCAAAAGAAATATAATGAAGGAGTTGTGCTTTTTATTGAAGTTTGTAGGCTTATGGTGGATTCTAGATCCTCTTTAACTTTATTCCAAAAGACACCAAGAGGGAGAGAGGGAGGAAGGATAGAAGGTAAGGAGGGATTAAGCAGAGAGCCCAAGCAATTATTTAAAAATCAGCCCTACAGTTTATGATATGCTAATTACTATTATGTTCCTTGTCTCAGATAGCATTATCATTATTGCTATGCTAAAAATATCATAACTACTCTATAATAAAGTAAAATATTAATATTTAGTATGGATCATTTTACACAAAATATATTCTCAAAGATTTACAAAGTTAAATAATATATTTAGAAATACATATCCAGAGAAAGAAAGAAAAGTAGAAAAGATAAAGCACAAGGTACAGATGGTTTTTATACGACATGATACTAGCAAGGTTGAAGGAAGAAAAACTTAGTGTACAAAAATAGAGTTGTTATATTAATTTGTTTATTCAATAATAAATTGCTTAATAGATTTAATTTTATGCCTAAGTGGTTGATTTGCTAATGTAGACAATCTTAGGTTTAAATATATGTCTTCTGTATTCAGTTTCCTCCATCTTGAATACATTCTAAGATGTAAAATGAGGCACTTGTTGATAAAAGAAGTGAGCAGATTGTATGTGTCCTTTAATCCTCCAAGATAGATAGTAATTAAGGAACTTGAACCATACAACTAGTAACTTCCTGAAGGCGGTTCTAAATCCAGCAAAAGTGGCTTTAGAGCCACAGCAAGAAGGTAATAAATGTAAATTCTGTTATTATTGAATGCTATTGCAATGAGAGTAGAATTAAATAAGTAGAATTATCTTTATCTATGAAATAGCATCGGGTTCACCTGATTTCAGTGAGAGGATATTGGAGTATTAGTTACATTAGCTTAGGAGCTTTCATCCACCCCTCCACCCCCAGCCCTTAAGCATAAGATTAAAAGAGAGTAAAAGAAGTCTCTGTGGTTTATCAGAAGAGATGCATATTAATTTACATTTTCCAAAGTCTCCGTCCTAATGAAATAAGAATGTTTGACAGTCTCTTCATTTCAAATGCCGGATGTTCGGAAAAGCGTGATGATCCTTTATGATGCCAAAGGCAGCTGTGATGTCCCAACGGCAAGGGGCCGAGGAAAAGAGCTAGTTCTATTAGCCCTGATGATTGAGCCCTGAGACGGGCAGGAAACACAATGAGACGCATGACCAATGCTAAATCCACAGACCTACATGGGACTCTTTAGCTGTGGTGCTAACCCAAATCTGATTAGCCCTGACAATGTGCAAGGTGACCTTTACATAAGGAATTCTCCGGACTGCTAGCCACACACCAGCTTACTAGGAGCAATAAATACACAGAGGTGTGTGTGCAAAATATCTGATTTCCCCTATCGCTACTTGTCCACGCAGACAGAGAACAACTCACTTTTTCCCTGGCATGTTTGCTGTCCTTTGTTCAGTAGCCATCCTCCCAGGATGAGGATAAAATGCCGAGTCTTGATTCGAAGACGCTGTTTTTACCGGAGAGGCCATGGAGGTCCTGGTGATTCCCCAGGACAAGCGGAGTGCTTCCTGACCCCGCCACTGGGCTGTTTTCTTTAGTGTTGACATCGATGTCTCTTCTCTTGGCATGAAGGAGTCCCAAGCGCCCCACTGACCCATTACCTGCGCCTGTAATTACTCCAGAAGCAGGGAATGAAAGGGCATATCTCCTCTGCTTGCAGGGAATGACAGACTCAGAGACACAAGCAGGCCCTGCATTAAGGCAGATCTCTCAGGAGAGCTTAAGACTCCCAAGCTTTGATTCCTCAAGTTCTGTGTCAATAGCGGCCACGCTCATTATCATTGAAGGATGCAGAAGTGCGGCCTGGGCGTAGACTCAGACACTGCTTCAGTATAAAGACGGATCCAAATGCCCGTATTTGAAACCCAGGCACATAAAAATAAAATTACTAAAACTAGCTAGCATCCCTTTTTCAGAGTGCTACTATGTAATGAGTACTTTCCTATCTTTTTTTTTTTTTACTTTCCTATTTTTTTAATGACAAAATGTTGATATCTTTTTTAAAATTTCTCACCCTTATGATTTTTTTCTTGTCTTCTTCTTTTTAAATGTCATTGTTGAAAGTATTACATGTTCCCTTATTTTCCCCATTCACCCCTTCTAGCCTGCATCCACCTCCTGCCTTAGGCCTTCTCCACCCTATAGTCTATGTCCATGGGTTATGCATACATGCATACAAGCTCTTTGATTGATCTCTTCCCACCCACCCACCTCTGCCTTCCCTCTGAGATTCCATAGTCTGTTCCATGCTTCTATGTCTCTGGATCTATTTTGTTCTTCAGTTTATTTTGTTCATTAGATTTCACATATGAGTGAGATCATGTGATACTTGTCTTTCTCTGACTGGCTTATTTCACTTAACATTATTCTCTCCAGGTCCTTCCACACTGTCTCAAAGGGTAAGGGATCCTTTTTTGCTGCTGCATAGTATCCCATGGTGTACATGTAGCACAGCTTTTTTATCCACTCATCTGCTGATGGGCATTTGGGCTGTTTCCAGATCTTAGCTTTGTAAATTGTGCTGCTATGAACATAGGGGTGCATACATTCTTTCTGATTGGTGTTTCAGGTTTCTTAGGATAAACTCCTAGAAGTGGGATCACTAGGTCAAATGGCAGTTCCATATTTAATTTTTTTGAGGAAACTCCATACTGTTTTCCATAATGACTGCATCAGACTACATTCCCCCCAGCAGTGTCCCAGGGTTCCCTTTTCTTCACATCCTCACCAGCACTTGTCATTTGTTTATTTGTTGATTGTAGGCATATTGACACCTCATTGTCGTTTTAATATGCATCTTGATATCTTTTAAAGTAAGCTGGTTGTTCACAAGCCATTTTTTCACAACACTCTGATTTTTTTAAAAGTGTTTCTAAGTGATATGAGAGATCATTCCATGTATTTTTATTCCTTAGAGCATCCGAGATCCAGATTTTGTACATTTGTGAATCAATTTCAAACTCGATAAGGCTCTTTACATATTATATGAAAGGGCCTCTGCATAATTTTTTAAAGTGTGTATGTGTTTCCAACCTAATATTCAAGCTGTATTCTTGTGAGTGAATGAGGGAAGCTTTGCTCCCTCAGACAGTCTGCTTAGTTGATTTTTAAAGTGAATCATGGTGCAATGAAATCTAAAGGTCAGACCATGTCTATTTCTCTGGCTTTTTCAATGCTATGGGCATATGGGCATCAGATAAAGCCCTTTAATGCTGACCGAACTAACAGCTTTTCTGTACACTTTCACCTATTTCCTGATCCAGGCTGTTAGACTCTTTAGTCTGCTTCAGGGTCTTCAGAATGGGTTATGACAGAGCACACCACTCAAGGATTCCATGAGGATCCCCTTAGGAATTTCAAGTCATGAAATTGTTGCATAAGAGAGACTGTGTGCACCATGCCCCGCGTTATCTATGTATTTTACAAATTGCCTGGATTGTTTTGTGTTATCACTACTGCTCAAGGAGAAAATTAAATTTCAGAGAGAATTTTGGAAAACGTGTAATGCTTAGGGTTGGTTACTTAGGGATGCTTCCCTCACAGTTTTGCTAATTATCTTTTACTTATTTATCCATTCACTCACTCCATTTATTCATTCGTTCAGTGATTTCTTATGGAGCAATATCACTGTACTAAATTGCCTGAAATGTAAGAACACAAGATGGAGAACCTGCAGTAAGTACTAGTATGTGAGCATAACCTGAGCTAGACATCCGGACTCAGCTCCTTCCAGGAGGAAATGGGACCAACAGACACACCCTCTGCAGCCTGTGATAGCAGAAGCATGAGGGGATGAAAAAAGGATTCCGGGAAGAAGAGGGAGCCATGAGAGAATAGGACCTGGGGTGAGATCTAAAGCAGTCTATTTTGGGTTTGTTTGGCGTGAATATGTCTGATTTTTGAAATACCCCAAAATAGTCACATCATTCAAATAATATGCTATGACTAACTCCCTGTGAAAATCTGAAGCTAATAGTTGTGGTAAAATTGTGTTTCCATAACTGATAAATTAGCTGTCCCCAAAACCACTTTCATAGAATGCATGATCCTTTAGAAGTTATATCATCTAGTCTTGTTAGTATTTAGAAGGCAGTAGGTTCTGACTAAATGCGTATTAAATAGTTCATTTCCTCTGCCACAGTTTGAATCCAAATATTCTCAAGTAAAGGAAGATGAAGCATTTGAGTGTGTTGATTTATTTGCCTCTGTGTCAGCTGGACCAATATAAGTGGGCTTAGAGGAATGATCTAGAGACAGTGCTGAGAGTAGGGTGAGGCAGGAGAGGTTCTTGCCTAGGGTATAAAATGCAAGTGTAAAAACACTCAGTAAATAAGAACATTTTTTATGCAATAGTTTTTAAAAATTTAAAATGAATGGAAAATCCACGACAAACAAAATATTTAAATTTTAATAAAAGACAGAATTTGAATTACCTAAGTTTCCTCTTGCTTCAGCTCCAGTGTGGCTCAGCACGGTACCAACCTACAGTGGCTGTAGATGCAGAAGATGCGCTTGTGTTCCATAACAACCATAGAGTTTTAACTATGGGTTACACCATTCCTCAGAATAAAAAGCAAGCAAACAACATGTTTACTTGATTTTCTGGTGATCCTAAAGAAGAAATTAGACATCACTAGAAGGTTTCTACTAACAGACAGAGAATCTGAGTATCTTAGAAGCAGAAGTATCCTTAGAGGTCAAATGGCAGTTCAGAAATATGGACCAATTAACAAGTCAGTAAGCTGAGGAGTTTGGCCTAGAATCTCCTGTTCTGACTCCCAGGCAGTCCTCTGGCTAAGTCATCAGACAACCTGGGCCTGAGTGTTCAACAGGAAGAATGAGTTGTTTACCATTTAGAGCTCCTGTCTGTGAAATGTCCTGGGGGGCGGGCTACGGAAACTCAGCTTAACCTTGTAACACAAAATGAATGAACCACATGGGAGTAGACAGAGAACAGATATATTCATTCCCATCTATGATTATGTAAATGCATTTTGGTTTTCATACACGCATTTAATGGGTTAGCAATCATCATTTTAAATACTGTACTAAGCAATGGCATCATTTGGAGGTTTGTCAATTAATTATGTTCCTGTATTAACTGGCATTTTTAGAATCCCAGATCTTGAACAAATGGGGTGAGAGGAAGCTGTAACTAGAATGCTTTAAGTCCCAGGGAAATGTGTTCTCTCTCAGGCTATTTCTTGCCACAGAAGTTCCTTAGCAAGCAGTTAGAATTTCCTCAACAGAGAAAGCCAGGCACCTCATGGGGTGCTTGGGTGGGATTCCAGGAGCAGCAGGCTACCCTTGTGGGCAACTGGGAATGGACATGTTCTCATGTTATCTAAGAGCCATTCATTTTCTGAGTTGATCTGTTTCTACTGATCCTATGCCCAGAGTATCCCGCTCAGAATCCACAACTTTTGCTTCTGTCTCGTGTTCCTTCCTGTGTCACGGGCCTGGCACATGGAAGGCTGTGAGGACTATTGTTTGTCTATCGTTATAATCAGGTCTCAGACCGCACAAGCAGGATCCAGTTTAAAGGGGATACTCATATCTGTGATAAGGGGATCATTTTTGAAAGGGTTGTGATTTTATCCACACTTTAACTTCATCAAAACAGTGACAAGCTAGGCATCTTATAAACCAAGTTACCAGATTTCACTCACCCATCCTGGTTTCCTCCCTCGGCACATCCCATTTGTATAAGGCAGCGGTTCTTAACCTGTGGGTCGCGACCCCTTTGGGGGTCGAACAACCCTTTCACAGGGGTCGCCTAAGACCATCGGAAAACACATATATAATTACATATTGTTTTTGTGATTAATCACTATGCTTTAATTATGTTCAGTTTGTAACAATGAAATTGGGGGTCACCACAACATGAGGAACTGTATTAAAGGGTCGCAGCATTAGGAAGGTTGAGAACCACTGGAGGCATTTTCAAGGCCTGGGAAATAGAATGTTTTTGGTTTTTTTGTTTGTTTGTTTATTTTTTTGTTTTTTTGGGTTTTTTTTGCAGGTAATAGATTATTTTCTTATCAGTCCCTGACAATTTGTAGTCTTACACCCTGGCGTTCTGCCATTGAGCCTGCCTGAAAGAGTCACTCTACTGTGACCAACTTTCGAATGTCCTCTTTAGTATATTTGCAGGGCCGCCCCAGGCATTTTGTCAGCTCACCTTTTTTTCACGCCTCCCTGGGACCTGAGATGAGAGAGTAATCTGAAAAGCAAGGTTGTTTGAAGCCCTGGCCTGGCTTTATTCGATTTCTGTCATTTTTTATTTTGACTGTGGAAGTTTCATGGGAATATCCGAGCCCTCCGTTACCACTGAGGGGAAGCTAATAAAATCCCTGACACATCAGATTGTTTTCTGTTCTTTCTATTGAACTTTTTGGCAATTGAGCCTGATGGGTTAAAACTCAAGGGAAGCCCTCTATCTCCCGTTGCTGCCTAAATTAGATTCTTAGCTAATGGCAGGTAGCTTCTTAGCCATTTCTACCGTCTGCGCAAGGCGGTGTCCTGCTCCTTGCTGTCTGAGGTGTGCCTGGTGCTCGCTTGCTCACAGGACACATTTGCCTGCCTGTTACAGGGTGTTCTGTTCAGGGAATTTCATTGTAAGCTGGAACTTGGGGTGTGTTATTCTCTCCAGGGCTGGGATAGACTTTCACTCGCTTGAAGAAACTGTTCGGTGGATGCTGACTTGGCTGTAGGTCGGATATGGCTGGGCCAACTGGTAGTTAAGATGTAAGAGGAGACAATTCCTTCTAGGACTTCCAGAAAATGCCTCAAACCTTGAATAAAGACCACAGAGTGTGCCAGGAACAGAAGGAAGCACTGAGGCGTGTAGGAGAATAAGTACAGGGCGCCCTCTGACCCACTGCATGTCTTATGTGATAGAAGTAGAAGAACCTTCCGTCTCACTTCTCCCATCTCCTGTGCTCTTCAACTGGCCTCTTGTCCTGGCCTTTCTAAAGAGAACTTTTGTGCAGCACCAAACCCTGGTCTTTAAAAGTTCAAATGACTACCTGAGAGAGACCAGCCTTGAATTGATGTTCTCTCATCCTTATAATCTTTGCTTCACACTTTAATCCAAAATGGAAGTGAGGGTTGGGGTGAGAAAAAATGTCTAAACTCAAAGAGCTTATACTAAAGTTTATGTTTCCTCCTCAATCAGAACTTACTGGGAAGGTATTTCCAGGTGACTAGCTAATCTGATAAAGAAATTAAACTGCTTATAGATGATCGTATGTTACTTCCCAAAGATAGCATATCCATATTTTAAGAGAGACTTTCTGTGACATGATGCCATAAAGTTTAATGGTGCCTCACGCTCCACTACGTAGACTTGGAAGATAATAATCTAGATGAGAAGGAGGGTTATGATTTTCCTATGATTCATTTATGCTCAATATATGTTTAATCTGTTGTTTTACTTCATCTTTTATTTCTGAGTTTTATCTTCTGTACTTTCATTTTGGGTTGCTTATGTATATTAATCTTACGGTTCTCACTCACTTCTTATCTGTTTGTTACTTTTCCCCTTACTATCTTCAAGGAGATAATCACTAGAGGAGTAATGCATCAGAGAAAAAGAAATGAACTTTAATGCAAATGTAAAATTCGAAGTATTTTTAGATATTTAAAAACTTTAAATTTATAGCAATAGCTTTTTATTTGTTTGCTTTCTTTTATATCTTTTTTATTATGAAATAAAGCCTTATACAGGATAATGTACACAGACACACTCCCTTAGACCAAGATATAGAACATTGCCAGCTGCCCAAGGAGCCCATTATGACCTTCCTAATCATTTACCTGTCTTCCCCCAAAGGAAGACACTGTCCTGAATTGTATTGAACCACTTCCTTCCTTTTCATTGGAGTGTAGTTCCTACGCAAGCATACCCAAACATTATAGTTTAGTTGTTCTGTTTTTGAACTATATTTAAGTGGAATCAGACAATATATTTTATCTTGTGCCTAGCCTTTTCTCTGGACATTATGTTTGAGAGTCATCCATGATTTTGCCTGCTATAGTTGACTCGTTTTATTGCTATTAATGTTCTATGGTATCAATGTCCCAATTTACTTACTCATTCTACTGATGTTGGGTATGTGGATTGTTTCTAGCTCATGGCTATCATGCAGATCCAAACATACTTGGACATGACTCTCTTGGTTCATAAGCACATGATTTTCTGTTGGGTATATATCTAGATATGGAATTGCACATTTTCAACTTCAGGAGATAACGTCAACCTCTTGCCAAAATGGTTGCCAGTGTTTATGAGAGTTGCTATTAGCCTACATTCTCATAAACACTATTCCCACTTTGCTAAGAACTCTTACTGTGTGCTGGACAACATAGCAAAAATGTTTAGGAAAGCAAATTGAGACCTGGGAAGTAATTGCACATTTTCAGCTTCAGGAGATAACATCAACCTCTTGCCAAAATAGTTTCCAGTGTTTATGAGAGTTGCTGTTAGCCTACATTCTCGTAAACACTATTCCCACTTTGCTAAGAGCTCTTACTGTGTGCTGGACATCATAGCTGCAAAAATGTTTAGGAAAGCAAATTGAGACCTGGGAAGATGTTATCTTTCTCCAGAGAGAATTCACGTTGCTTCTGCCATAGATCTCCTTCAGCTGATATTGAAGCTACTAAAGACTGATCTTCAGTCCAAACTTCTGCATACTTATACTTTACTTTTATTCATTGGGTTTAATGTGTATGTCTATATTTATATCTATATCCTATATATGTATGTCTATAATAATAAAAGTGTAATATGCTAATTAGACTGGACATCCTTCCGGACGACCTTCTGGACGAAGCCAGCACTGGGAGGGAAGCCCGGGTCCCAGGTGCCAGAGGGAAGCCAGTGCCGACAACCGGGGGAAGGAGGGCCTATTCTTGCACGAATTTCGTGCATCGGGCCTCTAGTATATATATGTAATCCAAAATTAGTAAGGTTTAGCAGGGCTCCCTCAGCAACCTGCTTACTGGTTCTAGACACAAATCTTGGTAGCCTTAGTCCGTCAAGGCTGTCCAAGGCAGTATGATCCTCAGGACTTCTTAGTCTCTACCCCTTGAAATTAGCAAGTCTTGTGGAGCAAAATGGGTCCTAAAGTCTAAAATCACTTCCTTTTGCCTCTTTTATTCCCATTTCCCAATAATTCTTCATTCTGTTTTTTGTTTGTTTTCCAGTGCTTCCAAGCAGACTTGTTTTTAAATTTTATTCTTTCTTCCTAGAGGCCCTCAATGGAGAGATTGTTTTGAATGATCTAATTCACTATGACAGGAAGCAGAATTCTTGTTTTATTTGCATATGCATTTGTAACTTATTTCCAGATGGGACTTTGAGAAAATCATCATTGAAAAATCCGAAAACATTTCTTCTAGGAAATAATGCATATTTCACTGTAAACTATTGAAAATGTTGAGCTATTCTTATATTTCACACACACACAAATCACTCTTATTTGAATGAAAACTTCGAATCATTTTTCTTTAGGTGCTGTAATCCCAATTCACATACTTAAACAGGACAGAAGCATACCCATGCTCCCCTGAAACATGTTTGCATACATGTTTGTATCTGGCTATAACCCCTCTATAATTCTTGTTTTCTTTCTGTTCCCCCAACCACAACCTCAACTTTTCAATAATTTAGGGACAGGAAAGAAGGTGAAAAACAAAACAAAACAAATAAAAAGTAATTCTGGAGTAAAGTGGGGTGACTTTTAGCTCCCCAATTTCTTAGCTGATTTAGCACAGCTTCTTTGTCATGTCAATATCATCTACATTAGATGTGTGGACAGGAACACAAAGCCCACCTTTAGCATTTTCTCCCTTCTCTTTATTATGCAGATATATTAAAAGGCCATTGTTTATCTTAGACGCAGTCTGGAGGCTAAGTGGAATCAGATGATTTGGCAATCAGCAAGTTTTAAATCTTTGGGGACTTTCAGACCTGACCAGTGCGACACAGGAGGAGGATTGCCACTTTGGTCCAGATTTCAGAGTGGGAAGTAGAAATTCTAAATCAGCCGCCAGTTTGGGGTTTGCCTTCTCTATCCTCCTACTTACAAACAGTAACTCAGAAAAATTCCCACTTTGCTATGTTTGCTTTCTTCATAAACAAGGCTTCTACAAATCTACTTGGTCTACCTTTTAACAGTACAAACGCTTGATGAAATGGCTTTCAAAGAGGAAGAAAAAAATTCCTTTCATGATGTTTAGATCCTCCGTCTTAATCCTAAGCATTTACACTGAGAGGATGAATGTATGTCCATTTTCTAAGTTTTCTCTGTCACCCTGTTGGACTTCATTGAATGACTTCATTGAATGTTCTAGAACAGCCGTGGGCAAACTACGGCCCGCGGGCCAGATCCAGCCCATTTGAGATGAATAAAACTAAAAAAAAAAAAAAATAAGACCGTACCCTTTTATGTAATGATGTTTACTTTGAATTTATATTAGTTCACACAAACACTCCATCCATGCTTTTGTTCCGGCCCTCCGGTCCAGTTTAAGAACCCATTGTGGCCCTCCAGTCAAAAAGTTTGTCCGCCCCTGTTCTAGAACCTCTAAGGATAATGGATCTGAAAAAAAAAAGAGAAAAATGGGTATTCAGCCAAGCACCGGTGACTTTAGACACTTGAGTTGTTTTGCAATTTGTAGTTTGAATAGCTGGGAACTCCCTGAATGCCTTACTGTCTTCCTGACCTTCCAAGCTGTGTTAGGTGGGAAAAAGGAAGAGACGCCGTGTGTCGCAGCCTGAGCCCCGGTCTGATTGGATACTGGAGATTGTTTTCACTGCTGCTTCCCAGCTGCACTGAGTGACTCCAGCCCTACGTTTAGAAGCCAACACTGAAAAAAATTCCCCAAATACGTAAAACCTTGTCTTACATCTTGGCGGTGTTAAGCCAGAAACATATTTGAAATATTTTTGGAACATTTTGATACTGCTAATACTGGAGGAAGGAAAATAACGCTGGCTTTTATACTAACACTCATTTTCCTACAGCAATCCACTCCTCGCCATCATGTTTTGAACAAACCAATAGCAGTGAACATTTAGTGGAGGCTCACTCTGCTGAGTACGTACTTTTACTCATTTTTCCCGCCTTCAATCCTCACAGCACCCCTATGAGAGAGGCTCCGTCGTGCAGTTGAAGAAAAGGAAGCTAAAAGTGGTGAAATAACTTGCCAGTCACCCAGGTAGTCAATGGCAGCATTTGAGTTTGAACTCAGATCTGACTTTGTTATGGACCACGGGGCCGCTGCACCGTGTGTGTATTGGGGGCTATCTGAACCATGTAATGGACATATGATTGTGATCTATAAATTATAAGATTTCAGCTGCCCTCTAATAAGGGTAAGGAGCTCGAGACATGCTTCTTAGATTCCAGAGGGCATCCTTGGAAATGGGAAGAAAATCTCTTTCACTTCCCACAGAGATCCCACATTGACAGGATTCTGCTGGTAGAACTGGGTGTTAGTCACACTCAGAAGATCACCGGGCAGTGAAAAAAGAATACAGCAACAGAATATGGTGACTTGCTCTGTTTGTACTACCTTGAAACTATTTTCGCTTTCAGTATCCAGTTGTGTAACCGCTATGCATATTACTTGTCATTATTACTTATGTGACTTGTCACTTAATTTCAAAATTGAAATTAGAGTAGTGAATTACATTTCAAAAATCCCCTAAAAAATTATCCCCTTTGACTTGGATTCTTGCTCATGACTGATTTATAGAATCGAAAATATGCTGGACCAGTATTTTGAGAGGTTTTCTTTTAAATTAGTTTCCAGGGCTCCAGTGATTCAAAAAATCCCATTAAAAGACATTTTAAAAATTAAACTGAACCCACCAAAATAACACATTCCAGAGTGTGTTCTTTGAGAACAATATAAAAGAGAAGGTTAAAGTATATTTATTGTTTTTAAAATATTTATATGGGATGAAAATTCAGTGGGTGGAAATCTTTTATTCAAAGGCTGCTCAGTAAATAAAATACAGAATAGGCTAGATTCATTTTTACATAGTTAGACATAATTTATTAATTCTATTTCAATACCAGTGAGAGGCTTAGAGTACTTTTATGATTAATATGATAATTTATAAAATTTATATTTTTCCCAATTCACTTCCCTTTTAGAAATCTCATAGGCTTAACACCATGTAATGGTTTTTATTACCCTGACCCATTTTTCTTAAAAAATAAAGAAAAGCATGCTGTTATTCTTCTTTCCCTCTGTTCATTTATTTAAAATTCTCACACAAGGATATGTTTTTATTGATTTTAGCAAATGGGAGAGAGAGAGAGAGAGAGAGAGAGAGAGAGAGAGAGAGAGAACGAACCATTGATTGGTTGCATACAAATGAAACCAGCAACCTGGATATGTGCCCTGTCTGGGAATTGAACCCGAGACCCTCAGAGCACAGGATGATACTCTAACCAACTGACCCACACCATCCAGGGCTGTTTATTTTTTATCAACAACTTCATTAAGATATAATTCACATACCATAGATCCTATTATTCTTTCATTCCATGGGAGTAAATGTTGACATATGTCAAATGGATACATGTTATAATAAGAAAAGTTTGGAATGTAGATTATTTTTAGAATTATCAATGCAAACACGTTTTATGTTTATCAAAAGATGCATCTCATGTAGCAATAGTAGATGCCTTTCTTGTCCTAACAACAAACTGCGAGTAAGTCCCAGGTGTTAAGCTGACAACCTGGTTAAACTTTCTTTTTCTTTCTTAATTTGTAAAGGCTTTGTAAAGCAGTTTTATGTTCACAGAGAAATTGAGAGGGAGGTACAGAGATTCCCTATATACTCGCTGCTCCCACACATGCATAGCTCCCCCATTATCAACATCCCCCACCAGAGTCGCATGCTTGTTAGAATTGATGAACCTCCATTGACCATCATAATCACCCAAAGTCAATAGTTTAATTAGGGTTCACTTTAGGTGTACTTTCTATGGGTTTGATCAAGGGTATAATAACACGTAGTTATCACTATGGTATCATACAGAGTATTTTTAATTCCGTTAAAAATCTTCTGTGCCCTGCCTACTCATCCCTCCATCTCCAGCCCCTAACAACCACGAATATTTTCACTACCACCCTCGTTTTACCTTTTCTAGAATGTCTTGTAGTTGGTATATAGTTTGCAGCCTTTTGATTAGCATCTTTCCCTTAGTAATATGCATTCAAGCATTCTCCTTGTTTTGCATGCGATTGTCCAGTTTTTCAGAACCATTAGTTGAAAAAACTGTCTTTGCTCTATTGTATTGCCTTTGCTTCTTTGTAAAGATAAGTTGGTCTACTTGTCTATTCTTTCACCAATAGCACACTGTCTTGATTACTGTAGCTTTATACATTCATCCTCCAACTTTGTTCTTTTCCTTTAATATAGGGTTGGCTAGTCTGGGACTTTTGCCTTTCTTTTGATTTTAACTGATTAAATTTTAAGCCATGCTGCCTTATTTCTTTCATTTTATTATGTAACTAGAGGCCCAGTGCACAAAATTCGTGCACATGGAAGGGGGTACCTCAGCCCAGCCTGCACCCTCTTCAATCCGGGACCCCTTGGGGGATATCCCGTCAGACATCCCTCTCGCAATCCGGGCCCACTGGCTCCAAACTGCTCACCTGTCTACCTGTCTGGTCGCCTCTAACTACTTTGCCTGCCTGCCTGATCGCCCCTAACTGCTTCCCTGCTAGCCTGATCCCCCAAACTGCTCTCCCCTGCCAGCCTGATCCCCCTAACTGCTCTCTCCTGTGGCCTGATCACCCCTAACCGCCTCTGCCTCAGCCTCGCCACCGTGGCTTTGTCTGAAAGGATGTCCAGAAGATATCTGGTCAATGATCTCCAGACATCTGGTCTAATTAGCATATTACCCTTTTATTAGTATAGATCTTATCTAAATCTTGCCAATGATATTTTTGAGTTATTTCTTTACTATATTGGAGTTACATTCTCTCAACTGCTCTACATTCTGAATTTTCTGAAATTTTAATTTTAATTTTCTTGAAGTTTCAAATGGAACTTTACAGTATGTTTTCTTATTTTGAAAGTTAAAATTGTGGACCTGAAGATATGTTTAAAATGGCTAATTATAGAAAGAAAGACAAATAGATATCCTTGTAGAAATTAGTATCCTTTGACCCTTTAGAATCCTAACTTCTGCATAATATGCTTATGTTCATGATGTCCTACCAAGTAGTCATTTGCAGGACCAGTTAGTCACATTTGTATTGAATCTTGGCAATGTGTTATTTCTAAATTTTAATTCATTTTTTAATGAAAACCTCTTTTTATCTTAATGACTGGAAAAGGATGTCAAAAATGCAAATGATTTTTAAGTAGTTGAATGTTGTTTCTGTATAAGATACGCAACATCCAAAAGAAAAAATGACTGCCAACTGCGCAATGCACTCTGGGGAGAATCAGAACTTGCATATGCTAACAGAAATCACATAAAAAGCAATTTTGTGTAGAAAACAAACTCAAAAGATGTTTTTTTCCACTTTAGCTATATTATATTTTAAAATCTGGCGTGCCATTGAGAAATGAGTTTTGATGTTGATTTTGTTGTTTTTTTTTAAATCAAAGCTACAATTTGCAAAAAGTCAAGCCTGTTGTATAATGCACCACTGAGCCAATGGGCAAAGGAGCAGCAGGAGAGGCCTCTGTCTTTGCAAACTGAAATGCAGGTTTATTTACATGCGGATAAGACACACTGAGCTAAACCTCCCCCACATTGCAAAGCTCAGACTTCAAATCATTTTGAAAAGACCAGGCCAGGGCTATACTAGATTTCTGCTGGCTCTTGTTTCTTGATTACATTCATGGTTGGATTCACAAATTTATAAAAATAAGCCAGCTCACTTATTTGGGGCCAAGTGGAATACAGATGAAGAAATTTTTATGCACCTGATGAAAGAAATGTGTCCAAATACACATTATTTTGCCCTAGCCAGTCTGGCTCAGTGGATAGAGCATCAGCCTGTGGACAAAAGGGGACCAGGTTTGATTCAGGTCAAGGGTATGCACCTTGGTTGCAGGCTCCTCCCAGGTCGGGGCGCATGCAGGAGGCACCCATTGGATGTGTTCCTCTCACAGCGATGTTTCTCTTTGTCTTTCCCTCTTTCTTCCACTCTCTAAAAGATCAATGGAAAAATATTATTAGGATTTTTTGTGAGGGTTAACAAATTCCTCACCCCCCCCCCACACACAAAAACCACAATGCACTTATTATTTTGAACTTGGAAATCAAGGCCCCTTGCCATCAATGCCAAAACATGGGACGTGGCTCTCTGCCTGGCAAGCTAAGCTCCTACTTGAAATGAACACCAAGGTTTTTTCTTATTTCAAGCAGGCAATTGAATGAGTAGTTTGTTGTAGGACCCATGAGAGCAAACTAACTTACTTGGTTGTACACAAATGGTGCTTTTCTGAGGTATGTAAAATGAAGTGAAATCTTACCATCAAAAAAATAAAATAAAAAGATTAACAACAAGAAATATACGTGAATTAAAGACAGTATTTCACAATGATACCTAACATAATTCTTTCCAGCCCTAGAAATCTATGAAGTTTTCTAAGAACTAGTTTTGCATGTTTTACCCAATACATTAAAGTTGGTGTGTGTGTGTGTGTGTGTGTGTGTGTGTGTGTGTGTGTGTGTGTTTGGGGCGGTGGGAATGGACGGTGATAGTGGACTAGTGAAATGAAATGACTGGAAGTCATCTTTCTAAATTCTGTGTTGAAACTCGGCCATTGGCTCTCATGCTTAGATTTGATTCACCTGCCTAATTATTATAATTTGGCCAGTAGTTCTGAAAAATATAAATACATTGGTGATAGCATTTTGATAACCAAAGAACATTTGACTCATAAAGAAGTTTATGTCTTTTACACATGCAAAGGACAGATGTTTTCTTTGATGATCAAGTCCATATCAGGATTTAATATGTACATTTAGTACTTTGACATTAAAAGTACCATAAAGTTTAAATTAACACGGAAATTATTGTGTATTTGCTAGCCATCATTATGAGATATTTGAATGGGAAGAGTCACATTTTTCTTTGAGGAAAACTGTTTTTTTAGTACTTCTTATGTTGTGGTGACAGTTTTTACTATTGTGTTCACCCGCAGTAACCTCAGGGACATATGCTCTGAGTTTGTAGGAGATGTAGAAGTAATACACCAAGAACAAACTCTTACTCCAGAAGGAAAAACAAGTCAGAGAGAATAAGCTGATGGATCAGTTGAATCCTCAGGGGTTGAAGTCACATATCATATATTTTATTCTGCAGATCTGTTACTTAGTAAAAGTTCCAAATGGAGCCAAATTTGGAACAAATGGAATGATTTAAGCTTAGTTAACGGTTTTGTTTGTCCCTGTTTGACAAAGTTAATTTCTTCTCAACTAGGATAGGTTCATATTTTATTCTTTACACACAGTTCCAGCTATTCGTTATTGAACTTTTCACATAATCATGAAAGTATTCCTGGGTTTTAGATCAAGAATTATTAAAAATGATTTGCAGTGTTCTTTCCCTCAAGGGTTCTTTTGGCTGGACTAATAATTAAATTGACATGAGAAAGATTAACAGGAGAAAATCAAATTTAATTTTGTACATATTGGAACCCCACATGCATGAGAGGTTCAAGATAGAACGGTAAAATGAGGTATCTATGCAACATCAAGCCAGGGAAAGAGATAGGGGCCTTGGGCTTCAGAAGAGAGAAGGTAATTCACAGGGTGATAAGACCAGGTGTTCAGTAATTAGCTCTATGCCCTGGTATACAGAAAGGTCATAAAATATTTTTCTGGTAGTAACTCTCATTATGTGCAAGATCCCCAATTTAACTTCTTTATGGGAGAGGTAAAAGTTCATTTTAAGTGCATCTCAATTGCCATCAGCTCAAAATAGTCCACATGCCAAATAATTCATCCACCTGTTGGGGAGGCCTGTTCTGACCCCCTTCGACAGCAAAGGAGGTTGATTAATATTCTGTTCAATACCATCCTTTTGTTACTTTGTTCTTAACAATCAAATCTGTCTAAGGCTCTACTTCAATTACAATTCAAGACTTCTCACATTTCCTTGATTTATAATATACATTACTAACATGTTAAAAACAGTCCACATTTACCTCACCCTCTTCTCTTATTCCTGTGTCTAGACCTAAAGGGCAGACCCCCCACATATTAAGTTAGTTTTGAAAAAGTAAAATAACTTATTTTCTCTTGTGACCAGAATAGTTTAGTTTTTCAACCAGCCCATCAAGTGAACTTTTAAATAACCAAATTCACATTGAACTATGTGTGAGATGGAAAGTTATAATCAATGACAATCCAGTAAGATGCATATATACGTCCTTCAAATGTCAAAAGAAAGTATCTAATCGAAGCTTTGGAATACAAAACTTCTTAAACATTTTCAATCTAGAGCACCTAACTTCCATTAAAATGTGCTGATATGAGATAATTTAATCCATTTCTAAATCGGGAGTTATTGTGGCCAAAGTGCATTTGTCAGAATTTGCCTTGGCAGTTTTGTCCCCAAAGTTTACTTACTTGCACTGAATGAAATGACCGGGATCCAATGGTTTTTGACCTAGAAAATAGCATTTTCATTTGGTTCAAACTAAAACTGCCCATCCTCAGCTCCTTTAAGAATAAAAAGGGAGGAAGATGGGACAGAAAAAGCTTCAGGATCAAGGTCTATGTTTGCTGTTCATTCTCAGGCCTTTCTTGTATTTCTTCTTATTTGTAGCCAGTTTCCCTGTCTTGGCCCTGTGAGGCTCCTTGGATGTGTTATATGTGTAATTTGTCTTGCTGTTTCTAAATCTGTGGTTCCTCACCTGCTGCTTGTATGCAGACAGCTATCAGAGAATCAGAGAACCTCCACACTGGACGGAGCTTACAGATTCCACTACGTGTATCTGACTTCTACCAGTTTTTAGTTAAAGTGATCCCTACAGCAAGGGCCATCAACCATTTCTGTGAAGGACATGTGGAAATATTTTAGGCTTTGTAGCCATATGATCTCTGTTGCAACTACTTCAAACTCTGTCATCGTTGGGCAAAAGCAGCCTTAGAGAGTTCGTAAATAAATGGACCTGCCTGTGTTTCAGTTAAACATTATTTATGGACACTGAAATTGGAATTGTATGTAATTGGCGCAGGTCAGGAAATATTATTCTTCATTTGGTTTTTCCTCCAACCAGTTAAATATGTAAAAATCCTTCCTATCTCAACAGGCTGCACTGACAGGCGGCCAGAGGGACTTACCACAGGCCATTCTCTACCAAGCCATCTCTGATGTGGGTCACCCAACATTATCAGAACCACCTCACTTGTTTGGGAGATGAAGCAAGTCAGCACATTCAAACGCTTCAATGGCATTTACTAAAAATGTAGTAGAACCGTATTATAACATCTATTTTGAATTAAGAAAAGGAAAAGAAGGCTTCTAAAAATACTATCACAGTAACATAATTATCATTAATGTTGGGCAATATAGTCTTCTAAATCATCCTATGTATATTTTTGGATAACTACAGTTATAACGTATATGTTTTAGATACTACTTTTGTCATAAAAATAACACTACATCATGAAAATATTTATAATTTTAATAGAGGCCCGATGCACTAAATTCGTGCAAGGGGCTCGTCCCCCACAGCCCCGGCTGCCTCGACCCTTGTAGCTCTGGCTTCGTCCAGATGACTTTCTGGAAGGTCGTTCTGCTGTTCCGTCTAATTAGCATATTAGAACTTTATTATATAGGATAACTATAAGTTTAGGTGTCTGAACTAAAGAAACCTCATTTGAGTGACTTTTCCACACTATATCTGACTTTTGGCAAATTTTGGACACTCGGGCTGCGTTCCGTTGTTTCACTAAGATGATTATTGTTTAGTGTTTGATGTTTAGATTAATTCCTTTGGGAAGACTTCCATAAGTGGGATTACTGAGTCTATGATCAGTGTAACTGTTGAATAATTCACTAAAGGGTTGTGGTACTTGTATTAATGGGGATGGTACATTAAGGCCTTTCTATGTGGTGAGCAGTGTGCTAAGCATTTTAACCATATCATCTCATTGAATCCTCATAACAACTCTATGAAATAAATGTCACTGTCCCTCCTCATAGAAAAGTAGAACCATGACTGGTATTGACAGAGTCCAAATTAGGCCTTCTATCTCTCTGACACCAAAGCCTGTATTAAAGCATTTTATTACTTCTTACCAACTTACAAATTTACAATGCCAATGTGCCCCCATGAACAAATGTTATCTTATTTTGTTTTTCTAACTTTCCCTATCAAGTAAAATTATATTTACCCCTCAAAATAAATGCATCAGGTAAATTGTATTTGGTTAAGACAGTCTTTGGTTGAATGAAATGCTATTGCCTTATTCTTTTTTTTTTAAGAATTCAGATTTTTAAAAAATATATTTTTAATGATTTCAGAGAAGAAGGGAGAGGAAGAGAGAGATAGAAACATCAATGATGAGAGAGAATCATTGATTGGCTGCCTCCTGTATGCCCCCCACTGGGGATCGAACCCTCAACCCAGGCATGAACCCAGACCCTTTATCTGCAGGCAGACGCTCTATCCACTGAGCCAAACCAACTAGGGCAGCTTTATTCTTTAATTTACACAAGAATCAACTTTTAACCAGCAGCTATATCTAGACTAATGGGAAGGTTACATGATGCAGATTAACTCTATGTTCTGCATACCTTTATGTCCAACAAAACTGAATTTACAAGGAAGTCAGGGGAAGATCGCTCTGCTAATAAGCATAGTAATGATTATGAATAATGAATATTGGAATGTTATTATAGAATAAAGGCATAAGCCATGAAGTATCTTGCTGCTAAATTATTTAAAATGCTGCTGATAATTATAGACTTGTTTTAAGTCTACATCTGTACATGGTAAAGCTCTTATCACAGTTTCTAATCAGTTTCTAATCAGCACCATTTTTTTCACCCTTCTTGGTTGGGTGGGAGGAGAATGTTCTATAGAGAAAATGTGTTAAAGTTAGAATGTTTAAAGCAGGGGTCCTCAAATTTTTTAAACAGGGGGCCAGTTCACTGTCCCTCATACCGTTGGAGGGCCAGACTATAGTTTAAAAAAAAAACTATGAACAAATTCCTATGCACACTGCATATATCTTATTTTGAAGTAAAAAAACAAAACGGGAACAAATACAATATTTGTATTTGCATGTGGCCCGCGGGCCGTAGTTTGAGGACGCCTGGTTGAAAGAGAAACTGGTTTTAAATTAGTAGATTTTTGTTTGGGGCAAATGTTACTCCAAAGAGGAATTACTGAAATTTTAGAAATGCATTTGGAATAAAACTCTTACAATTAGTGGAATTGCCATTCACTGTATTCTATGGACAATATTAAGGAAGAAAATATATTTGATTATTAAGGAAGCAAAATATGAATTGGATATTTAACACCTCATTAAATATGTAAATTTATTCAAAATCTGGTGAAAAATTTAAGGGTAGTGAGATGTCATAAAGCCATCTTCCCACACACATTTATACATACATTATTAGAGATATATATTTTCACAGGTTAATTAAGGGCCATTTAACCCCTTTTTATACAAAATATTATTTGAACAAGCTGCCAAGCTGCATGTAAAATGATATGAGCTGCATTTAAGAGTGAAAGTTCCCTGGCCAGTATGGCTCAGCTGGTTGATTATCCACCCATACAACAGGAGGTGACAGGGTTTGATTTTGGGTCAATGCCCATGCCCATGTTGCAGGCTCAATCCCTAGTAGGGGGCGTGCCGGAGGCAGCTGGTGGATGTTTCTGTTTCTCCCTCTCCCATCCTCTCCCTGAAATCAATAAAAACATTTTTTAAGTGTGAAAGTTACATTCAATTGTATGGTATATTTCAAATCCAGTGATGGGTTACCACTCACTTGCATTTTGGACCCAAGGTCACAATTCTTCTTGTTCTCTCCCTCAGATTCCTGAGCATTCACAGAACCTCTCTCTCAGGCATATTATTTGAACTTACAGTTATATGCATATCGTTGGTGATTTTTATTTATTTATTTTTATTTTTTAATATATTTTATTGATTTTTCACAGAGAGGAAAAGAGAGGGATAAAGAGCTAGAAACATCGATGAGAGAGAAACATCGATCAGTTGCTTCCTGCACACCCCCCACTGGGGATGTGCCCGCAACCCAGGTACATGCCCTTGACTGGAATTGAACCTGGGACTCTTCAGTCCATAGGCCGATGCTCTATCCACTGAGCCAAACCAGTTAGGGCTGATTTTGATTTAAAGTCATGCTTTCATTGTCTCTATTCATTAGGAGTATTTCACCTGCTAAAATAATATTTATAAATCTACTTTGTTTTGAAAAGTCAAACTGTCATTTTGAATTCATGCATTTTCTCCTTTTTTAAAATGTAATACAATATAAATATTAACTGAGCACCTATTATGTGCTCAACACTGTGATTAATCATTTTACATGCATTAGCTCTTATAATCTTAATAAATGATTTTGTGATTCATACACATTTTTTGATGGAAAAAACTATGAACCAGAGAAACTAAGTAACTTGCATTGAGGTACCAACCTTATGCCTAATGCTGGTTTCCCTATCAATCTCACTCACTCTGTATCCAATTCTGTCAATGAAAGCTATTACATCTTCATAAAATGATTTATTGGAGAGTTCAAGGATTCACTCAGTGCTGAACACATTGAGGCTCTCAGCAATAACTGTTTTGAGAGAGAGAACACAATGTAAAGATTTCCTTCTGAATTCCTCACAGAAACCCTATGTTTTGGAAGTAATAAGTAAACGTAATCATTTCTTCTCTAATTGTTTTTATCCGATGGCTACACAGGTTTTGACCAGTTGAGTAAATGATTTCAAATTTTTCAATTTTCAAGCTGACATTCGTGTAAATTCAGTCTAAGAGATTGTGAAGCTGAAGACCGCTGGTCTGCTCTGCTCTGCCTTTAATAGGTCACAGTTAGGACACTCAGCACTCATTTTACTGGAATAGAAGTAAAAATAGCTTTGGCCATAATATCGCGGCAGAATTTTCTCTTTTTACTTCTTCCAGATTTATGGTATCTGGTAGCAGTGTAAACAAACACATTATAATCTCCTGGAAAATATAAACCAAAATTAATGGAGGCATATAGCAACTAACCCCAAAGTCACCTTTTCTGTCACAATTCCATTTCTCTTTGTCTCAGGAAAACTGTTGTTTTAATAGGGAACACTGAATTTTACAAGGATATAGATTTGTTCTGTTGGTTCTTCCTCCCATAAAATTCAATATTCTAGAAAAAGTTTATCTTGGAAAGCATATAGTAAACACAATTGACCATTGTAGCTTTGCTCTATCATTAGGCCATTAGAATGGACCCTTTAGCTGTCAGAATCAATTCAGCATTTAATTAAATTGCTCTATGGTCTGACCTTAAAGAGGGAATGTCACAGGACTTCTCCGGTATTAACATTATAGTTATTTTGAAAAAATAACTATAATATAGTTATTTTGGAAAGAACAAACATCATCTGGCTATTATAAAAGGCCTATCTTGAGTATTTCTTATGCTTAGCAAACATCAGGTCTTTTTAACCTTTAGTCTACCTGTCATTATTCTAACAGTTTTAATCTCCCTTTTGTGGACTCATCTTTGTCAAGTGCCCCTTCATCTATTTTTGGTATTCAGTCATTTTTTGTGTGAAATCAACAATAAAAACAATTACTCAATGCACGTATAATATGTGCTGAGTCCTGAGCTAGATGCTGGACTTCTCGTGATGAGCAAAATGGACATTGCATCTGGCCTCACAGAGACTATATGCTAGTGTGGGAGACAGATTTTAATCAACAAACCCCTCATGTATAACAAGTTGTTATGATTTCTACAAATACATACAATTTATATGTACATATGATATATAAATATAGTGGAGGGTGTTGGAAGAATATAATATAAAAGTAAAATGGAGGATGTTGGTAGAATACATGTCCCAGGGCATGTGATACAGACTTTCCTGGGATATTACCCTTTGAGCTGAGATCTGAAGGAGGCGCAGAAGGTAATCGGGAGAAGTAGGCAGCAGAGGAGGGTAAGGTGCTAGTGATCCAGGACTGGGGAACAGTATGGATGAAGACCTACAAAGGTAAGAAGCAGGACCTTCAAGAACTGAAGCAGAGTGAGTGGGGCTGGGACAGTGAGGGGGACCGGGGTAGTGAGGGGGGCCAAGGCAGGGAGTGGGGCTGGCGATGGGCATGGAGGCATGGAGGGAGGTTGGAGAGAGAAGCAGAAGCAGTTCTCAGAGGCATGAAAATCACTCTAAGGCTTTATAATATATTTTCTTTAAATCTGAGCTTGTTAGAAAATTCTGTGTGCAACCAGCCCTATGATATTCTTATTGGTTTACTCCCCTTGAGGTAATTTAAGGATGCATAGTATGATTTTTTAATAGGACTGCCCTTTCTTGTGAAGACATTCCTTTAGTTTCTGACGATGAAGGCAAATCTAGTTTTCATTGGTTCTCTTTATTTCATTCTTCCGATTGCTTTCTTCCCGGCTTTAAAATATCATTTTCATGTCTAGCCCAGGTCCTCCGCCCTTGCACGGGTGATTACCGCCCTCACTGTGATACGGCCCTTTCCTCTCCATTTTCTTATATCCAGCTCATCTTCCTGTTCTTTCTCCTTGGCTGGGACCAAGTCCCGAGCTGCCATTTCGCTCATTGCTTTCTTTACTTTCTGGGTGATGAAATCGCCAGTGAGGCGCATCCAGGACATATCAGATGATCGGCTCTGGGCTGAATTACACTTCCAGCGGGCGCACAGCTCATTGACGCTCTCCTAGCTACTGTGCCTTCCCTGGATGCGGAGTTTTAAATATTTTAAGGAAAAGGTTGGCTCAAGGTTTCCATCCAGGCCGTTGGTTTTCTTCCGTTCCTGTGATGACACTTTTCTCTTTCCTCGGTTCTCAACAGAATGCTTTCTATGCTGCTTTCTTCTTCCTGAATTTGGTAGGTTTTCTATTAAATGCTGCATATCTGTATGTACATTGAGGGCTCAGTGACGCTGGGAGGGTTAATGAACATCACATGCCTAGCATTTGGAAAGATGGGAGAATTCCAAGAATAAGTTGCGCAAGGACCGGACGGGAACTCACCCAGGAGGACAGCAAAACATCTCCGTCTGGGAGCTTAGTGGGGTGAGAATTAGAATCATCTGTCAGGGTTTCAGAATAAGAGTTGATAGGTAACCAGTCAGGGCAGCATGTGGCTGAGGTGATAAGATGAGGGTGAAAATGATGTGCTGTTAAAGGTGCCTCGTCATGTCCAATTAAAGACATTTAGATTTATCTTTATTATGCAACACAGGTTCAATCTCTAGAATGGGGCAATTAATGATTCCAAATCAGTGGATCAATTAAAAACAAACTTAACAAGTTAAAAACATAATTTGTAGATATTTAATATCCTCTGAAAAGCATTTCCAAGCTAAGGATGAAAATAAGTGTGCATAGTTTATTTTATGCAGTTAGTTTCAAATTCTGTCAGGTTGACCGTCAGCAATGTCAGTCTTTTGGGTTCTTCAAGATCTTTCCTTAAATTCATGAACGTGCTTTCTATGGCAAGGGAAGGAATGGAAACCCCCGCCTTTTGGAACTCATGATACCACTCTGAGGGAAGGCCTGTGCTTGTTCTTTCAGATTAGCGGTTACCTGTCCAGGAACCCATCTCTGTAAGCAAGTCCAGGGGAAGCGGGTGGGGAAGTCAGTACTTAGACCTTCATCCTGGGCCTCTTGCAGCTCCCTGAGTAGCTGGTGATCTCACCATAATCATCTCCATTTTTAAAGAATCCAAGCATATAGAACATATTGAAGATTTTAACTAATATTGATCAGTTACACTTGTGTATTATAAGATACTTTTTAACCTAAAAGTTTTAATGAATAGTAAGCTACTCTATTTTAATTTGTAATATAAAACTTTTCAGGGACATAATCTTTTACAAATAAGTGCTGATCTGCCAAAGATGCATGGATTTTACTGAAACAATAGTTTCTGTGATGTTAGGGGTTTTATTTCATTATCTCTTTTGCAAAATGTTACCTTTTTCACAGAGCTTGTCTTCTCTCATTAGCATTATGTGAGGCAACTCAGTCTTTGTCTGTTACAGTGTTGTTTACTTTTCTCTTTTTTCTTAATCTTCATGTGAGGAGGATATTTTTTCCCCATTAATTTTTAGAGAGACTGGAAGTGACAGGGGAGGAGGGAGACAGAGACAGACAGAGAGAGAGAGAGAGAGACAGTGAGAGAGAAACAACAATGTGTTAGAGACACATCAATTGGTTGCCTTCAGCTCACATTCTGACTGGTGGCCAGGGATTGAACCTGCAACCGAGGTGCATGCCCTTAACTGGGAATTGAACCTGAGATCCTTAGATCCAACACTCTAACCACTGAGTTTGGTGGCCAGGACTGTCACAGTGCTGTTTAAGCCTTAAGGACACTTCAGAGCTTCATCTTGGCTCTATTCTGCCAAATAAACTTGTGTTCTCTTCACTTGAAAAGTTCTTACATTGGGTTCCCTCACCACATCTTCCCATGCCCTGGCATTGTGTGTCCTCATTATTATTCTCCTAACAATTTTCCCTTTACTGGTACTCACTTTGATAGGTCCTCCCAACGTTGGCTGGATTTGATGTTTGGCTCAAAGCGGCCACCAAACAACCCACCACCAGGGATTTTCCACCCCAAATTGTTCCATCAAGCAAATGGTTCAGTGGAATAATCTCTCATGGTACCACAGTTGCCTATAGTCCCAACACTCTGGTTCCTGAACACCAAGCAGCACATCTCAAACCAGCCCAGCCTAGCACAGCTTGGAGCACAGCCCCAAATTGTACACCCAGACACGATGATGCTTTCATGCTGTTATTGTGTAACTTGACACATGAGTAACTTGACACATAGGATAACATACCACCTACAAGAGGGAATTGGATGCATCCGCCAGCAGGGAGCTTATGTTGCAGGAGGGAGACACACATTGGTCATGTGACAGCAAGTTATTGAGTGTGTCCAAGAAGAAACACATTATATGTGAACTTACAAGAAAAGGGTTTCACAGGCAATGCATTTTCAAGAGGTGGAGATGTTTTAGAGAGACCTGAGGGGAAAATGTGAGTGAACGGGGTAGGAGGAAGTGAGACACATAAAGAATGAGGCCATAGTATGGGTGAATCCAGCAAGACCACAGAGTGTTCAAAACGCATTCTGTACAAACTGGGGATTTTTAATTCACAATTCTTGAATTTGTTTGTGTTGTACTATCAAGGCATCTGTTACTGACTGCAGACCAGTTCCTTGGTGTTCGTCTCTGGGATATTATTCATGGCTAGAATTATTGAGAAGGCAAGCAAACATTTCTACAGCTTTTCAGCGCTCCTTAGCTAATACACTGCCTAACTAGAGTAAGGCAAGCCTAGTTGATGATGCAACTTTTATAAGCTCGGAAGTGCTCTCCTTTTATTTGTCATTGAAATTGGGTTATTCATTGTGGCAGTTATTTGAGGCATTGTGCTGAGCTGTTGCTAGGAGCAGTTAATATGATCTCTTCAGACTTTACCACGTATTATGGGCTGCTCATTGATTTTCCTACTGATCTTATTTGCCCAACTGTTTGTTCCAGATAAATACAGAATATGTGGAGAATAAAAAGGAGCACTGATTCGTATCTATCACTGAGAACTGTTCATTTTGAAATTCATGTTCTTTGTTGTCATCATTTTCTTGTAACGCCGGCATCATCCAGATGCTGGGGTCAAATGGGATCCTAAAGAAGAAAGGCATTGCTATGACATTTGAGTTGACAGGCATAATTTTGACATGTAGAGATCGCTGGGAAGAAAAACAAACATGGAAATTTACAAATAAGAGCATAAATTGAGGATCACGCTGTCTGTTTCGGAATTATTTTTTATATATCCAATAGCTTATGCCAAGTATCCCTGTCTTTAAAGAATTGAGGTTGGAAAGGATAAAAGAGGAACACTTAGAGGTGTTCCAGGAACCAAAATCTTTCAGGTGGTGCCTCATCGCTTTCAGATGCAATAAGTGTTAGATGGAGGTGAGTCTCAGCAACCAATTCCTGGAAGGATTTAGTCAAAAGAGAGATGCTCCCCTAAAGAATGAACTGGCTTCTAGTTGATAATGATGATCTGGATAATTCAGGTAGAACTCTTAATTATTCCTCATACTTTTTTGAAATTGGCCAAACTAACAAGCCCTATAGTTTGCCTTGGTGTTCTCCACTGAACATTGACTTTATAGGCAGGGATATCCAGTGATAAGCTTCACTCTAGGACAATCAGATGGCCATCTGTCTTTTGGGAGCATCTTCTAAATAGTAGCATCTGCCCTAGCCTGTTTGGCTCAGTGGATAGAGAATCGGCCTGAGAATGAACTGGCTTCTAGTTGATAATGATGATCAGAATAATTCAGGTAGAACTCTTAATTATTCCTCATACTTTTTTGAAATTGGCCAAACTAACAAGCCTTTACAGTTTGCCTTGGTGTTCTCCACTGAACATTGGCTTTATAGGCAGGGATATACAGTGATAAGCTTCACTCTAGGACAATCAGATGGCCCTCTGTCTTTTGGAAGCATCTTCTAAATAGTAGCTTCTGCCCTAGCCTGTTTGGCTCAGTGGATAGAGAATCGGCCTGTGGACCAGAGTCCTGGGTTCAATTCCAGTCAAGGGCACATACCGGCCCTAGTCGGGGGCATACTAGAGGCAACCAATTGATGTGTCTCTCTCACATAGGTGTTTCTCTCAGTCTCTCCCTCTCCCTTCCACTCTCTCTAAAAACCAATGGAAAAACTATACTCAGGTGAGAATTAAAAAAATAAATAAATAAATTCTAGGGCATGGCTATAAGGTTAAGCCTTGGACTGACCTGTTGGCAAAGCCACAAACAAGTCCCAGCTCAGAGGGCACAGTCCTCTTAGCATAATTAGGCTTGACCTTATGACGCTCCCTAGATCTTATCTGGGAAACTAATGGGCTGAGGAAGATGTAGCAAGTGCTGCCAAAACAAGTGAAATTCACAAGAACATTGTAACTATGGTGAC
>NW_005357453.1:1441924-1464577 GCF_000412655.1 Myotis brandtii
CAGTGATGGCGAACCTATGACACGCGTGTCAGAGGTGACACGCGAACTCATTTTTTTGGTTGATTTTTCTTTGTTAAATGGCATTTAAATATATAAAATAAATATCAAAAATATACATCTTTGTTTTACTATGGTTGCAAATATCAAAAAATTCCTATATGTGACACGGCACCAGAGTTAAGTTAGGGTTTTTCAAAATGCTGACACGCTGATCTCAAAAGGTTCGACATCACTGACCTAGACTCAGCTTATTCTCTTTGTCTGTCATTTCTTCATCCTTCACCGCCCTCACTGAGGCTTGAGAACCCTTGGCTGAGCTGGCTCGGCACAATAAATAATAATAAATAGTAGCTTCTTTTAGCCTTTACTCTGTGATGGTCAATTTTCCCTGAGAGAAACACTATTATCTTCTGCTTTGGGTTTGTATATCTGGTACTCAGGTTCTGGATCCAAGTGGGAGAAAGAGGATCTGGCGTTCCTCCTGTTCAGTATGCAGATTTTCCTTCATCTTTCTGTTTCCTGTCTCACACTTGACTCTTCCTCTTCTCTGTATTTTGTGTCCTCATGTCTAGAACTTTTCTGGTTTAGTTTCTCCACAGGCTGTACCTCCTTTTTCCTGCCCAGACAGGCTGAGAAGCAGTCATTTGACTGTACTAAGTGTCAGTGGGAATAGAGAGAACCGGGTGTGATGAACACAAAATTCCAAACCATGCTCCTGTTCTCAGCCCCTCCCTGGCCAGAGCCTTCTGTGGTGCTCGGCTCTCCTGCGATCTGCAGGGTAAATCATCTGTAGGGTGAATCAGTGTCTCAAATACACTTACGTTTATTGGTCCTCTGCTCTCCTAAGTCCTGGGCCTTTCTTCACACACCTTCTTTTCCTCCTTGGTTATAGATGTTCCCTACTTTCCTAAAAGATATTTTATTTGTTCCTTGATTTCTATATTTTGAGAGCTTAATGTGTTCTTAAGTTTCAGTTGTACATGGTTTCACCCATGACTTTCAAATTACACTGTACTTGAGGCTGGCAGGGGATTGAGTTAGAGGAAAACTGTAGTGTTTGCTGATGAAGAGCAAATTTAGTTCTTTCTTTTGAAGAGCTAAACCTAATAGGGCCATTCAGTTCATTTTCGAGAATGCTTAAAAGACTGCTTCAGAAAAATGACACAAAGGAACTTCAGAAGGGGGGGGGGGTATCCAGTATCTCTTATCACCATAAGAGTTATGAGGGTAAAGTTCAAACAAATGATGTATTCACCTTTTAAAATGTAAATCAACTGCAACATCAGCATTATTTTCTTGTCCTGTCTTTGAAAAAAATAAAAATAAGTGCAATCATGGTTTTTTTTAATCCTCTCAAGAAAGGCTTTGAAAACCCATAAGTATAGAATTTGTTAAGGAAAAATAACTAATAAATACTGTTGGGGAAGAATATTCAAAGATTTAAGGATTACTAGGCCAAATTGCCTATTTTTACAATGTATCTTGGAAGGATTCTGAAGTTGTTACTCACTGACAAAGATAATAAAAAAAAATATATAAATTAAGCTTATTGGAAACAACCAGAAGGGTAAAAGCTAGCAAATTACTGACATTGTAGGAGGCAACCAAGAGAGGATGTGCCTAAAGTGTCACTTTGATAATCTGGCTGCATGTGTATGGTTATTGATATGTATGATCAGAGGGAAAATTTCCCCCATGTGTCAATCAACAAATGTCATGAGGAGCCTATGGCATGCTAGTCACTGGGTAGGCCAGTGATGGCGAACCTTTTGAGCTCGGCGTGTCAGCATTTTGAAAAGCCCTAACTTAACTCTGGTGCTATGTCACATATAGAAATTTTTTGATATTTGCAACCATAGTAAAACAAAGACTTATATTTTTGATATTTATTTTATATATTTAAATGCCATTTAACAAAGAAAAATCAACCAAAAAAATGAGTTCGCATGTCACCTCTGACATGCGTGTCATAGGTTCGCCATCACTGGGGTAGGCTATCAAGATTTATGAACACACCCATGATTTCAAAAGAATTAGGTATCATAAAGAAATAGACACTGGGTTTCAATTAAGTACAGATAACAAGTACTACCTTAGCTCAGAAGAGACAGAGAAAGTCATAGGTAGATAGAGAATGAGATCTGCATTGGAGAAATAAAATTTGCCATTAGTTTTAAAAAAATAAATCAGAATGAATCAAAATGGATGGTGTAAACTTTGTACTCTCTAAGGGAACTTGGAAAACATGGTCTTCTTGTTCCTGTTAGCTACCTTACATTTTGGTTGAGATAAAGATTTATGGAGTTCATCATTGTTTAGTAGATAGCAATAGTAGATTTTTAGATACTTTTATAGTGAGAGTATGTCTTCTTGCTCTATTTATGTGCTTATATGATCACCAACTGCCAAAGCTGAGGACTTCGGCATATGGAGACAATATTACATTTGACTTTTGTATTTTTAGTAAGTAAATTTCCCCAGGAGAACCGGGAGTGGAAGGGGTCTAACCCATGATGTGATGATAAGGAAAACATCTGTGACTTGTAATATTGACCAATTTCCAGGGTATGACTACTGTCACCAAGGCCAATTTCAAGCTGTTAACTTGAGGTTGTGAACCCTGACTTGGGGATAGTTGAGCACAATTGGCTGTCCTGAGCGAGGACAAGCTCATTCCAGCACGAGCTGAGGCTAGCAGGCTTTCAGGTTCCACCCCGTGAAATGTGGGGAGGGATGATATGTGACATTTAGTCCTTCTGTTTCCAATCTAATCTGCTCTTGGTCCCTATTACTCTTCCTTTCCAGGTAGATGGCTTGGATGACAACATTATAAAAGTCAAAGATACTTTATCCCAATATATACCTTGCTCGCTTAGGCTGTCAGATGCAATTTAGTTTGTTATTGATGGCAGCAGTGCCTTGTTGCTTGAGCAGGCATGTGGCAGAGATGTGAGGAGCTAGGGGAGAGGTGTCAGGACCGTGAGCACAGTGAGGACGTCATGCGGCTCTCTGTTATGAGCTCACTTCTGATGCAAGCTTGTCACTCCAGGGTTCCCCTTTGGAAAACAGAGTCCTCCTATGATTTATAACTACGGGACTGTGAAGGCTATGCCGAGGTCACATAATTTACCTGATACCTCATTTCCTGTAATAGGTGTGGGGGGGGAACCTTATAGAGATCTTCACAAGCCATGCGTGCTTGCGCCATAGAGAGGCAAACCAGTACTAGGCTTGACCAAGTTGACACTTAACCAGAACTACCTGAACCAGAGTAATTAAACAGTGAGCGAGAGTCGAGCCTGTTTTGCCAACAGCCAAGCAAGCTGCAGTACTCACCTTCTATTAGGAAGTACTGACTTCCACTAAATATCCACATATTTGTGGGTATCTACTTGTCCTCTTAGCTGCCATGTGGCATTTGTCATGCCCTGGCTCTCTGAATTGGCTGCTGCTGTGGTGTCAGAGCCTCTGCCAAAGTGCAGGTGTCCCCACCAGTTTGGTGATGCTCAGGAGGCTCCTAGGAAGGCCGAGATGGGCCTCAAAGCCATCCCAGATATAGAACCATCCACACTAATATGACTGCATTGAATGCAATTGCTGTAAATTCACAACATCCCTGAGATTTTAGTGCAAAATTCAAGGCCTGTATTAGTTGTTTTTCTTCTCTTTTCCTGAGAATCCTTTCTACAGGATTCAGCAATGAGCCCACAGAATTGGGCCGAGTCCTGTGCGGAACGGACTCTTCACGCTCCCTGTTCTAAGATGCTTTTCTGGAATTGCACATATACGTCTCATTCCCTCCCTAGGGATATCACTCCTTCTCTGGGATTTTCGTCCACCACTCAGCAACATCATCCACCCTTTCATAGGCCACACAGATTTCATAAACTTTGTGAAAGGGACGAGAGAGAAATTCCTGATGCATTAGCTACAGCTGGACCCTACTTTCTTCCCTCTTACTGAACACAGTGAACAGAAGGGAACTTTGGTTGAAAGCTCTGCCCTAAAAGATTTATCAATGAGTCTCCAAACTCCTCCAATAGAAAACCTCTCTTTCAAGAGAAGTCTAGATAAAGCCAAGGGTCATGGCCCTAGTCGGTTTGGCTCAGTGGATAGAGCATCGGCCTGCAGACCAAAGGACCCTGAGTTTAATTCAGGTCAAAGGCATGTACCTCAGTTGCAGGCTCCTCCCCGACCTGGGCTCTGGTCTGAATCAGGGCTCATGCAGGAGGCAACCAATCAATGTGTCTCTCTCACATCGATATTTCTCTCTGTTTTTCCCTCTCTCTTCCACTCTCTCTAAAAATCAATGGAAAAATATCCTCCGGTGAGGATTAAAAAATAAAGCCAAAGGTCAGGGCCTGGAATGCAGTCCTAATGCCAGCGATGAAGAGCTGAAGGTCATACAGAGAATAACATTTAGAGATCACATGCTGATATCAGGAACAAATATGATTTGGGATGCGAAGCATGGTTGAGAAAAAAGACCATGGATATCATCAGAGAACCAGAGAACATTCTTATGAACTACCAGGGAGGTGAATGATGTCGGGTAGGGTGGTAGGTATGAACTATATAAAATTATTTACTGTCAACCAGTTATCCTCCTGTGAAAAAGACAAGTTAAGCCCGCTTCTCTCTTTAGCGTCTCTGCATTTTAAAGATGTACCTACAGTGAATGACATTTTGCTGTACCACAAGTTTGTCAAAACATCAGCCTATGTGCTGACAAGGCAAGGGTATATTAAATATCTTCACAGATAGTCATTCCTAATAAAGCAGGACATACATTTAATTATAGTCATTTAGTGGTGACTTTTCTACTGTAATTATAGTTTTATAAAATCTAAGCTCAATTTAGCTGAATAATAATGAACTAGCATTTATATGCTGAGTATGAAGAAGGTGTTAGACCCTGAATACTTATGCATTAGTCTCTCGATCAGAATGTACAAACATATATAAATAGTGTACATATGTGCTTTTCAAGACTATCACAGTACTAGAGCCTCATACTGTTCTTAAATATGAACAAGATTTGTTTGCAGGTCATTGTAGATACAGAGCCCCTTGGAGTTATGTTGAGTGACACATTCTTATACACAAATTTTTACTTTATTTAGCCTGTTGGGAGGTCAGAACCAAAGGGCCCAATGAATGGCTTATCTCCTAGTTCAGAATTTGACTCTGGGATAGGAAGACTGTAGTTAAAAGAAACTATTGTTTTTGACATTTGTCAGTGTTATTACAGTGATTTACTTTGTGTATTTGCCTAGAGATTTCAAAGGCAATACATAGGGAACCCAGTTTCTGACACTGTGGCTAGAGATTGGGCTGGCAAAAGCCAGAGTGACCTTCTCCGTCAGCAAGCTCAGGTGACATCTGCAAACATCAGAGGCAAAACTGGGCATTCTGCTTCCCACTCCCGGCACTTTATCCTTTCTCCCTCACGCCAGTGTCCTCACCGTCACCACCCTTCTGTGGAATTCCTGCTAAGTTGTTTGTGGTTCTGTGGTTGGAACACATTTCTGACCAGGAAACCGTAATTCCTGGAACTCTCATAAATGTGTTTTTGCTTGTTGAGGACACACCTGTGTAATGGATTCTCCAGATCTGCTCGCCAGGCATGTTCCCTGAACCTCTGCCTCTCAGTGTATTGGGATGACGGAAGCAAAAACTGTGGCAATCTCTTGGTTCCTGGAGCTGGGCTTCAGTGGTGGTGGGAAATCTGGGGAAGGTTCCTTCCAAAGATGATGTAACCCGGAAACGTTAAGCTCATGAGATGGGGGTTGGAGGAGAGCTGAGATAAGAACTTGGGAAGTCAGGATTCATCATACAAATACATTTTCACGAGGGTTTGTGGCGTAAGGATCATAGGGCTAGAATACCAGCTAAGAAATCATGTTTATTTTATGAAGTCAAGATAATGAAGTATGTTATTTTGCTGCTTACATCCCTCATTCCAAGTCTGGATGAAGTTCTCCAGGGTTGTAGGAATCCATTTCTGTTTCACTGGGAGTTCTTAATGTGTTCTTCCTCTTCCGTTGTGGTTACAGTTGGGAGTACTGCCACCGAGGGCCTTGAGTTGCTTCTGACTGGGCAAGGTTTCATGGTTTTCTTTTCTCACCAAAATAGTTCCAAGTTTCTCACATGTATTTATGTTATTTTTACATGAATGGGGAAAGAAAATGCTGTTCAGTATTCAAAGATAGCTGAATGGAACAACAGACTTTCATTTCCTGAGGGAACTCTAGAGGGTGACTAAATTGTTCTCCATCTTTAAGCCAGGTTTTTACACCATTTTTCTACTTGACTAATTGATTATGAAAGGTGTCACCAAGTTCTGCAGCTCCGGCTGGTCTGATGCTAAGACAGAGGCAGAGAGAGCAATCTCTGTTGATGAAATAGAAAGGCTATGCGTGGACATATTTCTTACTGACTGTGCTAGTATATGATGTCAGTTAATTACTAAGAACCATGAAAGTAGTCTGTATTTTCAATGGATTCTCCCCCTACAAACATGATCTGTGAATTGGTCATTTTGAGCCAAACAGAAACTGAAATATCTATGGTCCTAAGATATACATTAGTACAAGATATGATGAATATCCTGTGCCCATGAAGAGTAAAGTCCCTATAATGCATACACAAATGTGTGTGTGAGCAGAGACACAGCTTGTTATTGCCATGCTCTCAGTTGTAGTCATTATATCAAAAGAGGGATTTCTAGGATATTGAATTTTAAGGGTACTGCATTTTCAGTTTCACAACACGATGGGAAAATTTACTGGATCCTCATTATACTGAGTGCAAGAAGCCAGACACAAAAAGTACACACATGTGAGTTCCCATGTGAAATTCTAGAAAACTCAAGCTGAATCTGAAAGGAGATCACAGGTTTAACAGGGAATGGCACGGTGGATAGCAGCAAAGAGGCACATGGAAACTTTTGGGGTTGATAGATAGCATTCGTTTCTTGATTATGGTAATTTTATGGCTTTATACATCTGTCAGAACTCATCAAATTATGTATATCAAATGGATGCAAGTCATTGAACAGAAATAATACCTCAATAAACTTGTTTTTAAAAAATGAGATCTATACTTCATGACTTAAACAGTATTTGGAGAATTACTATAGATTTGCCTTGTCTCTAATAATATTAAATCATTGTGCATATAAAGAAAATGTTCATATTGCTTCAGTATATTCTTATGGGGAATTGAATTGATAATATTCATGATATATGTTGAACGTTAAGGATCCAAAGGGTCATTCGGAAGACAATTGAGATTTTCTCCTCTGGGCTTGATAATTTCTACTTTCCTAGAAAGAGGAGAGCAAGAACTGATCTGGTTTTCTCATATTGACCTACCTCATAGGTTGCTGCATTTGTTTTTTATCACTGCATAACAAATTACCCCAAACTTAGCAACTTACATGATATACATTTATTACCTACTTCCCTTGGGTCAGGAGTTCAAGTCTAACTTTGTTGAGTTCTCTACTTAAGGCTCTCACCAAGGTACAATCCAGACATTGATCAGGCTGAGGACTCATCTGGAGGCTTGACTGGGGAATGACCCACTTCCAAGCTCCTCCTAGGCTGTTGGCAGAGCTTTTGTGCCCATGGAGATAGGACCGAGGTCCCATTTTCTTAGTAACCACTACACAGTGGCCACTTGCAGGTCATAGAGGCCACTCACAGTGTCCTGCCATGTGGCCCATCACACAGGCAGTTTCTGTCAGGACAGCACGACTTCTCCAAAGCCAGCAGAAGCTCTCCTTTCAGTCCACTGACACCGAGCTTTACAAGCTGTTACCTAATCATGAGAGTGAGTGCTTCATCACCTTTGCCATATGATGTACAGGCATGCCTGTCTCAATCGGTGTGTCCTATTCTGTTGACTAGAAGTCCCATTGCACCCAGAGGAAGTACAGTCACCTTAGGTCACATGGGTCTCCTTAGAGTATATTCACAGTTGCTTGATAGAGGGCTCCTGAAATGAATAATTCTTTAATAATATATTTAAATACATAAAGATATCTTTAGATGAATTTATAAACATATTTCAGAACAATTTAAGCAGCGTATTATTCAGTTTTAAATAATGGGGTTAGAGTACATTTAAAACTTGATTTAATTTATGTTGCTTTTATTTTTAGAGAAAATCCTCAGACCATAGCTCTTGAGCAGATTCAGGCATGTTCATACAGGCTGCATCACACCCTGAAGGAGTTAATGTGCCTCTCTAAAATAGTCTAATTTCTTTCATCCTCATCAGTAGATAAGACCTGTAATTTGCAAAATGAATCCATATTCTTGAACAGTGGCTGAATAAAAAAATTTGAGTATTTTAATAATTCGCTATTCAATTATCTTATGGTTGTCGACTGCTCATAAAACAAAAAAACATAATATAAAATAACATAGATCATAATATTAGTTACAGATGACAGCTTCCTCTGTTTTTTGTGGGTTTTTCTTTTTAAAAAAAGGTGTTAATGAATTACTCCAGACTGATTTCTGACATAATTGCTAGGATTGCACAATATATCATTCTATATTTATGCCAGAAAATTAGCATCTGTGATTCATACAGCAGTAGCTTTCTTAATTTTATCATGTACTAAGTACATGATGTTTAGGTTTTCAAAATAACAGGTGGTTCTATACCTTCTAGACTGAAAAGAATTTACAATTCTGTCATTGAATTAGTGAATATTTCAAGGATGACACTAACTATATGCATGCGGGTTTATAGCAAAATAAAACTGCAACTCTGACAAGCTCCTAAATACTGCAAATACATCAATAATTTCAAGCTGAGAAATATGACTTTTAATAAATATGACTTTTAGCATCTTTTTTCAAACATATTTTTTCATGACAAGTACACAACACTCAGCACTTAATATTCATTTTCTAATACCAAAAGGCAGCTATAGATAGTGTCAGTAGAGGTTGTTGTAATATTTCCTGCACTTGCGCATACTTTATGGTATCAGTGCAGCTAAGAGCTTAGATTTGTAGACATTTTCTGCCACTTTATCGGTGACCTTGGAGGCATTTCAAAGCCTCTTATGATGCAAAATTACAGTAGAACCCACTAAATGTGCATGGACTAATTTGCTCAATACCTAATATACAGGGATCATTCAAAAACCAGTAATGATACAATTTCTCATCAAACTAAATCATTTCTGGCCAGAGCCTGCGTCGTTTTTTTCTTTTCTTTCCTCTTTTCCCCCTAAACCACTGCCCTGGGATTCACAACTCATGGGGCAAAAAACAGCAGAGTGCTTTCTAATTTCTGAATTTTTAATTTATATTTAATGGTGCCACTTTCTTCTCAGATCAGGACGTCATTCAAACTCACTTCAGTGGGGATTTTTGTTTTCATATTTGTCTTTTAAATTAGGAAATAGGATCATAGGAAGATTAAAATGTTTGTCCAGTGCACTGCACTGCACTGCTGAAGTTGGAATTAATGGGACCATTACATGACTTCATTCCTAGTTGTGCTTGTTTTTTCCTCTTGGACATCTCCTTTCTTTAACAAAAGCTTATGGCGTGCTTCTTATGAGTCAAGCATTCCTGAATGTGTTTTATAAGACCTTTCACTCATTTGACTGTCAAGGCAGTCTTAGGCATCAGGTAATAGAAGTCTTCCACAGTGTATAGGTGGGGAAACTGAGGCCCAGAGCAGTAAGGTAACTTGCATGAAAACACCTAGGATGTTGCAGAAGCAATTTGGCTCTGGAATCTATACTTAACTACCGTTCTATGCTGCCTTTCTTTCTCAGATGTGGCTTTTTCCCCCCTCTAGATCAAAAACACATGAAATAATGCCCAACCACCCCACCCTGTGTTCACTAGAGATTCTACTCTGTTTAACACAGAATCAGTCACCAAGAAAGATTCAAATAAAGAACATGAGCTCCCAGAAGGCAGCTAGAATGGTGCCTGATACATGGAAGGTGCTTCGCAAAATATTTTGAATGAAAAAATGATCAGGTGAATAGAGGAAGGAATGGATAAATTCATGAATTAAACATGCACCTTGTTTTAAAGTAGCTTTTAGTCTAAGAAGACAGATCATAATTCAGATGAATAAAAGGTTTTATGTCTTTTTATCTCTTTCAGATTGTCCAGAGAAGCTTTTTATACATACAACTATTCCAATCTAGGTGGAAGAGATTTGCTCAGTTTTAAAATATATATTGAAAAACATGCTAAAATCTAAATTAAACAAGCTTTTTCTGCATGGCTCAGTCTTAACTGCATGGCTCAGTCTCAACCCAGATTAATTTGGTAGAAGTGAAAATGAATTATTTTACAGAAATTATTTTGCTAATTCAAAGGAATTAGCATGCCTTTTCCATATGGGAAAGCATTTTTATGAGAGCAATCTGAGAAGCAGAATTAAGAATGGAGTGTGTGGGGGGTGGGGGTGGTTGTTGAAGGTTGTTGAAGGTGCCAGTGTCTTAAAAATACCTCAATATAGAAGTACTTAAATCAATAACATGCTGAGGTTAATAGAAAGGATTTGGTAGATGAATTTTTATTTCCTTATTATTATAAAAAATAATGGCATGTTTATATTTTAAAAACTATAGGCCATTCAATTTGCTTTAAAAAAGAGACAGGCAGATATATTCAAGAAGGGAAACTAATATAATCAAGAGAGGAGAATGGATTTTCATATAAAGACCAATACAAGCTAAGGGAAAGGAGGAAGAAATGTAAGTGTGTGGTGATGGAGAGGGTTGGGTTATTTTTTTAAGATTGGAAAGTCAAGGCCTGAGAAGGGAATTTCATCAAAATGTATAAAACCAAGAAGGCTATAAAATGTTGCCATTGATTTATTCAATAAATCCAAGTATCCTATAGCCCAAAGATCTATTCATAATTTAGAAGTGGCCTGACCGGGTTGCTCAGTGGTTGAGAGTCAACCTATGAACCAGGAGGTCACAGTTCGATTCCTGCTCTGGGCACATGCCCAGGGTTGCAGGCTCAATCCCCAGTGGGAGGCTTGCAGGAGGCAGCCAATCAATGATTCTCTCTTATCATTGATGTTTCTATATCTCTCTCCCTCTTCCTTTCTCTCTGAAATCAGTAAAAACATATTTTAAAAAATTTAGAAGTGGTTGTTTTAGCATGAGTTCTAAGTATATTTCACAGCAGATAACAAATTCAGAGTGAAAAGGGAAGCTCCCTAATACGTCATTAAGATAACATGAGATTTGCACACATCCCAGAATTTTGCAATCACTATCATGAGGGTCAGTCAAATGCTTCTATACAGCATGGTCCCTGGTGAAAGCTCCATTGGAAAAAAACCTGCCAGACTCATTGATTCTTGAGTTAAAATGTATATATTTCTTTAGAGTTGCTTATTATGGAGACAAATTATGATGAAAGTGCCTAGTGACTTATATTTTCTAGGTTTTTAAAAAAATTTATTTCAGAAGGAGAGAAAGGGAGAGAGAAAGAGGAGAGAAATATCAATGTAAGAAAAATTGATTGGCTGCCTCCCATATGGTTGCCTTCTGTACCTACCCAGACCAGGGATCAAATCTGCAACCTGGGTGTGTGCCCTGACTGGGATTCGAACCCAAGGTCTTTCCGTGTATGGGCAACACTCCAACCAACTGAGCCACACCAGCCAGGGCTATTTTCTGTTTTTAATTGTCTGGAAATAGTGAAATGATTATAATAAAAGGAATGAGACAGCAAGAGAATAAGAGTATGTAGGGGTAGGCATTCTTAACAACAAACTAGACCATGTTCTGAGCCAATATGCATAAAGCAGAGGGCAGGTGAAAGCAAGTGTGAAGTGAAATTCAAAATGATGCATCATGGCTGCTAATAGTCAGAGATGAGAGAAGGTCTTGGAGGAGAAAGAGGTTGAGATTGTTAACTGAAGTGGGTGTGGAGAATTGCTGGAATCATAAATTGCCATGTTTAAGGACACATTAACTTATGGGGAAGTTCATCCTAGATTTTAGTGATCCGTGACATTCTTACCTAGACCAGCATGATCTGTGATATGTGAATTTTTAGAAATACTGTTTAACTGCCTGGATTTTATGGATTCTTCTGGTTATTCGGTCATTTCTTCTGAGTCATTGGTATGTACATTCCCCCTTCAGTAAATTTTACTCTGTTTTCTAGACTTCCCTCGGCAAGTTGTTCCACTCATTACTTTTTCCTCCTCTCCATAGATAAGCATTTACAAAAAGTGAAGTTTCCCCCCCCATAATTTTTAAAATTTTATTATCCTGGCTATTATTATTTCTCATCTCCTTACCATGTTTGATGGTATTTCTGGTCTTTCTCAGATGTCCAACTCCTTACCCCAGTGACTCTCCCCATGTTACAAACAACTTTGGTGATTATCCAGGTCCATGCTGTCTTGGAATTCATCATGCCAACCTCAGCAAAACTGTCTTTCCAAGCTGTCACCTTTCATTTTACTAGCTCTTAGTTGCTATGAAAGTTGAAAAATAGAATGAAACAAGAATCTAGTTGGAATCCAATGCATTACTCCCTGTGATAAGATACAAAGCTAGACTGGCAGCAGGTGATAGAGAAGCATCAGCATGAATCATACACGTCCTGGATGGGATGACACGTCCCAGATAGATGGTTGCTGTCTGAATGCTTTGTCTCTCAGGTCTGTGTTTGGAAGTCAGGGTGGTGCACATCCTTTCAACCTCCACGATTAATCTTTTCATACTGGCTGATAGATGGTAGTCATGACCACACCAAGAATCCTAAACCATGATACTGTTTCTTTTTTCTGATTCTCCACTCAGAATGAAATGGCTCACTACTAATAGATAAGCATCCCCTTATCCCTTGTCATTAAGGAGTCCATACTCAGTTTTTTAAAAAACACCAGAACTAAGAGCAGTAGGGTTGGCTTATCAACTGAATTATTGCAACAGCTCCTCCTCCCTTTTCTAAATACACTACTTTTATTTTGGAATAAGTTCGGGTTTACAGAAAAATTGTAAAGATATTACAGAGCTCCTATATACTAGTTTCCTCTACTGTTAACATCTCCCATTACCATGGTGTATTGGTCAAAACTAAGAAACCAACATTGGTACATTACTGTGAACTAGACTCGACTTTAGTTGGATTTCACCAGCTTTTCCATTAATATTATTTTTTCTGTCTCAGGATCTGTGCGGTGTACCACCTGATTTAGTTGTCATGTCGTTCCAGTCTCCTTTTTCTGTGACGATTTGACGATTTTTTTAAATATATTTTATTGATTTTTTACAGAGAGGAAGGGAGAGAGATAGAGAGTTAGAAACATCGATGAGAGAGAAACATCGACCAGCTGCCTCCTGCACATCTCCTATTAGTTGGATTTCACCAGCTTTTCCATTAATATTATTTTTTCTGTCTCAGGATCTGTGTGGTGTACCACCTGATTTAGTTGTCATGTCATGCCAGTCTCCTTTTTCTGTGACGATTTGACGATTTTTGCCTGTTCTTGTTTTTCTGGATCTTGACTGTCTTGAAGAGTATTGGCTGGTTTTCCTGTAGACTGTCTCCCAATCTGTATTTGTCTGGACCTTGTTTTATGATTTAGATTGGGGTTCTGGGTTTGGGGAAAGAATGGCACAGAGGTCAGGTGCCCTTCTTGTCACATAGTATCAGGGACCTTGTGATGGCCACGTGATATCACTGGGGATGATAACCCTGAACCACTTGGGTAAGTAGCGAAAGCCTGCCAGGGTTTTACCATGAATTTACTATTTTTCCTTTCCAAACTCTTTTCTTAGGAAGCAACTTACTAAATCTAGCCTCCTGATTGTCTCCTGAATTCTCTTCTTAATGGCTGTAATAAGCTCTATGACTAAGACTAGCATGATTATATCACATTCTCTGTTAATTCTCTAATACGTGTCTAGATAGCTGTAGCAGGCAATGTCGCCACGTGCTGCTGCCTGGGGGATGACATCCTCCTTTGAGGGCACAGATTGATTACTCAGAGAGAGGTCAACAGTAAAGCCCTCACAGTCCCAGCCTTCCCATTCCCTATCTGTGCCCAACAGACCCCAGAAGAGGTTATTTACTTATTCACTTAATCCTCGCCTGAGGATATGATTATTGATTTGAGAGAGACAGGAAGAGGGAGAAAGAGAGAGACATCAGTGTAAAAGAGAAACATTGATCAGTTGCTTCCTGCCCTGATTAGGAATTGAACCCACAACATTTTTGATATGCGGGACGACCCTCCAAACAACTGAGCTACCCCACCAGGGCCAGAAGAGGTCATTTAGATGTTTGGATTATGACATAACTGGGTGGCACAGAGAGCAGAAAACATCTCCTCTAATTCATCTTGCTTTTCTGTTCATTTTATTTTCTAGTCATCCTCAAGTGAATTTACTTAAATACCATATTTTAGTCTCTTCCCAGACACAGCTGTAGTCAGAAAAAAACCTAGAGGCCAGAACTAGTCAACTTCCATAACCATATCTTCATGCTTATAACAAAATAGCTACAGAATCCCAAACTACATATTAGGAATTTAAAAATGTTCCTGTATATGTGGCATGGAGCTCTGATCTCTGTACAGGTAATTTCTTCTCTTGTCAAAATATTTACTTGTAAATATAGGACATTACGTACTCTTTGCTTCAAACAACCAAAGGGGTGAGAATGTTGGCTTCCTTTTCATTTGCAGAGTAACACATTTTTTACATTCTTGAAGGGAAAGGCCCCAGTATTTTGTATTTTTATGTTTCCATCCATTATAGTAAAATAATTCCTTTTGATGGAATTAATAATTACTCCAAAGAGGAGATAACGATAGGAATTTTCAAATATATCAAAAATAAAGTTGCATATACTGAAACTGCTTGCCCATGTTTTATAACTCTGCCTTTCTATCTTATTTTCTTGGTTAGTTTAATTGATTTATGACATCTCTTTCCATATTAGAAAAGTTCATCCTTTGCAGTATTATGAAAAATACTGTTTCAGCTTGTCATTTATATTTCAATCTCATTTATGATACTTTTCCATTCAGAAATTATAGCTTAAATGCAGTCATATTTTTAATATTTCTCTTTATGTATGTTGCTTCTGTCATATTCCAAGAACTGCCACCCCTTTCAATAGCTTAATTAGCATATTGCCCTTGGTTCTTCTTGAGCAGTTTCCAGGTGTTTCTTTTTGACTTTTGAACATTTATTCCTGTACGCTGGCTGTATTCTGGACTACGTTTTTTCTGACCCTCTTTCCTATGGTGCAGAGAAATTTTAAGCATCTCATCGGGATCACACAGAGAGTACCTGACAGAGCCCAGCTGGGGCTCAGGAAGCCATAGAACTGTCCGGTGCTGTCAGAGCTGCTTCTTGCTTGCTGGAGATTTGGAGATATTTCAGTGTGAATTTTCATCTTAACACTACTGAGGCTTCCTATGCAAGGACAATCTATCTTTTTGCTTGAATAGAAATGAATGTTAATGCTTGAATTTAATGCTAAGAGGCACCAGCCTCTGTCTTGCCCATTTTTATAAACTTCAGCATTTGATGGGTGTCATCTGCTATATTTTGTGGTCAGGCAGAAGAAGAGGAATGTTCGTACAATGTTTTGACACTGGAAAAAGTATAGAGATAATGGGTATTAATATTATAATAAGGTCATATAGTCAGTAGTGAGCCTGGCTTAGAACTGTATTGTTTTAACTTCCTAATTCCAAACTCCTCTGTACTGTATTATGTTTCAATCCAGCTATTACTCCTGGAGTGGATACTGAGGCTGTCATCGGGTTCCAAATTCTGCCTAAAGTTTGGATTAATCAGTTTCAGAGAAAAAAGAAACAAGTAAAAAAAAATAAGAAGAAAAGAGACAGAAATGGAAGATATTGTTGCTTCCTAACATGATAGAACCTGAGTGGTAGTGAGTTTAGAGATTAACCTGTCTACACCCTGGAAGATATTTGCCCAACTACTAACTGAAAGAGAATATAGATCATCTCATAATTCTTTTCTCTTTATTTCATAAAAAAATACCATCCTCCCTAACTGGTTTGGCTCAGTGGATAGAGCATTGGACTGTGGACTGAAGGGTCCTGGGTTCGATTCCAATCAAGGGCACATGCCTGGGTTGCGGCCTTGATCCCCAGTTGGGAGTGTGCAGGAGGCAGCCGATCAATGATTCTCATCATTATTGTTTCTATCTCTCTCTCCCTTCCTCTCTGAAATCAATAAAAATATATATTAAAAAAATACCATCCATTATTCCTCTTCGTTTAAAAAATGTGCTTATTGATTTTAAAGATAGAGAAAGGGAGAGGGAGATAGAGAAACATCGATGTGAGAGAGAAACATTGATCAGTTGTATCCCATATGCACCCTGACTATGGATTGAACTGGCAGCCTGGTCATGTGCTCTAACCAGGAATGGAACTGGCGACCTTTCAGTACATAGGACAATGCTCAAGCAACTGAGTCACACCGGCAAGGGCCCTCATACCTCTTTCTTGATCAGGGTGAACATGTGAATACAGGAAAAACATGTTTTACTTTGCTATAATTGCAACCAGAAATCAAACTTAATATCTACACTAATAAAAGAGAAACATGGTAATTAGTGTACGACCACTACCCTTCCCATTGGCTAATCAGCATATCCTTATGCAAATTAACTGTCAGCCAAGATGGCGGCCGGCAGCCATGCACTGAAGCGAAAGGGCACATGCCTGGGTTGCGGCCTTGATCCCCAGTTGGGAGTGTGCAGGAGGCAGCCGATCAATGATTCTCATCATTATTGTTTCTATCTCTCTCTCCCTTCCTCTCTGAAATCAATAAAAATATATATTAAAAAAATACCATCCATTATTCCTCTTTGTTTAAAAAATGTGCTTATTGATTTTAAAGATAGAGAAAGGGAGAGGGAGATAGAGAAACATCGATGTGAGAGAGAAACATTGATCAGTTGTATCCCATATGCACCCTGACTATGGATTGAACTGGCAGCCTGGTCATGTGCTCTGACCAGGAATGGAACTGGTGACCTGTCAGTACATGGGACAATGCTCAAGCAACTGAGTCACACCGGCAAGGGCCCTCATACCTCTTACTTGATCAGGGTGAACATGTGAATACAGGAAAAACACATTTTTTGCTTTGCTATAATTGCAACCAGAAATCAAACTTAATATATATATATATTTCAGAATTTCTCATGTGCTATGATACATTTTGAATTATTCTATAAATTTATCAACTGTAATTCAAATAGATGTGGATCATCAGTTAAATCAACACATTAATGATCTTTTTTTTTTTTTACATATTCTAACAAGACTTAAAAAAACATTCTTTCTGTAGGAATTACTTTAGTTCTATTTAGAGTGGCCAAGGAGAATACTGGCATTGGATGCACGGCCACAATTTATGATTATATAATGTCTCTGTTACCTATCAGTCATCTCTGATAGTTATTTTGTTTGCCTGCTTAATGGATTTGAAGTGTGAGTGCTAGGTTCAGGCCAATAAGCCTCTTTTATAGTTTATAGCTTCACTATCATTTTCTTCACTGCAGTACATTATAAAAAAGAAAACGCAATGAACTTACATGGTTTCAAACTGTACATGTTCACCAAATTCCCATAAAGGATGGAATTGTTCTCTCTCTTTCTCTCCCTCCCTCTCCGCCTCCCTGCTCTCTCTCTCCCCGGGGTTTATAGACCTAGAAGGACAAAGCTAAAATGAAACAAGGATCTAAGGAAGCATCCTTCATACATGCTCCCGCTATGGCCCCCTGGTGCCTTGCAGAGGCTTCAGCAGCAATAGGTTCTATTTATATAAACTTAATTGGAACAAGTAATAACTTACCTGAGTTTTATATCCTCTTATATTGTTTTTTTTTATTTTTATTTTTCTTTAATTTGTTTTGATGGCTATAAAATTCAAGGGCGAATAGCTAGAAACGAGAGCCGACTGTACCGCACACAGATGCCTCATAAACTACCATGCCCCGCAGATGCACTCCTGGCCTGAGTGCCTCTTCACACATCCGCTCTCTTCCTGTCCATCAGAAACACGGCGCTTGTTGCACCTGTTATTCTGAGACTCTCATTCTCAGAGCCATTTCATTGGAACAAACATTGGAACTAGCCTACCCTGGCAATGAACATTCCCACAGCTACACAGACTGTAACTTTAAGTAAGTAAATTTAAATTTTATGTTAAGTCCCATGGACAGAGTTAGAAGTTTGCCATTAGGAGAACCCACTGAGCCATCAATGTGATTGGAACTTTATTTTGTCACTTGGAATCCTGAAACAGTAAAAGTGGTTCTTAAAAGGAGCTATACTACTGAAGGGAATAGCTTAAACCTTTACTTCTTTTTACTTAATTTATATTATCTTCAATGTACCTTTAGTTGAGTTCCTTGCTGGAAAAATTCAGGTACTTAACAAAATAATAATAATAATAAGATTCCCTAGCACTAATTCAGTTATTTTTTCTTAACAACACAGCTTCTTGCTATTTGCCTTTGGTAGTTGTCTGACTACCAAGGAGGAAAGCACGGCTTCTTAAAGCCTGCCTCTTGATCCCAATCAGCAGTGTGTGTGTTCTTCACATGTTCTTCACGGGCCACGGAAGGGGGTTGTATGGCAGCTGGGACAAAGCACCATATGGCTGGGATGAGGTGAAGGATGATAAAGGCACATGAGGGAAGGGAGGGGAGATGTCACAGCTTGTCAGCCATTCTCCGTAGAGGAAGCTCTGGTGACAGGAGAATGATTGAAATGGCGCGGTTGGGGTCCCTGGGCATGGAGAATAGATAAACAATGACTAGGAATTCAAAGGCATAAACTCCAGGAAAAGGATGGAAACAAAGGGATCTGGGGATTGGGGAGAAGCATAGTCATCCTGCAGTTGGTGAAAGACGCCAGGAAAAGACATTGATGGGAGAGGTGATTAAAGGTGGCCTTAGGAATCCTTGGATAGTGACAGATGGAAAGGGTACAATGATTAGCAAGAAAGTGCAGAGAAAGAAAAGAAGCCTGAAATGAAGTATATTCTTGTAGGAGCAGGCATGTGGGATGACAAAAAGGGAAAACAAAGGATGTTTTCTCTGCCAGCTGGTAAAGGAAATTGGAAAGATATTGAAGTGACCAAGTCCTGTCCTTGCATAAAGGAAGAACCCTTGTCCCCAGCTTGCTTCACCTATCGATTTAGCCCCAATTCTTCCCAAAGCCTTTCCAGGAGGGGCTGTGGATTTCCAGCTGGGCATCATCTCACTGGCCCAGCAAAGACAGACTTTCTCCTCTCTGGATCTAAAAACAGACAAATAGTAACAGCCCTTTATTGTATACAACTCATATGCTAGTTACTGTGGGGAGCCCTTACAATCTATTTCTCACCATCACTTAACCATGCGTGTTGAATATTTTGAATCGATTTTTAATCAATTTTCAGCTCAGAGAAGCTAAATAACTTCCCAATTCACATACTCGCCAAGTGTCAGAGAACGGATCCAACATCCCTCTGTTTAGTGGCAGTTTTCTACTCAAATCCGTCTGCGTTTACATAAATGAGGGACTAGCCACCTTCCCAAGCTTCCTGTGGTCTTTGTTCCATCTTGGATGAGCTCTTTAAGAGGTACTTTCCTAAATAAACAAGGTGAAAATAAAGAAATGAGGTATTACCTCACACCTGTCAGCATGGCTATCATCAACAAATGACAACTGCTGGTGAAGATGTGGAGCAAAGGGAAACCTAGAACCCTGCTGGTGGGAATGCAGACTGGTGCAGCCACTATGGAAAACAGTATGGAGTTTCCTCAAAAAGTTAAATATGTCACTGCCATTTGACCCAGTGATCCCACTTCTAGGAATATATCCTAAGAAACCTGAAACACTAGTCAGAAAGGACATATGTACCCTATGTTCATAGCAGTACCATTTACAATAGCGAAGATCTGAAAACAGCCAAGTGTCCATCAGCAGATGATAAAAAAGCTGTGGGACATTTACACCATGGAATACCATTGTAGCTGTAAAAAAGAAGGATCTCTTATCCTTTGAGACAACATGGATGGACCTGGAGAGTAGTATGCTAAGTGAAATAAGCCAGTCAGAGAAAGATAAGTATCACATGATCTTACTCATATGTAGGATCTAATGAACAAAATAAACTGATGAACAAAATGGATCCAGAGACATAGAAACATGGAATACACTGTGGAATCTTAAAGGGAAGGCAGGGGTGGGTGGGGAGACATTAACTGGGGAACTTATATGCATAGCCCATAGACACAGACAATAGTGTGGTGAAGGCCTGGGAGGGGTGGTGTGGGGTAGACAGGGTCAATGGGGGAAAAAGGGGACATCCGTAATACTTTCAATAATAAAGATAAATTTTTTAAAAAGAAATCATTAAAAGCATACAATGTCTGCTTTCATATACATACAATGTACAGATTTGAATATAAAAGCATTCATTCACACATATGTTGGTTGACCAGTTTACCCAATATCTGTCTTCTCATTTTGTCTCTTGCAAAGACTTCATACTCTGATAGATGCAGCTACCTCTGCTGATATGATAATATTGTCCAGAATTTGTTTTTCACCTTGTCCCTGTGTATGGCCATAGGTAATCTTTCTTAGGATACAGCCTGGGCCTGGCAATTCTCTTTGATGCATGGTCCTGGGATAAGTATCAGACTTATGATATCAGATTCCCAGGTTTTTCTCTTGGAGGCACAGGTCAGCCCAAGCCAGTGTTTCAGGCTTTCTTTCTTAAAATCTTCTCAATGAAAGCATTACTTGTCTGGGGAATTATTCCTGCCTAAACACAGCTTCTCCTTTAGTGTATAGTTGGATTTTCAGAGCATTTTATTCTCTCCATTTGATCCTAAATGAAATATTCACACCCATACCTACATTCCCCTGGAACCTTCTTCTGAGATTAGTTTTGAAATGTACATGTAATTTATTAGCAGAGTTATAATTATGAGCATAACCAGCTTGCAATAATAGCTCAGGTCCCTCCCCAGACATATTCTCAAGTACCCAATTTAGAGGGTTCTGGCAGGGAATTTTCTAGTCAAAGTCTAATCATTATAATTTCACAAATTCGCAAAGCCTTTCATTTTGCTCACACTACAAGGATATATTGGATGCCTACGGTGCTTCTAAACACACTGTGCTAGGTTTGGGGATTAAAGTGATAAACCGTTTAGTCTTGGTTCCTCCTCTTACAGAGCATATAATTTAGTAAAGGGCACCCAAAAGTGAGTAGGCCATTACAGTGCAGGGTCGTCAGTATCCTGAGAGGACACTTATCCTGGTCCTAAAAAAGCCCATGACAGAGGCACCTAAGCCAGGGTGGGGATCAGTGAGTGACAGCTAAACTGAAATCTGAAGGGCAGGGCAGCAAGGCAGTTGGAGGGAGGTATTCCAGCTGAGGTTGCAGCACGTGGAAGTAGCAGAGAAGAAAGTGTGAGGTCATCATGGAACCAAGCAAGTTCAGTGTGGAGAGCTGACAGCCAGCAAGGAAAGCCTGTGGAAGCCCTCAAGCCTAGCTCCCTACCTCCAGGACCTCCCACTGGATTTTTCTCAGGCCACCCTGCTCCAGGCAGCTGGGGAAATAGAGCTGGAATGCAGGAGCAATGCTGGAGGCGAGAGGATATTGGTCCTTGAGGGAGAACCAAAGGCAGGGAGAATAGGGAAATGGATAAAACAGGCCTTCCATGCTGCCTTACACATAGTAATTCCTCCATGGGCATTGGATGGATTAGTGATTGGATACATAAATTGATTTTACCAAAGAAAACTCATACAAGTGGGATCCAATGTCATAGTGTGAGTACTGTGATCATTTATGAAATGATAAATATTTTTGGGGGGAATAGGATAGAAATGGTTTAGTTAGAAGTGAGTTCTGATTTCTAAACAACCCCCTACCAAAAATTTAGCGTGGAACTTGTTTGTATGTAAGTTACTGTCTCAAATGTTGTAATTGTCTAACAATTTAGTTCCCTAATCTCTCAGGGCAAAGGGACATGGTCTAAAAATAAATAATTCTTGCCCAGACGTGTAGCTCAGTGGATGAGTGTTGACCTGTGAACCAGAAGTTTAAGGTTCCATTCCCAGTTAGGGCACATGCCTGGGTTGTGGACTGGATCCCCAGGAGGGGGCATGCAGGAGACAGCTGATGAATGATTCTCTCTCACCATTGATGTTTCTATCTCTCTCTCCCTCTCCCTTCCTCTCTGAAGTCAATAAAAATATATTTAAAAATAGAAAATAGAAAAATAATCTACACTAATAAAAGAGAAACATGGTAATTAGCATACGACCGCTACCCTTTTCATTGGCTAATCAGTGAGTATATGCAAATTAACTGTCAGCCAAGATGGCGGCCGGCAGCCAGGCACTGAAGCGAGCACGAGGCTTGCTTGCTGCGGACTCCAACATTCCTTCCCCGCCTCACTTGCCGGCCTCTCATCTGCAAGTCTAAGCAACTATATACTATGTTGCAAATAAGAAGGTAAACAAAACCCCAGAAAACAGCCGGACTGAAACCCAGCCGGACCGAAACATTGTATCCATGTTTTCAGCAGCGAGGCCTCAGAGCTAAAGCTGGCCCAGAATAAAAAA
>NW_005357453.1:1464945-1469467 GCF_000412655.1 Myotis brandtii
TAGGGATTGGGCCTGCCCTCTGCCACCCGGGAGCAGGCCTAAGCCAGCAGGTTGTTATCTCCCGAGGGGTCCCAGACTGCGAGAGGGCACAGGCCGGGCTGGGGGACCCCCCCTCCCGAGTGCACAAATTTTTGTGCACTGGGCCTCTAGTAATTCTTATAAGCATAATAATAGGAACATGATAGACATTCAATAAAAATTGGTTATTCATTTTTAGATACTAGTCCAGTAAATTATTTTATGTAAAAAGGAAGATTCAATGAAATATTGTAGTTTATTAACATCTCATTCATATTCATTTAAAATGAAATATTGTTTCAAATCACTTTTTTTAAAAACACAAATTTTAAATTGTCTTCATTTTATACGGTTCTTAATACACTAGCTCAAAGGCCCTGATTCTCTGAATTTGAAAATAAGTGAAGCTTTATAAAAATGTTATTTTGTTATTTTCAAATATAAACAGCCACACTTCTTTTTGGTAAGGTTGTAAAATTAATTTCTTAACTATAAAAACTTTAACCAAAATTTAAATTTTATCTACTTCTCCATTAGACCATTAATGCAAGAGAGCACCAACAAGAAAAAAACGCCAAAGGCAAATAAATAAATGTTTGCTCTTAGGACAATTAAATGTTCCTGTCACGTCACTAATGTTATTTTATTTTTATTAAATCTTCAAGATAATAAGGAGATACACGGAAGAAAGCATCTAGCTGAGCTGGTGGCTACACTGATAGTACTTCAGTTAACAACATGGGGAGTGACAGTGGAAAAAGCCTATTGGTTGTTTGATATTTAATGCAAATTAAATATTTTTGTGATTTTGTGAATACATTTTATCATCTTTCATATGCCTCATAGAAGTGGAGGTCAGATACTGTTAATAGCACAGATATAAAATAATACTCATATAACAATAGTAAAAATTTGACAGAACAAAAGTCTCTGGTATCTAGACAAAATGTAGCTTCATGGAAAAATTAACCCAATAATATAATTATTACCAAGGCTATTGCAATGACATCATAAAAATGTTATTCTTAGTTTTTTTGTTTCAAAACTATCTATTCTTCCCATTTATATTATCTTCAGAAATCACCTCTTATTCCTGGATTTTGCTATGATAATTTTTTTTTAAAGAGGTTCTTTAAAAAAAAAAAAGACTATGTTAGAGTGTGACAAATTCGCCTCCTCTTCTCCATGACAACAGAAGTTGTAGCCATGGCAACAGTAATGGGCCAGAGAGATTAGGGCCAGAGTGGAGATTAGGCCTCCAAGAGCAAAGAAAAGAAGTCGTGATTGGTTCCTTATTGAGTGAGACCTCTGTGAAGACAAGTTACTGTTGAGAGAAAGCATGGAGGATTAGTCAGAACAAAATTAATTTCCCTGTGTAAAGCAAGAAGCCATTCCTTTGTTAAAAATGCGTCCCTTCCTTTTCATATAAGGACCATTTAAATTGAAGTAAAGAGTCCGTGATTAATTCTTTTCTGAGCTCTATCTGTGCCATCCGAGTGTAGGCACTCGGGAAGCTGGAGAGGAGGGCATCCGAGTGGAGAGACTCCACTGCTCTCCTTCCTGGTGTCCCTGCATGGATGGGAAGCCCTACTCACTTCGATGTGATATCATCTATAAGGGAGGGGCTTTGGGACAAAAAGTATTTGAAATTTCTCTCTTGTTCTTTTAAAAATTATTTTCTAACTTGAAAATTTTCCGAAGATTTTTCAAAGTCATCACTGATCACCTTTTGTGTTTAAAAAATCTTTTGTAAAAAATAGTCCGTAAGAATCCCCTTTTCTTTAAACTGATAAAATGTACAGGCATTGTATTTTGAGAAAAAGTCCAATGATTTCACATCAGCACATTGATAAATGGGGTATTTATTTTTGAAAGTTATGGACATGAAAGTGCTTAGTCAAATGGTATGAATATTTTTCATCTTAAAGAATTTTGCCAAGTTGACTTCTGAAGTCTGGACTCTCACAGGCTTCAGCTGAGAGTGTAAGGGAGTGGAACTCCATGGCCAAAACCAGGTAGTAACACTAAAGTCTTGCTACTCAGATTGTTTTATTTTTTAAATATGTTTTATTGATTTCAGAGAGGAATGGAGAGGGATAGGGAAATAGAAACATCACTGATGATGAGGGAGTCATTGATTCCCACACTGGGGATTGAGCCTGCAACCAGGGCATGTGCCCTGACCTGGAATCAAACTGTGACCTCCTGGTTCCTAGGTCGACGCTCAACCACTGAGCCACACTGACTGAGTACAGACAGATTGTTTCAATAGACTTTATTCAGACAGACATTTTTAGATTTTATTTTAATGCACATTTATTTGTCAGGTTGAACCTTATTTTAAAATAAGATTCCTCATTATTTTATTAATTTTTAGACATTCTTTTTAATTTTATAGATATGAATTAGTACCTGGTAGATGCATATTTTGTGAATGCTCTGGGTCCATCTTGTCAAAGGAAAGGCACCTAAGTCAAGAGGAAAGTGGGAGTCAAGTGAATGAGATGGGTTTCTCATGGGTGGGAGCTGCCTGTGCCCAGGCCCTAGGGAATTGCTCATGGCTCAGCATGCACCTTCCCCCCTCCCCTCTCCACTCCGCTGCAGAGCTCGCTAAAGAGCCAGGAGCCTCCATGGAAGCTGCCGAGGACCATGTTCTTCCGGGCCTAGCAGAAGGCCTGACATGGGATAGGTGCTCTAGAACATTTGCTGAATGAATAGAGCCAATGGTTGCTGCTTACTGCGGACACCTACAGGCCTCTGCCCAAAGGTGGTATTTTTGTGGTGATAGGAACGCACGAGGCTACGGTGCAGGATGGCTAACTCCCTGGGAATCATCCTCAATGAGTGGAGGAGAGTAGGATGGTAGATCAATGCCCCAGCCTGCTTCCTTCAGGAGTGGATCCCTCGGAGGCTTGTGGCACCCTGACTCCGAGTCCCCAGTGGGGCTCCCTTCAGTTTCCACAGCAATAACTGCCAGGTAGCTCTCTCCCTGCTGCCTCACTTCCCACTCCCCGAGGGTGTTTCCTGAGATCACCTTCCAAACAAAGCATGTGCACTGAAGGCCTTTTCTAACACTCTCTTTGTGGAGGAAGCCAAACCAAGAAAAGTGGTCAACAGGAGCCAGGCCAGCAGGCAGACTGAGACGTTTGGCGTTTCTGAGGGAAAGAGTAGGCCTGGAGGATAATAAACAATAGAGTGATGTGACCAGATATGTCCTTTACAAGCTTATTCTGGACGCTGCACAGAGAACACCCGTGTGGGAGGGGAGTGGCAGGGGAAGCAGAGGAGCTGGAGGAGAGCGTGACAGTTCTGGGGGTGTGGTTGTAAGTGTGGCCTTGCAGTTAAGGTGAGTTGTCCAGGAGCGGGGATCCCAGAAGGGGCGAGTGGGAGAGAGTCGGGAATAGGAGACACAATTGGGTTTTCGGGCTGTACAGTTGAGAGGACAGTGTAGATAGGAGTGAGTTAAGCAGCCTTGGAGGGGACAGGCAGTGAGTAGGGAGGGAGGGAGGGGATGAATTCCCTTCACTGTGCTGGTTGGCTCTGTCCATGGTGTACGCAAGTAATGGCTTTTGTCAAGAGGGTTGATATCACCCATGTTTTGGACAGAGGCGCTGCATATCAAGGCATCAGCCTTCCACCCTCCCCTCTCCACTCTGCCATAGAAGATTGGCTATGCCCCTGCTAGTCTCCCATTTATTTCTAATGCTGTGCTGATCAAGAAAGCCAGGGGAAATTCTATCAATAAAGATGTGGGCTGAGAAGCTGCAGAGCCAGAAATCACTTTGAAAGCTTTCTGCGGTTCTTTAAAACCTCTCCCTCTGTATCACTCGTATGTATTGTAAATTGATAATGTTTCTGGAACCACTGGGAAATGAGATGGCCCCCGCCCCCCAAGTGGTTTTCTAGCTAACGGGGGTGCAGTTCCCAGCACCCAGCCCGCAGAGAGAGAGAGGATGCAAGAAAGGAGGCTACCTTTTATAAGAACTGGATACAAATGGAGCACAAAAGCCAGTCTGAAGATTAAATATAGGAAAATGGGTTCTTGTGATTTGGGGACAGAAACTCACATTTCCTAGACCTGGGGGCTTGAACACATAAGAAAATATCTTCCCAGCAAAGGTGAGTTATGAATTCACATACACACACACACACACACACACACACATACTCAAAAACTTCTAAAACAGGTTAGCAATGCCCCAAAAGTTTAAAAAGCCAGTTTTACAATTGTGAATGATTGAGTTATTCCTATGGATAACAATTGTCAGATTTTGATAATTTTGATAGGTGCAGTTGCCTATCTTTATGTGTCCTAGGATTTTTGGGGGGGTCATTTCCCTTATTAGCAGGTAGTTCATGAGAACTGTTTCTATAGGGTGTCCCAAAATTCACGCAAGAAGTAATTTTGATAGAAAACACAGGTTTATAATTAAAAATTGTAAATTTTTTATTGATTCATAGAGAATACAGTATAGGGTTATGTATGGAATAGCACATTGGGTAA
>NW_005357453.1:1469540-1480531 GCF_000412655.1 Myotis brandtii
CATTGTCCCTGCTCCTGGGCCATAATTAGTACTTGGTAATGCTTATCAAATTGAAGGGATTGAAATCAAAGTGCAACAGATATTAGAATCTGATTCAATAAACCATGTAAAATTAGGCTTTTATTTTTTTGTTGTTGTTGTTGTTAATGCTCATGCAAAATTCAAATCTTTCGTGAATTTTGTTGTTAGCTCCCATCGATTTTAATTTGCTTCTTTAAATTTTCTGTGGTCTTAGGGAATGCATAGGAAAGGTCCTCAAATTATACCAAAAACAGTGTAAACAGGCTCTGAGATGAATGAGGTTCTGTAACAGCTACTTGGTTACCTGAGGCATCTATCAATACGTGCAGGTCCATGGTCATGTTTCCCCGCTTCACACTTAAATAGGACACTTAGTCTTATTGCCATTGATCTCATGATTAATAGAAACTGGAAAAATATGAGTCAAATTACATATGCGGTTAATTAGCCACCTTTTCATAAACTCCAAGGAATCCCGTTATACCTTTGATTCCGTTTACTGTTTCTTTCCTTTCCTGGTTTGTCTTCATTTCTGTAGCATCTGTGTGGATGTGCCATTCTGTGTTTGCTGCTGGGTCTGCTTTGCTTCCCTGCCCTTTGCCCACCCGTGGCACCGACACCTCTGACCGCCTCCTCTCCTTCCTCCTCAGCGATCCCAAGCTCCAGTGTGCTCCCCTCCGCTCCCAGAGATGTGGTCCCTGTCCTGGTTTCCAGTCGGTTCATCCGTCTCAGCTGGCGCCCACCCGCAGAAGCAAAAGGGAACATTCAAACCTTCACCGTCTTTTTCTCCAGAGAAGGCGACAACAGGTACGTGCCACCAGGAGAATTCAGCCTAGCCACCCCTCTCTTTAGAGGGACACTGTGGGGCACTGGCGGCGGCACATCTTAGCAGGGACCTCGGAGACCTGTGGAATCAACTCTGTGTCCTTCACTCATTACTAAATGGAGACTTTATGACTCCTTTCTCTGTTGGGTTTTTCTTTAATTAAAATACGTTTTTAAAAAATTGATTTTAGAGAAAGAGGAAGGGGGATAGAGAGAAAGAAACGTGGATGGGAGAGAGAAACATTGATCAGCTGCCTTTTACATGCCCCCTATAGGGAATCAAACCCAAAACCTGGGCAAGTACCCTGACCGGGAATGGAACCAGTGACCTCTGGGTGCCTGGGATGATGCTCAACCACCTGTTTCTGAGCTGTGATGCTTGTTTGCTCATATTTATTAAAATCCTTAACACAATAGCTTTCTAAAGGTCGTGGGTTGAACATTTGCCTCAGATTAGCAATGATTTTGTCAGGCAAATTACTCTGGCTCAGATTATCATGAATCTGCCCAATTAGTTAATGGTGGCAATAAATGCAAGTGCCATAGTAAACATTTTTTTATTCATCCGCCTCGGTGCTTTCACTCCATAAATCAGAGAGTAGCATAAATTTTAGATCCTGAAAGTCAGAATTCATAAGACATAATTACTTCAGAGATATCCATCTATCCCCTCTTAGTACCTAAAAATCATTAGACTTGAAAGGGGTCTTTTGAATCCTTCTACTTGAACTTCCTTCTACTTGAACACTTAGAGACGGATGCTCTGGGGAGGCTGAAATCACATGCCCAAGCCCACAGAGTATGCATGGATAACAGGAGCAGGCATTTACTGAGCACTTATGGTGCCAGGTACCAGACTAAGCATCTGGCAGAGTTGTCTTATCGAATCCTCACAACAATAACATCCCCCTTAAGAAAGAAGTTCGCACCTCTGTGATACAGCTAGTACGTGGTGGGACCAGGGTTTAATACAGGCCTGACTCTAAAGCAGGTGCTCTCAATGGCTACCTAACTTCCTCCTAACCCCGTGGTCAGCAAACTGGGGCTCGCGAGCCACATGCGGCTCTTTGGCCCCTTGAGTGAGGCTCTTCCTAAGCCTTAGGAGTACCCTAATTAAGTTAATAACAATGTACCTACCTATATACTTTAAGTTTAAAAAATTTGGCTCTCAAAAGAAATTTCAATCGTTGTACTGTTGATATTTGGCTCTGTTGACTAATGAGTTTGCCGACCACTGCCCTAACTGATTAACCTGGAAAAAAACCAAGCTCTCTTGATATTTTTTATGAATTATGACATGAATTTCCTCTGTAGGCTTATTTCTAATAATTTTCTGACTTGATGGCTTAGTTTACTTGCATCATTTATTTACCATATAAAACTTACAGGAGCAAACTTTTTAATTCATGCATAGAATATCATACCTCCCACTTAGTAATCTGAAGTTACTTATGGAGTGTGGCACAGTGTAGCTGAAAGGGTAAGGCCCTGTGGCTCTGGAATTGAATTGCTTGGGTTTCAGTCCTGGCTCAGAATTTGACCAGCTGTGTGGCCTTGGGCCAATTACTGGTGCCTTGCTTTCCACACTTGGGATCATCATTGACCCAACATGTCAGGTTGTGATGAGTATTAAATGAAGTTAAGACAAAGTGCCTAAGACAGATACCCATCGCCTGGTGCCCCATAAGCACTCCATTCTTGTTAGCAGTGCCATGTGCAAATCATGGTGGCGATTAGAAATGAACGTCAGTGAAATGCAGATATTCTCCAATTGATCATTAGAAAGGGCTTTATCACTTTCACAAACATTAGCCCATTTGATCCTCAGATAAAGCAGGAATGATAATCTCCATATTACAGATGAGCACGCCTTGCTCTGTTCAGGAAGTATCAAAAATACTGCCTGAAGAGCTACACAACCAGTAAATATTAAAAATCAGAATTTAAATGCAAGGTTTCCAGTCCAGTGATCTCCTCACTGTACCATACAAGTAAAAGATATTCGGAAAAAGTGCTACATACAAAGACTGCGGGAGTTCAGATGAGAGAAGTAAAAACACTTTCATGGGCATCTTTCAATTTAATCCCCACCATGACCCTGTGAGGTAGGCAGATAAGTGACTGGTATCTTCCTTTTGCAAATGAAGCAGGAGGGCTCCGAGATAGCTCCTGACTTGCTCAACGTCACATGACTTTGTGGCAGAACAAAGTCAGGGTCTTCCATGTGCAGGGCTGTATACAATGCAGTGCTTTATGCTGCCTCGGGAAACCTCTGCTCACTGCTTGGGAGGTGAGAGCAGCTCTTCATGATTGACATGGAGGATTCACTTTAGAATTCTAAAGTGCATTGGATTTTCTTTTTTAAAATATATTTTTATTGATTTCTGAGAGGAAGGAAGAGGGAGAGAGGGAGAGAAACATCAATGATGAGATAGAAACATTGATCAGCTGCCTCTGCATGCCTCCTACTGGGGATTGAACTGGCAACCTGGGCATGTGCCCTTGATTGGAATTGAACCTGGGACCCTTCAGTCCACAGATCAACACTCTATCCACTGAGCCAAACCAGGTAGGGTGATTTTCTGTCAATTTAAAAAATATACATTTTTTTATTTATTTCAGAGAGGAAAGGAGAAGGAGAGAGAGATCCAAACATCAATGATGAGAGAGAATCATTGATTAGCTGCCTCCTGCACAGCACCCACTGAGGAGGAGCCTGCAATCTGGGCATGTGCCCTGACTGGGAATGGAACCGTGACCTCCTAGTTCATAGGTGGACACTCAACCACTGAGCCACGCTAGCCGGGCAGATTTTCAACATGGTGTTTACATGTCCTTCCCCTGCTCTGCAGTGTTGAGGACCGTGCAGCTGACAAGGCTTGTTATGGTGAAGGGAGTGGGTTATGAGAGGAGAGCAAGTCTCCGAATCCAAAGCACCACACTCTGACCCCGGCTTAAGGCTCAGCAGGAATGGCCCTCCTGTCACTCTGCTTCTCAGTGAAATTCAGTCCCATCCTTTCTACCTCAAAATGGTCTTAGGATGAGAAACTGTGATTTAATTCTTCCAATGGGTTGAACAGGTATTTAAAGGTATGCCATTTATAAATGCCATATACAAATGAGTGACCCTTTATTCACTCGCCTAGCACTGCGATTGAAATAACAGAGAAGCCGGCAGTCTCTTTGGAAGCAGTTTAACGGTGTTGGGAGGATCATTCTACTGATGCGTATATGACTACACACCGAGTGGAGAGCTCTAAAGGGAAGGAACACGCTTCTGTAAGAGAAGTCACGGAGCATGCGCATGATGTCTAGGCCAGTGGTCAGCAAACTGCGGCTCGCGAGCCACATGCGGCTCTTTGGCCCCTTGAATGTGGCCACGAAGTTTCAATCGCACTGTACGTGCGCGCCCGCACGTAGTATTTTGTGGAAGAGCCACACTCAAGGGGCCGCAGTTTGCCGACCACTGGTCTAGGCCATACTCAGACTTGCATTTAGAGAGGTGTGATGTCTAGGCCAGTGGTCAGCAAACTGTGGCTCGCGAGCCACATGCGGCTCTTTGGCCCCTTGAATGTGGCCACGAAGTTTCAATCGCACTGTACGTGCGCGCCCGCACGTAGTATTTTGTGGAAGAGCCACACTCAAGGGGCCGCAGTTTGCCGACCACTGGTCTAGGCCATACTCAGACTTGCATTTAGAGAGGTTGATGGTGGCTGCGGAGTGGAAGTTTGATCAGAAGCAGTGAGTGGGTGCTGGGGAGCCATCTGGCAGGCTTTGCAGGAGCCCAGGCTGGAGAGGATGCTGAGTCGGATTAAGGGGGTCTGGGTGGAGAGGGAGCAGGTGACAGATTCTGGAGATAGTTAGGTAACAGCACTGACAGGACCAGGTGATGGCTTGGGCATTCACGGTGAGGGAAAGGAGATTTTTCAAGATAACTCCTAGGTCTCTGGCTCCTGTAAATGGGTGGATGGTGGGGCAATGTGCTGAGTGAGATAAGGATACTGGAAAGATCCAGATTTGGGAATAAAAGGTATCAGTTCTGTTTCAGGCTTGTTGGTTTGACACGCCTTTACAATATTCAAGGGGAACTGTCAAGCAGGTCCTTGAAAATAGGCCCCTGGAGCTCAGAGGAGAAGTCCAGGCCTGATATATAGACCAGGAATGTGTCTACACATCGATGATAACTGCAATGGAGAAAGATAAGATCCCCTCCCACCCTCCTCCCCCGCAAAAAAACCCAACAACACAGAACTAGAAGATCACCCAGAGTGAGTCAGATTTATTATAGGGACATTGGCCAAAATCCAACAAAGTAAATAATTTTAACCCAAAACTTTTTTTCCAGGAAAGAACTTCTTATTTGTTGTGGCAGTAGTTATTATGTGACTAGTCTATTAGAAGTTTACTAGATGCTGAAACAGAGGTTATATGAAAACAAAATGTTTAAAAGCCTGTTTCTCAGACTGTGCTTAGAAAAAAAAAACACAGTTTTTGACCTGGGTGCAGTGGCAATACCTCCGACCAGGGTGCTCTCCATCCCCCACGGTCTTTGTCTGTGGCGACTCACCTCTGAACCTACCTCCTCTTCAGGACAGCACCGGCTGCAAAGGGTGCATCTGGGGTGACATTTGGGTGGCTGTCACTCTCATTGCCGCTGTCACTTTGAAGCCTGTTTCCTGTTCCAGCGATTTTCAGCTGCTGTGCCGCAAGGATTTTTAAAACATGCAGTACCTGACCTTGTTTGCCTTGGATTGTCTAATAACGAAATGACAACAGCCAACACCATAGTCATCGGTGTGAATAAATCAAGAGTATATCTATTTTTTGTCAGGTCAGCAAAAAATATATGTGTCGGTGTGCCGCCACCTGTTAGTAATTAGTTTACATGTGCCGTGAGATGAAAAAGCTTGAAAAACGCTCCCTGTTCTAGCAAACTCTGTATTTCAGTTTTGAAATCTTCTCATCATTGCACCATTCTTTCTCTCACTAAGAAAATACAAATGAAAGTGGAGCAAATAAAGAGAAGATGTTAAAAATCTCTCCATTAAAAGTAACAGAGTTCCTTCCTTACAAAGGGACAAAATAGAATCCTTGTCCCTTGAAGCAACTAATTAGGCATCTTCTACATCAAGGCAGCATTTGTTGCTCACCTCACAGCTGTAACAAGTGTGAACACCCTGGTCCACTTAGGCAAGACAGCATGTGTTTATTTAGAAAATGTGTGCTAGAGATATGTTACAAATGACCCACTAAGAGCAGCATCATGCTTAATCTCTAATCTCTGTTTACTTCTGAAATGTAAATACAGAAGTGCTGGATTCAGCTAAAAACAAAACCAAATCACACGGGTGACTTTCTCTGCCCATGAAGGGTATTCGATTGGAAAGACTTTGAGTAGATCCCACCCTCTCAGTTTTCACATAATGAAAGTGAGACGCAGGAAGGTGATGGGCATGCCAAGGCCACCCGTGGGACTAAGTTAGGATGGAACGTGGATAGAATCCAGCTCTGTGAGCATTTATGCGATCACAGGCTGTGGAGATACCTGGCAATTCTTCTGTTAAAATTTTCCCATTTATATATGCATTCCATTAAAAAATTGTGAACACCAGCAACATTGCCATTCTTTAGACTCAGTGGGTATATATGCTGAGTGTCAATAAAATACGAATGGAATATGGCTTCTCTTCTAAAATAATTCACAATTGAGTCAAGGAGACAGACGTGTCTAATAAAGCAATGGGAAATGTGCTAGAGTAGACATACAAACCAATAGCAGCAAAAGCACAAAGGAGAGAACACTCAATGCGCTAGAGTCAGAGGACATAATGGTAGGAACCTACGGCCAGGAGATATCATTTGAATTGGATTTGAAGAATGAACAAGCGTTTGCCAAACCCAAACCCAAGAAGAACTGCGAGTCAGGAGAAGGAACTCCAGGATAATCAGAATGAAACAGAACAAAACGGATGCCAGACAGGATGAGAAGGGGCAGAGGAGCGAGGATGCGATCTGGTGTGCGAGGCTTGGTGACTGCCGGTGAGTGTGAAAAGGGTCAGCCCACGGCTTGAAGGTCTCTGGCTCTTGTCCCAAGGGGCTGAGGTTGCGTTAACCATAGGATGATGATAATTAATATGCTCACGGTGAGGGCATGGAGTCGACCGAGTGTGTATGTTAGAAGAGAATCTCTGTCAATGGAAGATAGGAAGAACTGGGAAATCAGTGAAGAAGCATCAGGAAACGCTGTCCTAATGCAATGCGTTGTGAGCACAAACCAGAGCAGGGCTGGTTCCGGGCACAGGAGACTGGAGCCCAACTTGGGTCAGGTCTCCATGCAACTTATGCAAGTTTACGTTCCCTGCCACCTGTGTCACTCGTGACTTCCAAGGGCCAGGACTTATGGGCTGAGCTCAGAAAAGCAGCAGCGATGCTGTGACTGGGTCACAGCGTGTGCTTTTAGAACACAGCAGTTCTTTCCCAAGGAGCCTCAGCCATGTGACCCCCAACGCCCAGCACTGGACAGAAGTGCTTGCAGATGGCCTCCTCTTGGTCTCGGTGTACAGGTGCCAGCGGGCACGCTGCCTGCAGCGTTTCAGCCAGCAGGAGGGGACCAAGTTGTGCACTTGCATTCTCTGTGGATTTTCAAGGAATAAATTTCATATGAAGGGATTCTAGAAAGCTCAGGTGACCTACTCCCTGTACTTCAGTCAATTTACCTTGAACTTGCCTGAACCCCACACGGCTAACTCGGAGTGGGGGGAAGGAGTGGGGTAATGAAGTTTTGTCTGACAGTAGACACCGTGACCCTGAGCTCTGCGGATTTGAAGGGTCATCACGTCTTCAGAGCCATTGGAGAGAACATCCTGAGAAGCGGCAAAGCCAGGAGCTGTCAGAGCAATGACAGTGACAGGCAGGGCACACGAACACAGTAATTGGGCAAAGTCTTAACATCTCCTGTTCTTTGTTCTTCAGAACCTCTTCGCTTATCTGCCCATTTATAGGGAGGCCTGGCCTGGAGGAGCAGGGAAACCTAATGCCTCACTGCATAGATGTGCATGTTACTAGTATGTGTAACTGCTTCAGGGGCTGGCACTGGCCTGTGTGGGGTTGGAGACAGAGGATTGAGCTGCCTTCCCAAACTCAGGTTGTACTTACTTGTTGGGAAATGTCTTGCGAGGTTTTGTTTTCAGATATGAAAGCCTGACAGGGGGGATCAGGTGCCTCCTGTGAACCTTCTGGGCTGGTAACTCTGGGAAAGGCCAGGTGGCAGCAGGTGCCATTTTCCCAGAATGCATTGGTATCTTGTTAGCATTTGATGTTCCTCCAGTAGGACCTGAGGAGGCATCAGAGCAGCCTGGCAGCAAACCCCGACACTAGCGCGGACATCACATAGGACAGGGCATCCGCTATGTGGTGGAACTCAGAGAACCAGCTACTCGGTTGCTGTCAACGAAACCTCCACTTTAAAAAATATTACTATTTTCATTATTGCTACCTGTTCAATATCTATGACCACTTTTTTTTTAATTTAACTTATTTCTGTAAGCAGAATTTATCTGACAGAACATTTTTTTTAAATGGGGGCAGGCCCATAGCTCAGTTAAATCTGTTTATTTTCCTTTTTTAAAATGATGATTGTATCTCTTATTAATTTATTTCCTCATAGTCCTATATCTGAATACTTTGTGGAAAAGTTCTCTTCTTGGACTCAAGAACACTTCTTTTTTTCTGAGGTTATGGTTGTGTTTTGTAGTAATAATAAAAATGACAGCACTAACTACCACATAGAGAACACGCCATAGGGAGTACCAGGCACCACTCCTACTACTTGAGGTGGTTTGCATTTATTCTTTAGAAACTCTCTAAGGAAAATATTTTTATGGCAACAATTAGCATCCGAGCAATCCGAGGCTCAGGTAAGTTCATGAGGAAGCCCAAACAACCCCCGATTAAGACTCCTGAATCCACTCTGCAGTCTACATAGCATTTTGCTGCCACCCCATTTTGATGTAATAAGTAGAGTTCTGAAAAAGGAGACACATATAGTTAAATCCTTATTTAAAATTAAGAGCCCACATTGAAGAAACTAGTGGACAATCTTGGGCAGGAACAGCCTATGGTTAGAGGAGGGCCCGTGGAGTTGTCTCCGAAGCCATGTTTCTCTAAAGCAGATTGTATTGGCTTACATTGTATTCTTACAGATCTCTCCCAAAGAAGTATTTTTCTAAAGACCCTTTGTTCACACTTTATGTAACATTGAGAGAGGATCAATTGTCCATATGAGTGAGTATCATTTTTCTCATGACTATTGTTAATTTGGGATATTGTGGGAGGCTGATGGAGATGGGGGACACCTAACACTCCCTTTATTGTCATGAAGTCCAGTATCCCCTTTTGTATGTGAGAGATGTTTTCCTTCTATGATTGTGGGCATTTTTACTGTGAATACCCGAATTTTTTTGCCTCTTCTTTTTTCCTTTGAAGACTGCCTATTCAAAGGGTTTTGCCAGTATGTCCCAGAACACAGCTATTTCATCTAAATTATTTAGTAGTTATGAAAATAAAGTCAATTCTGAAAGCCATCTTTTCTTATAGATATCCAAGAAGTTTGGTATGAAAATCTGACCTTCAATGACAACTATGTTGCGGGAAGGTCTAGACAAGAGGAAATGACCCACAATAGATCATACACTAATTCATCCCATCTGTAAAATAACAGTAAAAAAAACAAAACACTCTGTCTATATAAAAGGGCTATATTAGACAATGTATATAAAATTTATTCCACTAAAAGAAAATAAATAAGATGCAAAAATTCACATCCACAAGGCATACAATCTGATTGGGAGGATTTCCTTTTACAAAGAAACATATCGTCCTAAATAATTTTGATCTGATATAAGAGAGCAGTGTGACATGTGACATGTGAACCATGATCTCATGATTTTACTCTTACCTACTTTAGAGTAATATTGAATCCCACACAGTCACAAGCCCTCTCCCACTATGTCACAATTCATCCCTGAAGCAACTTAACACAGCACTCCTAAAGAGATATATAGTCCTGGCCAGTGTGGATCAGTTGGTTATCCGAGATGTTGCCGGTTTGATTCCCAGTCAGGGCACATGCCTGGGTTGTGGGCTAGATGCCCAGTAGGAGGTGTTCAGGAGGCAACTGATTGATGCTTCTCTCTCTCTATCTCCCTCTCCCTTCCTCTCTCTCTAAAAATTAAAACAAAATAAAACTATTTTTAAAAAAGAAAAAAAAGAAATATCTAAACCTTGGGTTATACCCAAATTCATACAAGATGTGTGTGTATGTGTGTGTGTGTGTGTGTGTGTGTGTGTGTTTTCATTGTGGTAAAATCTACATGACATAACGTTTATAGTTTTAATGATTTTCAATAGAGAGTTCTGTGGCATTAAGTTCATTCACATTTTTGTGCAATGATTACCACCCTATATCTCCAGAATGTTATCACCTCCCCCAGTTGAAACTTTGTACTCATCATTCCTCCCTCCCCATAATCCCTGGTAATGACCCAGAGTGCATATTTTAATGTACTAGCAGTACTGGATAAAATAATGCTAACTGCTCTAACAAATAATGGCTCAAAACTATTTGATTCTATAAAATAGAAAAAGGATTTTCATGAGTGAAGACAGTTCTTCTCCCAGCTCTTCTCCAGAATCCATGCAAACTTTGTTCCTCCATCATTAGTATATGGCTTTCCAGCTCACCATGCTTACATGCTTCAAGCCCACAGCTGTAAAAAGAGAACATAAAGGAAGCCATACAGGGGAGGGCAAAAGTAGGTTTACAGTTGTGAGTATGTGAAACACAGTTTACTCTCGTACTAGAGGCCTGGTTCATGAAATACGTGCATGGGGGAGGAAAGGGGGCTCAGCCCGGCCTGCACCCTCTTGCAATCGGGGACCCCTCGGGGGACATCCCTCTCACGATCCGGGACTGCTGGTTCCTAACCGCTCACCTGACTGCCTGCCTGCCTGATCATCCCTAACTACTCGCCTGCATGCTTGATTGCCCCTAACCACTTGCCTGCCTGCCTGATTGCCCCTAACCCCTCTGCCTGCCTGCCTGATCACCCCTAACCACTCTGCATGCCTGCCTGATCACCCCTAAC
>NW_005357453.1:1480750-1481587 GCF_000412655.1 Myotis brandtii
ATATTATGTTTTTATTATTATAGATTATTATTTATTAATTATTGTATTATTCCCCATATGAACAATTGTAAACCTACTTTTGCCCCACCCTGTATGTGTAGTTTTTCTAGGCCAGCCTTACAGTCAGCACACATCACACACACTTAAACCCATTGGTTAGACTCAGTCACATGGCCTTATTTAAACTTCAGGGGGGCTGGGAAGTAGAGTCCAGCACATGAAAAAGAAATGGGTTGAGGATGAGCCAGCCAGTCTCTGGGGGTCCATCAAAGTGATTTTAGAGTTAATATATATGCCCAGGAGTCACCATTCATTGCCTTCAAACTTTTTCTTTCTCTTTTTAGAAGCCTAACTTGCCCTGGCAGAAAAAAATAATAAGTTTCATTCTCCATATCTCCCAAAACCAAATAAAACCAAATGGCAAAATTTAAAACTGCATATAATTCCACTGAGAGGTAAGAGATAGTGCCCTCTTGCAGTCTGGGACCCCTTGGAGAATGTCCACCTGCAGGCTTAGGCCCACTCCCTGGGGGATTGGGCCTAAGCTGGCAGTCAGACATCCCTCTGGCAGCCTGGGAGCCCTCGGGGGATGCCCACTTGCCAACGGGGAGCAGGCCTAAGCTGTAGTCAGACATCCTTAGCGCTGCTGAGGAGGCAAGAGAGGCTCCCACCACCACCGCTGTACTGGCAGCCGTCAGCCTGGCTAGTGACTGAGCAGAGCTCCCCCTGTGGGAGCGCACTGACCACCAGGGGGCAGCTCCTGAATTGAGTGTCTGCCCCCTGGTGGTCAGTGTGTGTGTCATAGTGACCAGTCTTTCCCAGTCGTTCTGCTGTTAG
>NW_005357453.1:1482344-1487737 GCF_000412655.1 Myotis brandtii
CTCTGATTGGCTGGTGGGTGTGGCTTGGGGGGTAGCGAAGGTATGGTCAATTTGCATGTTTCTCTTTTATTAGATTAGATAGAAATGTTAAGAAACAGTTGAGTGGGTTAGAAGGATTTCCCTCTTCACCCAGTCAATCAATTATATGAAGCCAATGAGGGTATAAAGGTCTAAAATCATGTGTGTCTTTAAAGAGGAGTTTAGCAGTTCTTGTTTCTCACATATCAGCACAGGTCCATAGGGTTTGTTTTCTCTTAATACGTATATAAATCTCAGCATGATCAGCAGATTGATTCATTTGTTGGGAACCATTGAGGAAGTTTTAATTTGGAAATAGTTGGACACCTGTAGGCGGTGCTTGAATAACAAGGCAAGGAGACGTGTTGTTGTTTCTGCACAGAAGGGGACCCACTTCCATTTACTAATTGCTCTTCACATAACCACGGGAGCTCATGCTCCACACACATCAACACTTAACATCTGCCTTTTCCTTGTGTACAATGAAAGGAAATGCAGAAATGCATTTGTGGGCATTACTGGCAAAGATCGATTTGTGAAATAATTGAAACCTTGATTTTCTGTCATTAGCTGGAGGCTTATGAAATGCATTCCAGATGTTTCTTCTTATTTTAATAGCTCTGTGTCATAAGGTTTAAATTCAAATTTATAAAGTGTCAAAGGGAAAATACTTCAATATGCAAGTTTCGTGGAAATGGCACAAACTCGAATTCCCCAGTCACCCTGCAACATTCATTTGTAGGCCCTCAGTTTGTTTCCCATAGTAAGTCTCAGAGGTCTTGGATTATGTCCCGGAGTCAACATTAAATAAGGAAGCCACCTTTTTTCTACCTCACTACTCTTGAACATTAAATAAGGTTTGGGCTAAAGTAGGGGTGTTGGATTAATCTTTCCCTATAACTTTGATTTCCCAGGGAACGAGCATTGAATACGACCCAGCCTGGGTCCCTTCAGCTCACCGTGGGGAACCTGAAGCCAGAAGCCATGTACACCTTCCGCGTGGTGGCCTACAATGAGTGGGGTCCGGGGGAGAGTTCGCAACCCATCAAAGTGGCCACTCAGCCTGAGTGTGAGTATGAAAGGGAAGGGTGGCATTTAGAAAGTGTTTATCTTCTCCAGCCATATCCTTGAATACTTTCTTAGAAATTTCTTGAGAAAATGGAAGGAAGATGTTTGAAGCAATGTATTTAACTCAAGGATTTTTAAAGGTATGATCACTGTTAACAAAATGGCCTCCCCACTTGAGCCATGTCTCCTTACTGGCAAATTAACAACTACAAAAGCCTAATCCTTCCATATAGTCTATGTATTTACTTCTACGTGAGTGAGTGACTTACCCTACCTGTCAGTACTTCATAGTCAACATGGGCTTTCAGCCTCCTCCACTGATTTTTTCAGATTTCCCAAGCAGTCTATGTATTTACTTCCTACGTGAGTGAGTGACTTACCCTACCTGCCAGTACTTCATAGTCAACATGGGGTTTCAGCCTCCTCCACTGATTTTTTCAGATTTCCCAAGTTTGTCTATGAGAATGGAGCATCAAAGGTAAAATAACCATGGCATAGGACTTCTAAATGCAGGGACTTGGTACAGAATTTAAACATGCACCCAATGCCCTCAAGAAGCTCCCAAGAGGGAACTGAGACCAAGAAATATATAGAGACGATCCCTATTGTGCAATTGCACTGTCTGCGAACAAACCACTCCACTGAGCTGCGTGATCACAGAGTGAAACAGCTCAGTGTTCTTTGGCCAACTTATCATGCAGTGATCTCTACCTTTGTGAAGGAACAGCCCCCAAGCTATACCTTTGAAAAATACTTCTGATCTTACAAAATGTTGATCTCTACTAAATTTCTAATGTCATTTTGAAAAGATTGATGACTGATGAGCAGTTCGCCAGCCTTATTTTATTTAAAACTTAAAATGTTGAAGAAGAGAGAGCAGGTGCGCTCAGATATATCGTCTGGGTGCTGGTCTCATGGTCTACATTTGGCAGCATCTCCATTCTTTCTTCCACTTGGTGACTGCTACAAAGACAAGATGATAACAAGTTGGGGGGTGAGAGAGGGGTGGGCCAGCAGCACAAGTCTTAGAAATATTTGCCTCACAGAAATAAAACCTCAGGTAGCATCTTTAAAGCCATAATGATGTAAGGTTGCAGACAATCTTTAGGGAATGCAGAGTTGCAGGCAGAACTCTTTTAAGTAATTTGCAGGACTGAGCAGCTTCAGCAAGACATGAAATCACATTCCAGGCATGACCCCCCTGAGCTCAGGTCCTCGTGAAATTTCTCCGGTCAGGTACCCATAAAGTGGGTCCCTCTCCCAGGTTTCTGTTCCTAAGAATGCTTTGTTCTGTTGGCTGTTTGGATTTAAATCACTAGGTAATGTCAATGTCCACTTCACGGTGTCTCTGGTAACATACTGTTTGTGTCATCAATTTCTTTATTGACTTACTCTTCATAAATCATATACTATATGGAATCGTTAAGTTTTATAAATATTTGCTCTTTTTAATCTATAAAGTTAAATAAAAAGAATTAGGTCAAAATATCCATTTTCAAAAATGGTATATGCCATGTTGTCTACAGAGAGACTGTTTAAAAACCCATCAAAAATTCTCTAAAGAAAAATTGTGTCTAGTTTTCTAGTGGTAGAACTTAAAAGCATGTTCATTTCAAAAGACCCAGTTTCTCTGAATTCTTTACTTCCTAAGCCATAATGGTATGCCTAGAATGGTTTTAGTACACTTTTTAGGGCTGACTGGCCACGATTACATTTCTGATAAAAATCCTAGGTAGTCAGCCTCGCTTTCTAATACTGAGCAACATTATTTTTTCCTCTGTAAGTACCAGTTTCTAAGTATCCAGTTTAGGAAATCAGTTAACAGTGGTGTGTTGTTGTTGTTTATTTAAACTCACTTTTTATGCCAAATTTCCACGACAAAGGACAAGAAAGTATTTTCTGTTTTGGCAGTGACTAATTTTAATGCTTTATTTCATTAAAAAAAATTTACTCAGGATATAATATTTTTCTGCCATTTTTTGTATTCTTAATTTAAAAAAATCAGTCTGTGATTATTTGTATCACATTTAGCTTTATAAAAGACAATGACATACATCATTATAATTACATTAATGAACATCTAGTATGTTCCTAATACAGTTCCATGCTGTCTGAGGCACATTAAAACACACACACACATATGTATGTAATGAAGCAACAGCACTAATGGATATCAGCAGCTTCTTGGGGAAGCAAATATTCTAAATATGTAACAAAACAACTAAAGTAAGGAATCTTGTAAGAAGTTGTTAAATGAAATATTACCAACTGAGGCATAGGATAGCTGTGGGCCCATTACCTGTGATGGCTGAGGCATAGTATCTAATTCCTTTTTTACGCCTAAATCACATCATGCCCACCTCCTCTAATAATCACTTTATTACAGCTGCCGCACTCATGGTATATCATCCAGGCACAAAATAGAAACTCCATGCCTGGCTGAATAAAATACGGGGCTCATTGGTAGTGTGGTCTTATGTAAGTTATCTTTCCTCCAGAAAATGAAAAATGGAGCATCCTGCTTTAGAAGCATGAAGGAGCCTTGAATTTTTTTCATTAAGGACAGTGATCATGGCCTTAGAATGCTCACTATATTTTGGCCTTTCACCCCAGCATCGTGTTATTAAATCATCTCTGTCCATACCACTCTGGATGGAGTAAGAATTCTTTCCTTTACAGCCATTGTTCATTTGCATGGTGACCTGATTCTACTTCAGTGAGAATTGCCATTGGAAAATTCTTCTCTTGCTGAGTAAACAGGTAGATAGGAACAATTCTGCCAAAACAGCACGTTAGAATATCCTTTACACCTTCAAACAATTAGCCAGCTCCTTCAATTCATGTTGAGTAAGAGTACTGTGCAGCTCTCTTGCTGTCTTATTACAGACGTTAGGATAAATAAATTATGTGGTCATGATTAATAGGTATTGCATGTGTATTTTATCTTCTATTGTTAACACAAAGTGCCATTTTGGTGATTTAAAAATATTTCCAGCATAAGGAACACTTCATTTTCTCCAAGCCTGCTCAATCCTGCACCCATTGCTGATGGGGATGGAACATTCTAGAGACCCAGTGTTCATTTCCTATTGGCCCCTCCCTTCTCCTCTCCTCCTTTTTTCTTCTCCTCCTTCTGCCTCTCCCTCTCCCTCCTTCTTTCTCTATATTCCCCTCCCTCCTCTCTCTAGAACTCTCTCAACTTCTTTCTGTGTTTTTATAAGAAGTGCAAAGGCTGATTTTGTTATTTAACAAGAATAACAGAATTTAGAGGCAAGAGGAATGGGGGCACATTTCCATCATTATTTCTCTCCCTGACAAAATGATCTTATCTTTTGAAAATGGCTCTCGTCTGGGTATGCATTTGGTAGCTCCTTTTATCACTGTTTTCCCCAATATGATGTGGTAATTCTACACTAAAATTGCATAGCTTTTATACAAATTGAATTCAAGTTTTCCATATTATTTGAAAGTATCAACTCTATTATGAAAACCATATTCTCAATAAATAAATACTGATGGAAAATATGTCTGAAATACAAATCAGCCAGTGACTCTTTCCAAAAGCGCATACATTTTGTAATAATCATTTAAAGAGATCAACAGCCCAAGACCCAGTTTATGAAATAATCACCCAGAATAGAACGGCTTGATTTATAGAAAGGTTTGTGTCCCCTGATTCTATCTTCCTTTTGCTAAACCCTTGCTCCCTCCCCTGCCTTTATGGCATATAATTTCTCCAGTGTATTATCAGCAGGATTTAAGTCCCCTGCCTGCTTAAGACTTGTCTAATCTTTTCATACCACATGTGGAGAATTTTTGAATTATTATGCGGGGTCCTTTAAGATGCTGTTACGGCAGTGTTATCACGAACGATGTAAAAATGGGCCACATGCTGACTGGAGGCTTGAGTTAGAATGGGAAGCCTATTTGCTCGGCCACAACCCAATTATCCACAAAACCTTTTTATATTTCTGAGTTGTAAGTAATATTCTTAGTCCATTCTGTTCTTTACACTGAAAAGATATGTGAAAGCCACCCCCCTAAGTCAAATGGCTTTAGAGTACATTAGCTAGAGGAATGGACATGTTTACTTTGCTCCTCTTGCCTTGGATTATTTTTTTCCCCAATTCTAACAGGGCTCTATGGTGATTACGGAGAGAAGTAAGACATCTTTGAATATTACGACTCCAAAATGTACTACTTGTATTTTAAGGCAAGTTGCTTAATCCTTGAGGCCCCAGTTTTCTCAACTTCATATTGGAGATGTTATTTTCTCCTCCTCTCCTTCCTCCTCCCCCTCCTCCTCC
>NW_005357453.1:1487807-1501807 GCF_000412655.1 Myotis brandtii
TGGGATGACATGGGAAGCCCCTGAGTCTTAGCTGCATCAAGTAGGCACTCAGTAGAAGTTCCCTGCCCCTAACAAGGTTGATTGAAATTTAATTCCAACTGTCCTGCACTTGCAAACATAGTGGTGACTCAGCAAGCTAATCACCAAGGTAAAAAGGCTAATATAATACCTATTGACAGTTTGGAACTGGCTTGATTGCTATACTAGTATAATAAGCCACTTATATATGTTTATTACTTTGCCCCTAATTATCCCCTCCCTATAATTTAGCAGGCTATTATAGACTGGGTTGTTTTCTAATGTTACCTAATGCACATCTTTACATCCCTAACTACATGTGGAAGTTTTGTGATCAGAAAACGCTCTGTCCCATAAAATGTATCACCGCATTGCCTTTTTATGATTAGCTGGTTGGTTAAAAGATGCAGGTAGAATCTGATCTGTACTTAATGTGTGGCAGAGATACTAAATATCATTTATACTTATTTTATCATGATTCTATAAATTAAGCAAATCCAGTAAATTACAGTTCTGTCCAGCTCACTTTTTAATCACTTGAGCTGATTTCCAGTTATTAGCTGTACTGCCTGAAGATTTGAGTGTATATTTGGGGTGACTATGGTGCCAAAGTTGACCGTGAACCAGCCAACAATGGTCCAGTTGTTTGGTACATGGCTTTAGGCTGATAGTAGAAAGAAATAAAGAGAAGCACTGACATTCCACCTAAGTTTTGGACTAACAAGCCACATTTATCTATTTAAATTTAAATGTGCAGAAATAAAATTAAATTTAAAATTTAATATCTCAAGCATGTTAGAGGCATTTCAGCTGTTAAATAGCACTTAAGATTTAAATAGGTATAAAACTAAAATTTTAATTCTTTAGTCGTATTAGCCACATTTCAGATGTTCATATGTGACTCTTGCCTACCATACTGTACAACTCAGGGAAGGGGTCCATCATTGTAGAAAGTCCTATTGGACAGAAATGTTCCAGACACTGGACTAGTAAATGAGGGAATAAAACAAGTCAAATAATGTCCTGACTCTCCAGGAAACTACTTTAAGTAGAACTCACTAAAACATATTCAACAGATGAGTCCCCTGAGAATATTGAAAAGTGTGGTATTCATTGAATTAATATAAAATATTTATTTTTTAAAAGACCAGATAATCTGGGTCTGAACATATCCTCTGGTTAGTTAGGCAAAGTTCCTTAGATATTTTTCAAGTTAAAAAGAAAAGAGAAAGGATCTTTCAAATCACGAAGATGAAGGACAGAGATCACGTGTTGCTTGAGTTAAGTAGTGGGACAGCATCAGTTCAGTTCCCTGAGTGTCTACTGTCTCACTGTTATTCTCATTTCTTTTGAGCACCAAGCATAACTCAGGCTTCTTCCAGTGGCACACCAAACGTCCAGAGCAGCTGTCTGCTTGGTGAGAAATAGATAGAGAAAAAAAAGCTAATGCACTTGAAACCTGTGTTATTTCATTAACCAATATCACCCCAATAAATTCAATATTTTTTAAAAGAAAGGAAAAAAACTATTTCTCACTGATAACAGGTAGTACAAAGAAAGAGGACATGAAAGTGTCATAATAATGGGAAGTTTTGGGGAAATACGGCTATCTAGCCAGGGATATAGAGGTACTAGAAGTAGTTTTGTTTGGGTTTAAATGCCTACTTTGATTATACCCTATAAAAATGAAAGTAGGTTACTTGCTAAACTGAATTAGAGCAAAAGAGAGCTTGAGCATCTTCAGGGATATTATCATCCAGCGGGGCAGCCAAGTCAAACTCTTCTCCAAAGACAAAACAGCTGAGCTGAGCTGAGCTTTCCTGTGGCACTCACTCAGCTACATCTGATTTTACGGGAAGGTGGTGAAGGTGACTAGTGAATAAAGACAGGAAGGGAATAGGGCATTCTGATCACATATGTATTTATGCATTCTCTCATCATGAGGGCCCTTTTTACCCTGTGCACCCCATAGGCATTTACTGAACACCTACTAAGTGTCAAGGCTTCTATAAGCTGTTAGAGATAGAAAGTAAAATAAGGTGGACAGGATAATGTCAAAGAAATTAGGAATGAAATGTTTGATGAAAATATCGGGAAGATAAATTGTTCTGAATCAAATTGATTTTCTGTTTATTTTAACCTAAAGTTAGGAGTACAGGGTAGTTATATGTTTTAGTATGAAATATGATAGTGGATTTTTATGTTTTACTATGAAATATGATAGTGTATTTTTGAACTATCACATCAAGAAATTTATAGTTGACTAACCTAATGTAATACCCAACAAAAATTAAGTAAAACTCATGTCATTATCTTATGGATTATTTTAACTGCAGATTATATTCTGCATGCTGCAACATATAGTAAATCTCATGTGCTACACAAAAGGACAATAATGTGACTTTAATTATTGTCCTCTAACTTCAATGTTCCTGCATCATTATGTTGTTTTAGTAAAGGTATCATGTCTGTTTAGTAGGAAGATATGTAGGGAGATAAGTGCATAATGTTCCCTATTCTATGAAAACTCTTCTCTCTCTCAACCCAATCTTCCCACCTTGGGAAACCCAGATCACATCTAATATAGCCATTGAGTTGGGTCTGAATTTCAGAATACAGAACACTAGACAGGTTCAGGGGATTGCCCTGGGTTGAAATTGAAAGATTTTAAGTTGATAATACACAATTACTGCTTCAGATCATAGTTCTTGAAATCTGAGTCTAGAGGTTGCCATCAATGTCTAAGAGGAAATGATAATGGGGTTTTTATCAACTCTATGTCAAATGGTGGAACTAGTAGAACATGGTGACATGGTCAATGCAAGTGACCTGTCCCTTACCACCTTACCTACACTCATAATCAGTGTTCCAGATCTTCCAAATGAAAGGAGAGTGAAGGGGGATTCACAACAATGACTCAGAAGTCAGGCTGCATTTGAATTCTGCCTCTTTCACTTACCTGCTAGCTGGGGTAAGTTGGCTTTGCTAAATCACAGTGTTGTCCTATGTAAAATGGAGTTATCTTTCAGGGATGTTGTAAAGCCTAAGAGAAAATCTGTAAAATGGGACACAACAGTACACTCTCAACTGCTTATTCTGATGATTAAATGAGGTAATTACTGTAAAATACTTAGCGTATTCTCTGGTACATTATCAGCCCTCAATAAATGCTAGCTCCTATAATTGTTCATTCCTCCATTGCTGGATTCTAATTATTTCTCATGCAGTTGTGTTGTTCCTCAACACTGCAGGTAATTTTTTCATTTCTGTCTCTGCATTTTTCATTGTGTTTGAAATTTTCTCCTTCTTTAGGCTATTTCATAAGGCTCTTCTATTTCTACTTTAAGATTTTATTTAAGATTTCTAAGAGCAGAAAGCCTCCTTTGGCTAATTCACCACATGGGTCAATATGTTAGTCTGCATAAGTTCACCTTTCACTTTCCAAATTCTGAACCTTGTCTTGTCATTCATTCATTCAACAAATATTCCTTGTTTCCCCAATGGGCTATCCTGTATTTCTCAGCACTGGGAACCTAGCAGTAAATAAAGACAAAGTATTTATCCTCAAGGGGGTTATATTCTAGTGATAGAGAGGTACAGTAAACAAAAATAAATTATGCAGCCCTGACCAGTTTGGCTCAGTGGATATAGCGTCGGCCTGGGGACTGAAGGCCTATGCACACTGCACATATCTTATTTTGAAGTAAAAAAACAAAATGGGAACAAATACAATATTTGTATTTGCATGTGGCCCGCGGGCCGTGGTTTGAGGACCCCTGCTCAAGGGGGTTATATTTTAGTGATAGAGAGGTACAGTAAACAAAAATAAATTATGCAGCCCTGACCAGTTTGGCTCAGTGGATATAGCGTCGGCCTGGGGACTGAAGGGTCCCAGGTTCGATTCCAGTCAAGGGCATGTACCTTGGTTGCGGGCACATCCCCAGTGGGGAGTGTGCAGGAGGCAGCTGATCGGTGTTTCTCTCTCATCAATGTTTCTAACTCTCTATCCCTCTCCCTTCCTCTCTGTAAAAAATCAATAAAATATGTTAAAAAATAAATTATGCAGAAGAATATAGCAGCTTAAGGGGATATGGAATGAGGAGGATAGAGGTGATTGCACAAGGGAAAGCAGGAAAGTCTTTATAAAGGAGGGGCATTTAAGGGGATCTCTAAGTGAATTTTGGAGGCATGCCAACAAAGATCTTGGGCAGAGACATTTCAGACAGAGCAAATAGCAAGAGCCAAGACCCAGGAGATGGGGGAGGAGGCAGAGTGGAAACATGAGTGAGCAGGCAGCAGGGCCCAGCTGTGAAAAACCTTCAACCCATGCTAAGAAACATTGATTCATTTCTCCGTGCAGCGGCATCTACACAGGAGGGGGGGCATGATCCAATTTTCATTTCTCAAGTGGAAGCAAGGAGACTCCAGAGAAAGTGAATGTGGTTTAGTCAAGAGTTGTTAGTTGCTCAAGTTTTGGTGGGACCTGTGGAGGTGGTGAGAACTGGTGGAACTTGGGATACCTTTGGAAGATGGGACAAGACTTGCTGCTGGATGTGGGATGGGAGAAAAGACAAGGGCCATATTTACTCCAAGATTTTAGGCCTCAGAAACTGAGTGAATTGTGGGATTGTTGTTGGGGTCAGACACTGAGTAAGGAGCTGTCTGGGAGGGTGTGTGGTGAGGGAGGGGAGTGCTATGGGGGACAAATCAATGATTCCTTATTTTTTTACTTTAGGTTAGGGCAGTGGTCAGCAAACTCATTAGTCAACAGAGCCAAATATCAACAGTACAATGATTGAAATTTCTTTTGAGAGCCAAATTTTTTAAACTTAGACTATATAGGTAGGTACATTGTTATTAACTTAATTAGGGTACTCCTAAGGCTTAGGAAGAGCCACACTCAAGGGGCCAAAGAGCCGCATGTGGCTCGCGAGCTGCAGTTTGCAGACCCCTGGGTTAGGGTATTGAATAGATTCAGGTTTATTTATTTAGTGAGACAATGAGCTCACATACGGTGCCCAATATTTTGAATATAAAACTAAAAGCAAATGCCAAAAACTGCTAGGCCATGGCCAATGCAATGCACCTTTTAGCTTCTAATAGTGTCAAACTGAGTAGTTGTTGGAAAACATGGGTGAATTCCTATGTTGTAAACTGTAGAACATCTGTGCCCTATATGCCCTTCAGGCATGCACCACAGGGATATGCACCGCAGGGATATGCACAGTGCCTTGCACAGAAGACACTCAAAGGTGTATTCATCACAGAGAAGTCACCTTCTTAGAAAGCCTCCGGCAGGCCAGTGACATAATTTGATGTGGCTAACACGACAGAAAGGAGAATTGACAAAAGGAGGCCTCAGATCTGCAGCCCAGTCTTCCAGCTGCCAAGATTTTCGAATGAACCATTCCAAAATGGGCACGGTCGTGCCAAGATAAGGATTAGCTCAGAATCAGCTTGTTTCCCGGTATGTACTTTGCCTGTGTTCATTAAACAGGAGATTGGATTCTAATGGGATGTCTATGCAGGGATGATCCAGAGTAGGAATCACCTTATGGCTCTGAGATGCATCAGAATTTTACTGGTGGAAGCCTAGTTCAGGCTTAAGCAAAGGCTGCAGAATTAAGGAGGAGTTTGCCTTTGGACTCATAACATCCCTTTTCACTACCCTTTTCCCCGTCTTTCGGTCTTATATCCTCCATTCACTCAGGACATCCAGAAGCCAAAATGTTATCTGAAAAATAATGTTGAATCTACACATACTTTTGTGATTGTTGATTCAAGTCACTGAATTTTACAAGGAATAAACTTGGAATTCAGAGAGGTTAAGGCCAATCATAGGATGGGTTAGTACATGGGTGGGAACCCCAGGTCTACGTCCAGTGTCCTAATTCAGAGTTGTTTATGAGTCCCATCCACTGTTTTAATAAAGACACCTATCATATTGGGTTTAATGCTAATCCAATATGACATCATCTTAGTTTATTAAAGGCAAAGATCTTTTTGGGTACATATGAAATTTTTGGGGGGGACTCTATTTAAACTAGTACATATACTACCTACCAATCAGACATATTGTTAAAGTAAGATGACAAGTAATCATATTGAGGCAAACTGTGAAATTTAAAAATAATGATAAAAATAAATATTTATTTACTTTTCATTATGAAGCTAACTTTTTCATTTTAAAATAATCTCAGAGATTGTGGCTCAAGCAGAGAAGTATTAAGAAGCATCCCTAAAGTCCTTAAAATCATATTTGATATGTTTATACCTTTTTTTCTCTCTGAAATTCTAATGCCGGCTTGTAGGCTGTAGGACGAAGCACTTTCTGAATATTAAGGGCTGCAAACTGCTCAGGTGACCCTAAGGGAACCGAGGAGTCCAAGGAATCATTTGAATAACAGAGTTTGCAGAAGCTGCCAGTGAGAGCTCTTACTGACACTGACCACATGCTCAGATTTTTACTGTTTGACCTTCGGTTGATAAAAACCCCATAATCACTTCCTCCTAGACATTGATGGCAACACCTTGACTCTGATTTTAACAGCTACAACCTGAAGCAGTAATTATGTGGCAACACCTTAAACTCTTTCAACTTCTGCCATAGCAATCCCCTGCACCTGTCAAATATCCTGGGAGCAAGAAATATGGCTCAACCCAACTCCTACCTTAGATGTGACAAAATTAAATGGGACAAAGATAATAGTGTGAGAGTGGGGATTCCAGCCTAGCATAACATTTCTACCACAATGCTGAAGTGTGACAAAGTGTGTGTGTGTGTGTGTGTGTGTGTGTGCGCGTGCACACACACATTTGTGTGTGCTTGCGTGTTCAAACTAAGATTAGCTTTGATTATTTCAGGGAAATGAAAAAACAATTAGTTGAAAGTTAACTGCCTTTTAACAATTCTTTAATGAGTTAAAATACTTATTAGGTAAGAAAGGATAGCCATGCCAGGGTAGGTTTAAAAAATCCCAACATGATTGAGCTTCATCCAGTCTGAGTGAGTTGTGCTAATTGTTGTGCTGAGGAGCATGCTAGGCACCTCATTGGAACTTCTTGTTATAAATCACTAACTTGATCCTAACCCTCAGTCCACTGTGTTGATTCAAAACCCTCTCCTACTACCTAATAATAATAATTACTTACATTTTTCAGGGGGGCCAATTGACTTATAGTTCAGTCTAAGCTCCTCTCAAAAATGTTTAGGACTCCCAGAGAAAATTGATGCTACTTCTAGTGAAGTATTTTATCATTTAATATAATATTTAACCACAAATAACAATGTAATAATAGATTTAACATATCACTGACTTACTTTAGATTATGCCAACATCTTGCTAATTTTACCACTTTGAATATAATTTGTTCTATCTCTTCTTTATAATTTAACTAGAGGCCTGGTGGTCAGTGCACATCATAGTGACCAGTTGTTCCACCATTTGGTTAATTTGCATATTAACCTTTTATTATATAGGATGTTCTTATAGTAATTTTGAATTACACTCACTTTAGAAATATTGAATTTTCCTCTATTCTAATTGAAGAATTCTTGACTTATCCTGGTAGCATTGCCTATAGATGTAATGTTTGGTATTGAGCACTTGAAATATGGCTTGGCAAATTGAGGTGTGCTGTTAGTGTAAAATCTACACTGGATATTAAAGGCTTAGTACAAACAGTGTAAAATATCACATTAACAAATAAGCAAAGAAAAAAAAAGAGATTCATGAACACAAACAACAGTATGATGATTGCCAAAGGGAAGTACAAGGGGATAAAAGGCAAATAACGGTGATGGAAGGAGACTGACTTGGGGTGGTGAATATACACTAAAATAAACAGCTGATGTATTGTAGAATTGTATACCTGAAATCTATATAATTTATTAGCCAATGTCACCCCAATAAATTTAATTAAAATGTTTTTACATTGATTATATTTTGAAGAGATGACATTTCAGATATACTTGGTTAAATATATGTTATTAAATTTATTTAATTTTTAATTTTTCAATGTGGCTACTAGAAATTTTAAAGTACATATGAATATTTTGTCTCACACTAATATTTATATTGACAGTGATGATTTAATGTATACCCTTATGTCTTATACCCAACTAGAAGGCAGTCAAGAAGACATTAAAAATATCAGATATTGCTAATATGATATTAAATTGATATTGTCAATCGAATATTAAATTGAGATTCAGAGTTACTGAAATAGAGTAGATAAATTTATCTGCAAGAATTGCCTAATATATTTATACTTAACAATTAATTTATTTAACTGCAGATTTACCCAACATCAATACCAATAGCCTTTGAACACCAAAGACATTTTTTTCCCTATTGGTCTGACAATTTATAGCACCAATAAAAATGAAAGCAGAACAGCCCTAGCTGGTTTGGCTCAGTGGATAGAGCATCAGCCTGCAGACCGAAGGGTCTCAGGTTCAATTCAAGTCAAGGGCACATGCCTGGGTTGTGGGCTCAGTCCCCATTAGGGGGCGTGCAGGAGGCAGCCAATCAATGATTCTCCCATCATTGATGTGTCTATCTCTCTCTCCCCTTTCTCTTCTCTAAAATCAATAAAAAAAAATACTAACAAAATAAAAATAAAAGCAGGACAGATGGGGTTAAGGACAGAAAGGATTCTTTGGATGCAGAGCCACACACCAGTGTCCCTGTGTTCAGATTTACTTAAAGTCATTGTCCAACTTCCCTGAGATGATTAACTGCTGAAGTCTATTTGTCTTCCTGCTGCTATCTCTGAACAAGCCTAAATCTTCCATGTGGTTAATAAACTTCTTATCTTTTGAATACTGAAAATAAAATAAACTTAATCCTCAGGGTAGTTCAGTCAAGAGTCCGGGAGCCTTTTAGATGTGTCTCAGAGATAGAGGACAGCCTGGTTTTCTGCCCCTTGCGATTATCAATCTTCCCCACGCACGCATGTATGTGTAAGGGTGTTAAAGGTGCTTCTCACTGATAAATGGCAGTGGCCTCGCACAGTGAATATTAATTTCAGTGTTGTCAAGGTCAGATGTGTGCCCAGGTTCATTGTTCCTGGAATTTTTATTGCAGCCATTGCTACGAAAGATTTTTTTATCTTGGGCCTCTTTGTTCAGGCTTCAAGAGCAAAAGGGAGCATCATTCTTCAACATCCATGCACAATGCTCTGACAAAAGGTGCCTTAGCACAGTCTTCCCTGTCCATTGGGACAGTTATTTCTACTAAGACCAAAATGTGGGTTGAGAGGCGCTAAGTTAGGTGGGAAGAGAAAAAAATAGATGATCACAAAATCTGGAGACTAGCTGATGTCCCTGAAAAGCCGCTGGCTGTATATGGAAAATGAAAGAAAAGATTTGCAGGAGACTGTAAATTTTAAGAGAGTTTTCATTGCTTCCCCGGTCAATTCTCACAAGGCCTAGCACCTTGTAGAAATTAGTTAATATGTATTGAGCATTTACATAGTGCCAGATGTCATTTGCCAAATGTTTATCCTTAATCTCCACAACAAACCCAGGAGGTGGATACTGGTATTAACCCCATTTTTAAGAGAAGAAAAACGTAAACTCAAAGATACTTAGTAGCTTGACCCCAGCCACATAGCCTGCATGAGGACGGTTCTGGATTTGAACCGAGGGTCTCTGATTGTGGAGGCCACACTCCGGGTTGTTAGTCTCTGTCACCAAAGCTTTATTAGTTGGCATCCCTTGGCATTGCCTGCATCAGAGTAGCCCAGACCTCTGACTTGGAGAATAGAGTTCTAAATTTCTTCCTTAACTTATAGTCCCTCCCCCAAGAGCCAGCTTATCCAAGGCAGTTTCTTATCTCTTGAAGCCTAGAAATAGAAAAGCAATAATTTTCTTTCCCAAAGAGATGGTATCTTTAAGGTAGGATCTTTTTGACATTATGTAGACAAACATACTCACTTGACTGTCTAAAAAAAGATCACTGCTTTCTTCTCCTCTGATAAATGGCTGCAGAACTGTTTTATAAAAGCAGTCTCTACACGTCATTTTATTGCTCTATTAAAACTACAAACATCGTATATCGATTCTTCCCACACTGACCATAGTACAAGCCAACTTGAGAAAGGTTGCTGGGATAAAGTTACATCATCACCATGGGAACACTGAGTTTGCTGAAGACTGTTTCTGTGATGCATACGACAGAGAAGTGATATTTTTGTGGACAGAAAGACAACCCGGAAGTACATACAAGGATCAAATGAGTGGGAAGTAAGTGAGAGGCCTGCCCCTTCCTGGGATTCGCTGCTTAGGCTCTTCCATAGGAATAAATTAGAATGTATGTTCGTCTGGATAACAACAGTCACCCTGCAGAGAATTTATTTGGAGGTTAAAAGGCTTAACGTACATCTGATATTGTGACACACCAGGCAGATGTCGGTTCCTTTACCAGGTACTCCCTTGGCCATTTATGGTTTGTAAACGTGATCCAGGACAGGACCATGCCCTACGCATGTACGGAATTCTGTGCTTCCCACTTACATACATCACCTCCTCGTGTTCTTCTAGCAACCTTGGGAACCAAGAACAAATACTCATTCCTTCAATGGTCTGATGAGGGAGCCAAAATATGGAGAAGTTTAAGGGACTCGAGTTCAAGAAACAGTAATATCAACCACCACATTATTTGGAACTCTTTACTTTCTGTGTAGCCTCCTATGATCCTTATCATAGCCCTCTTATGTAGATGAAATGATGTGCAGAGTGTTCAAGTAATTTGGCCCAATGATACACTATTATTAGAGAAGAGATTTTGTGGGGGGTTTTAAATCCACATATTACATTTTTCTAAAATTGGTAGAACATTATTTGATTTTTTGATAATGCTAACAAAGTAGAAAGGAAAATAATTCCGTGCTTGTGAGTTTTTTCCCCGATATAATATTAATTGTGCCATTAAATACTTCAGAGGATAAAGTATTTAAGTACAAATAATATTTTTACTTAAATGCTTTATCATCTGAAGCTTTCCCCAAACTGGTTTTTCTCTCCATTTGCCAACTGGTTAAGTTCTGCTCCAGAAAGGCTAATGTCAAGGCCATTACCCATCAGTCTCGTGCACACCCATGTGTCCTGACTCACTAGATTCTCCCTTCGCACCTGAACTCACCTGTCCTTCCTTTGCGCATCACTGCAATTCTCTATCTTTATTGAGCCACAATTGTTATACGGCATTATATTAGTTTCAGGTACTCAACATAATGCTTTAATATTCGTATCCACTGCGAAATGACCACCACAGTGAATCTAGTTACCATCTGTCACCATAAGAACTTAGAATTTTATTTTCCTTGTGATAGAACTATTAAGATGAAGTCTCTTGGTGACGTTCAAATATGCAAGACAGTCACCATGTTATGCATTCCATCCCGATGACATTTATTTTATAACTGAAAGTTTGTACCTCTTGATCCCTTCACCCATTTTGCCCACCTCTTAATTCCTCTTCCCTCTGACAGCCATAATAAAATATTTCATAGTACTGGAGATAGCATTATATGCTAAACATATAAAAAGTATGATTATTTTTTTAAATCAGCTTATACTTTTATCTAAAAATTTAAACATAATAGAAAGTAACCAAAGCCAAGCTATTCTGGGGAGAAATTTTTTGAAAGGAAAAATGTCAGTACCACTCATGAGGTTTATATGACATCAAACTGCCTTTAGTAATATGAAAACCTGAGCACATTTGGCTGAAACTTTAAGTTTTTAGCTCTATTGTTTGATATCTTTTAAGCAATTATTCTAGATCATAAAAACAATTGCTTTTGACATTACTTAGAAATCTCCAGTTTACATGGTTTGAGACCTCAATTATGAAATCAGAAATGTACTTTACCCACTCTACATCTCTAGGCAGTGCCTGTGTGTTCTAAAGTGCAATTGAAAGAACTCTCCAAGTTTCGCCAAGACTATGACTACTTGGCTATGTTAGTGAAAAATCTGAGGAACCAATGGAAAAGACCTTATTTTGAAGTCAATTCTTGTAATCATTTTTTTTTTTTTGATAAAACTGCTTCGAGTTCTAGGATGAATCACAAGAAGACTACTTTCAATACTATTTCTTCAAAGAGAATTGTTAAAGTTTTTCCTACTGTGCTGTCAAAAATATCCATCACTCAATGTATGAGCATATATGCAGATATATGTGCCTATAGAAGAAATATGTAAGTTAAGTCATATATATCACACACATTTTATATATGTGTATAGATTTATAGGTATACCTGTACAGACAAAATCACACAATGACACAGTTGATTATATTGTGAGTTAGCAGATAGCACCTATTAAAACCCAAAGTAAAATTATTAGGCAATAACTGCTTCCTCCAATCAAATCTTGTCATATTTATGTGGTTTTGTAACAGAAACCGTACCCCATAGTTTGTGCTGCTTCTTGCCAAATTACTGTCATATCTCCTAACAACCTATAGTTCAGTCAAGAGGGGGTTTCATTATGTTAACAATTACATTGCCTGCAGGCTTTTGATGTTGCATTCCCCATGCAGAATAGAAAAAAGATTTCATAGAAATATCATTAAAGCTGTTAACTACAGGAGGAAAAAATCAAAGAGGCAATCAAAGCATGTGCTTTATTATCAATAAATGCAAATAGTTTCAGCAGCGCCTCGCATTTGAAGCAGATTCCGTGAGATCACTGGCAGTGGAAGCTGCTGTTAAATAAGAGAGCTTCATGGTGTAAATCTACTTGGTTCTCTACAGATAATTACTTAGATCCATGGCTATCTAGTGTTTTCGAGTGGACTCAAGAACCTTTTTTAAGTTAACAAAAGCAGAAGGACGTGGACTCATCCTCAGAATTCCGTTCTGAATTGAAGACCTCTGAATTATAGGTCGTCATTTGAATGACAACCCATGAGACATATATTTTTAAATGCACTGTTACTGAAGTAGTTCTTAAAACAAAGGATTTGGTGACTGTTAAATTGATGATTTAGGAACAGTAGGACACATTATACTGCACAGTCATTTAGAAAAGACTTTAAATATTCAAATGTTCAACTACACATTCTCTGACACTAACATTTGTCTTCATTTCAGACTTCCAGCTGAGAAACATCAGCATAATGGTGAAAAGACATCAGCCTCATGCAGTATTATGAAGACAGTGGCATAACCCTTCTAAAGCTTTTTCTAAGAATACCTTATATTCACATTCTTATTTGGAAGGGATTATTTAAACTCCCAAAATATTTTTAGAAGTATATATTTGATAAATCATAATTTAGGTTTTAGTCTGATTTATACAAATATCACATTAAAGTAAAGAAAAGTCAGAAAGGTAGATGGATAGTATACATTGAAATAGAAACAGAGCAAGAGAAAGGAAAAAATGGGTATTAATTAATATATGCCATGTGATTTCTTAATAATCAGAAGCCCTAACATCTTATAAAACCTAAAATATTTATTGAATTAAACCAGATGAATTCAGAAGTCTTTGAATGACCGTAATTTGTAAAATTAAATGTAATGTAAAATGAAATGTAAAAATCTATTCACATACATTTCAGTTTTTGAAACCAATAGCATTTTATTAAAAATCGAAGATGTCTCTTTAAAGTGAAATTATTACCGTATTTTCTATCATGAAGTAATTTACAATCACTACAAGTGATTTGATAATAATCACCAGTTTTCAAAACTAAAATAAAGCAGAGATATTATCTAATATATTGGGAGCTAACATTTGAAGAACGATGGGAACTATGGACCCTACACCTCCAAAAATACACATATTACATTCTCAAAAATGTTTATACAATTTTAGGGGGTCCATGGACTCGTTGATGTTAATGACTGGTTCCTATAATAAGTAGATTAGGGACAAGAAGCTATACTTCTGACTCTAATCTTAATCAATTAGAACTCATTAAACAATGATATTCTCTCTCTCTCTCTCTCTCTCTCTCTCTCTC
>NW_005357453.1:1501844-1545978 GCF_000412655.1 Myotis brandtii
CTCCCTCCCTCCTCACACACACACACACATCTTGTCTTCAATATGACTATGTCTGATAACTCTTGCTTTAATAAAAATTCAGCTAACGTTTATATGCCATTTTAGAGATTAATATGCAATAAGATCTCATTATAAAGTACTCTGATATATTATAAATTTATATATAGTCAGAAATTACTGTTCCCCTTGCAAATAGTGACATGTAATACATCTCATTTACTTTGGCGTAAGTATTTAATTTGTTCTTAGGTACAGGTATTATAATGACTTTCTACTGAAACGCAATATTGAAATTTAAAAAGGTGGTTGGTTAGGCTGACATTGATTGATGAGTTACTTGCATGGATTATGCATCTATTCTGAAATCTTTCCATTCTTTGAAGAAATAGGTAACCTGAATAGAGATGGAGAGAAATTAGATGCAGTTTGCCACAACATTATTGTCCAAAGGAAGGGATCGGTGGTGATTATTAAAGACATCTTGGAAATGATGAGTAGTTAAGCCCATTACCTTTCTTGACTGACATACTAAGATGTGATGAAATGGAAGGCAGATGCCGTTAACTGTATTGATTTCACATCTAATTTCCATTGTTGAACATTTGTGTCTCCCTTTTTCTTTCTCTCTCTCTTTCTAATGTGCATATAATAAATCAGATGTAAAAATATGTTATTCTTAACTATACTTTATGATATGAATCTGAATAAGAAAGTATAACGTCATGCATATATACATACAAACATACTTCCAAAATTAATATAAAACACAATATATTAACTACAAAACTACATTAAAGCTATAAATCAAAGGGAAACTGTTCAGAAATTTATGAGTTTGAATTTATAGCACTATTGTGAAGAAGAGTAAGCATTTAATAGTTTATGTGAAAAAATAGTCTTGGTTCTAGCCATGAATGCTGTGAGGAAGAATATCCCACAGGCAGGCAGTGTTTGGGTCTGGATAAAATAAATAATTATGTAGATGATAAAAATATGATTTGATGGTGATTCTTTGATGTCTTGATGTTTATACTTACTCAGAACAGCGTAGGTTATTATATTTTCATTTTATTTTATAACAGACAGTTAAAGTAGGAAATAATTTAATAGTAAAAGGCAGTCTTTTCTCAGAGAAAGATAATTGCAAACATTGGAACAGCCAATAGAATGTTATCATGTGGATGGAAACTGGTGAAAACCCATACAGTTGTTTGAAAGTACTTAAACTGAATGCCCTTTTTGAATTCTGATGTCTAAATTTTCTGCTTGAAATTCTAGAAACCTAGGCACACTTTTTTCCTGATAGTATCTAATGACCAGAGAAAGAATATGTCAGTGGATTAAGAAGTGATCAGAGTAGGCACTACCAGCGTGAACTGGATCCAAATTATAGTACTTACTGCCTGGTGTTTTCCCATCAGTGACTAAGCTACATGTGCACATAAAGAAATTACACCTTGTGCAGAGCACACACAGGCTCCATGCACATGACAAACATGGAAGTACATACCAACTTCAGTTCTCACCAGGTGTGTTGAGGAAACACTATTTTCTGATCACTTGCAGTGACAATGCTGAATAAACCACATCAAATGAGTTAGACTACATAGTTTATTTTAGGCTTGTGATTTACGGTAACCTTTGGTAATTATATGTAAAGTCGTTCATTTGACACACATCTATTAAATACTGTCTGTATACCTAGCATTGTGCCTATTCCTGTGGAGAAGAGAATTTATTTTATTATTTGGGAAACTAAGTGGAGGTTTTTGACCATTCTCTGGACCAAGAGCCAAGACCCTAGCAGCCATGGCTGGGCTCAGCAGGGAGGAATTTGGCCTCATGTTTGTTCTTGTGGGGTTGCTCCTTGAGCTGTCGATGTCCCTGTGGTCTCTTCTTCCCACAAGGCTTGATGGAAGTGGTTGTGAGGTTGGCCTGTCTGACCCCCATGCCCCCAACAAGTCCTAGTTTAGCAGGCTGTGCATCCGCGGCTCCTACCCTGCCAGGCAACCCTCTCAGCTCGTTCTTCCAGATTCTCAGATGTCTTGTTCTTCAAAAACTCAAATCAATTTGAATTATTTTCCATTATCCTCTTGTGCTCCAGTGAAGCAAATGAGCAGAATATCCTCAAATATCCCTCCCCCCCTTCCATACACTCACTTCTCTCCTATTCCTCCTGGAAAAGCTTCTACTCTGGAAAACCTCCCTTGAATGTGTTACGTCACACAGAAGGAATGATGGCCTTGGCGTTTGGCCATTTTTAAACCTTAGAATGAGCCATGTTAGTAGTAAGCAGTGTGCTTTCATTTTAGCCACAGGGCAGTGAGAAGGAACTCATTCAGTTAATACTTTCCACGTCACTGGGCTGCGCAGATATGCTCTGTGAGCTTCCAGAATCCTCACATTCACATGTGCCAGAGCAGGTCGCTCAGCCTCAGTTCTCCTTTCTTTGTCATCTACCTTCCTTAGAAGAATAGTGGACTCCAAGTCAGAAATGTTCCCTCATGAGCTGTTTTCTTTGTCTTTGTGAAATTATAGAAGCATCCAAATTGTTTAATTTTCATGTTGTTATTTCAAATATTGTACTTTGAAAATCCAGTTGAAAATGTCAGTGGGCAAGTTTTTAATTTGCTTCGGTTTGTTTTTCCCCATGAAGCAAAATGCCTCCATTATAATCTAAGTCTAATTGTATCACTATAAGCTTTGACACAGGGAAGACTCCCTGTTGTTCAGTATTGTCTACTGAAGGCCCCTTTGTGGAAGAGGGGGTTTTCTACAGACAAATGATCCCTTCCTGGAAGAATAGCAGCATGGGGTGCTCTCATACAATGTCTTTCAAAGTGCAACTGTTTGGGATCTAGAGGTCTACTTGTGGAAGAAAGGACGCATAAAAGAACAGGGAACGCAATAATGAACCATGTAGAGATGGCTTGGAATAGGAGGTGTCTCTGTAGAGTCATGAGAGATATACATATGTATCTGTATATTTGAGTATACATATGCACATATGCATTTCTGTATATACATTTATACACAGTCATATGTTTTCTGATTGCTGATAGGATCCAGAAGCAAGGACAGCCAAACAGCAATGATCAGTCTAATACCCTGACCTTTGTCTCAGATACCATTCCCTGAGAAAAGAACCAGAAATCTTTGGAGAAATGTGATTCCAGAGCTGGGGCAGGATCAAGATGAACCTGTAATATATTATTCCAGGAAGAAAGGAAGTGCTCCTGTGAAGGATGGGGCATGTCATAAGGACAGAAGATTAAAGGGGGCCCCACTGGCCAAATCTGGCACAATTCAAACACCCAAATAATTAAGTTCCAGGGTTGACCAGCAGACTCTGAGCAGCAGATGAGTAGATTACTCTGACACATGTTTCTATGAAAGAGAAGGCTAAGGGGCTTGTTTGGCTTTAGGAACCAAAAGAGCCCCTGTTACCTGCTGCATTAGCCTTTTATTGTAACAACAGCTTGAACTGAAATTAACCTCTAGATACAATCAGCCGGGTAAGTATCCTTGAGAAAGCTCATGCTTCTGCAAGGTCGGGTCTTAAAGACTAAACATAGAGATTCCAGCAAAACACCTGGGGGATCAGACTTGTTTGGACAAGTCAAGGTAGGGGCTGCCACCTTCAGCAAGGTCCCTGACCTTTTGCAGAATCCTCCTTACAGACTTTCCAACCAAGTCCTGTGCTTTCCCACAATTAAGAACAATAATGATAGACTATGATAAAGAAGGAACCCATGTCCCCATAACAATAATAGATACATAAATAGAGAAAAATAAGGGCTCTTGCTTATAATCGAATGCTGAGTGCCAAGTTGCTAATTCAGAAGAAGTGCTTGAATAGCAAAATAACCACCTTTGTAATCACCCTGGTAAAGGTTGATTCCATCAAGAACCATGAGTAGATGCTGACTCTAAGGGGAGCTAATATAGAGCATGATATTTACCTGGTCCTGATGCTGGTATAGTCATCTGCCCACAGATTGCTTATTAGCTGGAAGTGATGGAGCAGGGGTCAGAGTTGGGTGGGAGTGCAGGGTGGGCAGTAAATTCCACCTGGAGAAACCTGACAGCACCTTGACCAGCTACCCAACATTCACATCCGAGTGACTGAGAGAGGTCTTGTGCCTCTGGAGGTGATGCCCTGAGAAGGACAGACATCTCTTCATGTTTCATTTCTGACTGGAATGTGTAACCTAAATTCAACATGAAGAAACAAAGACAAACCCAAAATGAGAAACATTCTATTAATCAAAAAAAGACTATAGTCTTCAAACATATGAATGGCTTAAAGATAAAGAAAGGCTCTGGAACTGTTTCAGCTTAAAACAGACTAAAGAGACTGGCTGAGGAAAGGTAGAGAAATGCTACATCAATGACAACATTGGGTCAGTTGGCACAATTGCAATACAGATGAAGATTAGATAAAAATATTGAATGAATGTGAAATGCACTGAAGTTAATAACTATAGTATTCATGTACACATTAGCTCTTAGGAAATATGTACTAAAATTTATAGGGGTAAAGAGCTGTGTACAGCTTAATCTGAATAGATATGGATATATATTCTTTCTATCTATCAAGAGATAATAAATAGTCTCAATATGTATTTATATAGATTATAGGTAGCATTTATCACTACACATAAAATCTATATGTAATAGGTGATAATGCAATCTATAGATATATATAGAAAGGAAGACTACATATGTCTAGTGAGATAGATTATGATAAAATATATAGAGCAAAGTGTTAACAATGGGTATATCTGGATAAAGGGAATGTGGGTGTTCTTTGTATTATTCTCATTGTTAAAATTGTCTGTAGGTTTACAATAATTTCTAAATAAGTTTTTAAGAAGTTCTTAACAGTCATTTGTAAAGGCGAAAAGAATGCAATTGTCAGTAATAATGGTTCTCAAGATTCGGCAACTGGTGGGAAAATATGTGAAAGTGACATAAAATATGTGTTTCTGACATGAATATATTTATTCCCCCCACATGAATGTGTGAGCAGTAATACCTTAAGGCGGCTGGGTTTCATGGAACAAATTCTGAAAAATGATCCCGAGACACAGGTGCCTGGCAGATCTAAAAAGGTATCATTAGATATGTCAGCCACGTTTTCGTATGATAATTTGCTATGGAAGTTCAAACTCGCAGAACCGTAATATGGGCCTTTAATGTATAGCTGTCCAAAGCTAGGTGGTACCCAAGAACATACACGGCATGTTAAGTTAACATAGTTACACTGGCAGTGCCAAGACTTTATTTATTTTACATTGTAATAGCATGGCTATTTTCCATTTACCATTCACAAACCATACATATTTAGGTATATTTGCACAAGTAAAAAAATTAGGCACAATTCAAAATTTGCAAAGCTGGAATCTGAAGGATTTTCTTAACTCATTTTGTACCCAGACCTGATCTTATGTTAGACTATGGATAGTCTTTAATAATCCTAGTTGGTGTGAATATAATATATTTGCTGAAAATACATGATTTGATAACAGTGCAAGTTCTATAAAGCTCTGCATACCCACCATGTTAGCTTTCTAACATTTAAAAATTTCTGGATCTGAAAATACATCCGGACACAGTGTTTGCTTAAGTAAATGTAGACCTGTGCTGTCTAGCTACTCTAATGCGGAAGTTACTTATCCTTGATTGAGTTAATAGTTATGAGAGAAAATTGAATACTAGAAAGTAAAATGGAAAATTAAATCGGGCAATTAATATAAAGGAGCCAGAATTGGGCAAGACCTTAAAAAGCTGACTAAAGACAGTGAGTGTGGTCAATTATCCATAGCCGTGCTGCCTACTGGAGTGAGGCAAGATGTCCAAATATTCTCATGGTAGTTTCTCTTTTCCCTCCGCAGTTATTAGCAAGACACAGGCAAAGCCACGCTGACACAGTGGAACTTTCTCCACACTAAGAATTTTGATTAAGAATCCCTCCTTTCCCTCCTATTATCCTAGTCACTTATACTCCTTGACCAGTTTCTTCAACTGTAAAATGAAATAAGAAATGTAGATGTATATAAGTCCTCTTCTGGATATGAAAATGAGAAATAACTCCAAAATGTTACTACTGTGTATTTTATGGTTTTATATCCGTATTACGTATGGTTTTAAAGGTACTACATGCTGCTATAGTTTCCTCAAACTGTAAAAGATGTCATTCCGATTGTTTGGAGAAAGAGAACCCTCTTGTACTAATCCATTTCTCTTGTACACAGTGCAAGTTCCAGGGCCAGTAGAAAACCTGCAAGCTGTATCTACCTCACCTACCTCAATTCTCATTACCTGGGAACCCCCTGCCTATGCAAATGGCCCAGTTCAAGGTTACAGATTGTTCTGCACTGAGGTGTCCACGGGGAAGGAACAGGTAGGCGAGGGAATGGGTCCCACTGCTGCCACCTGTTGGTTTGGCTCTAGGGCTCGAGAAATAGGCGCTTGTAAGCTCCCAATGTCTAGTCCAGTGTCCGGCATATTAATTGGATGGCTGATCAGTTTTAAAGTACCTGTTATTTGAAATGTTATGCAATTTAATTGAATTCTGGTGCTAAGAGAGGCCAATGGGTAATGAGATGAATCAGAAAGGATACCTATGTTTTGTGTGAGTAGGTAGGTGCCCAGGCCAGTGTAACCACATTTGTATTAACCAGTCTGGTTCCAGGAAGCATTTGTATTTTCAGTCCTTAACCTAAGAGAGGATTTATCTTACTGTCAATGATATCACCCAAGTTGCTGTCTTCATTCTTATCTATTTGATGGTATGTCTGTCTTCTCCCCATATCAGACTGTCACCTGTCACTTGTTTTTTCAGTCTACCTTACTCAGAAGGCTACCTGCCTCCTTCTTACGTTTCCCCCCAATCTGTGGTTAGTACAGACACCTGAAAATAAGCCAATTGGATTTCATAAAGTAAGAGTGGCTGAGTCTTAGGGAGACTCAGCAGTTCTCCTTTGTGACTGTATATGTTGTTGTAAATCCTCACCCAAGAATATTTTTCCATTGATTTTTAGAGAGACTGGAAGGGAGAGAGAGAGAGAGAGAGAGAGAGAGAGACAGAGAAACATTGATGTGAGAGAGACACATTGATTGGTTGCCTCCTGCACACACCCCAACCAGGGCTGGGGAACCTGCAACCGAGGTACGTGCCCTTGACCAGAATCAAACCTAGGACCCTTCAGTCCGCAGGCCAATGCTCTATCCACTGAGCTGAACTGGCTAAGGCTCATGACTATTGAGATGTTTACTTCCAGATTCTCAGCTTCATGTGGGAGAAGTTGTATAGGCAAGTATGTAGTTAAATGGGAAAGACAGAGAGGTGACCTTGGGACAGCCTAGTTCTGAGGTCGTTGTGACGTTTCCAAAGCCTACTGTGGTCTTCGTGCTTCCCTATAAACTGTGTGATAAAGGTTTTTTTCATTTAAAAACCTGTTTTGCAGCAGTTTTATTCAGAAATAGTTCTAATTCCCAAGTCATGTTGTAAAATAAGAATCACTAAGAGTTCCTCCTATGTAATCATTCATTCCACTTTTTGTGCTTGCCCTTTAGCTCTTAAGTTTCATCTTCCTATTCTATCCACTTTTCTACATATTTTAGCTCTTCAATAATGCATATCACCAATGCATTTAAATAAATCCCAAAATGATGTTACCCAAGATAGATGTGAGTGAGAGGATCCTAGTGGAGAGCTAAATAATGGGTCTTCTGGAGCAAACTGGCTCTGATTGCTCAGTGACCTTGACCTTCAGCACCTCATTTCTGCAGCTATGAAGGGCTGACAGCAGCACCCAGCCTACCTCGCAGCATTCAGGCAGATACAAACGGTGGCAAACTCTGTCAGTTTCAAGAGACATGAGTCTGTTTCCGCTAGGGAAGAAGGAAGTCTGCTGTTTCCTGGGGAGCTATCCACTTAGGGTGCAGGAGCAGCGCTCTGTTCCCCTGAATTTAATAACTGCCTCCTGCCTGTCAGGGTCCCAGTGTGGCCTCTCTATTCAGTACGTTAGGTGGTGTTAAACAGATCAGAACGTAATGACTGTAGAAACAGCACGGAGCTGTTTTAACCAGGAGTCTGCATAGAGGCCTGGGCTTCAGTGGGAGAGTGACTGTCACAAGCAGATTTTCCAACAGTTCATTCTAAGGCCGGAGTGTAGTTTTGCGAGTAGGAGTCTAATATCCAATTTACTGATTAAACAGAATGGCTGCCATTTCGGCTTCCATGTGCCTCCTGAATAACAGTTGTTTTATGTCTCCAGAATATAGAGGTTGATGGACTGTCTTATAAGCTGGAAGGCCTGAAAAAATTCACGGAATACAGTCTTCGATTCCTAGCTTATAATCGCTATGGGCCCGGAGTCTCTACTGACGACGTAACGGTGGTTACGCTATCTGATGGTAAGTTACAGCCAGTAACACTTGACTCACATATTTGTCATGTCACTTTTTTATGTCACTATTTTATGTCATATTTACACATATTTTATGTCACTTTCACACTATAATCAAATAATATGGTGTCTATGTCAGAGATTTCATTTTCAAGGTTTCCCAAATAAAACTTGATGGGATATGTTAGCATACATTAGAATTTTAGCTACTTCACTCAAACTTTTACAGTCAAATTTAAACTTTCATAAGTCAGGATGTCCTCATAGGTGATCTTCAAGTATGACTACGGCCTAGGGGCTCAAAATGATTTTTTGCATTTTTCTTTTTTACATTTCAAACGGGCCAGATCTGGCCCGCGGGCCGTAGTTTGCCCACGGCTGGCCTAGGGGCTCAAAATGATTTTTTGCATTTTTCTTTATTTCTTTTACCACAAACACATTTGTACATGTATTTGGACTATATACATTGGCATGTTGCTTTTATTTCTCATTCTTAAAAAAAGGTAGATGATTAAAAATTTAAATGATGGACAATTCTACATATTCACCTTCATTTGAAAGTATAGCATAAGGATTTAGGCCAAATAATCCAACATTGAAAGTATTACAGCTGAATATAAAACATACACATTTAATTGTCCCGTGCTAACAGATGAAAGATTACACGTACCTTTTTAAATGTCATAAAAGAGAGGAAGAAGACTTCATAAAGAGGATAGACTAGACAAAACAGTAGCAGAGGAGAATATAAGTATAAGAAATGGATAAAGCCCTGACTGGTTTGGCTCAGTGGATAGAGCATTAGCCTGTGGACTCAAGGGTCCCAGGTTCGATTCCGATCAAGGGCGTGTGCCTTGGTTGCAGGCACATACCCAGTGGGGAGTGTGCAGGAGGCAGCTGATCGATGTTTCTCTCTCATCGATGTTTCTGACTGTCTATTCCTCTCTGTAAAAAATCAATAAAATATATTTAAAAAAGAAATGGATAAAAATGAAATGGGAAATTTAATAAAAAGTCAAAATAAAGTACAGCGGAGGATAGGATGTGGGACCAGTGAAAATTCGGGCAGGTGTAGAAATGCAAAGATGTGACCTCCATGAATATTAAAAAGGCAACAAGCTATTTCTTTTCAGCACTGGTTTCCATGTTGGTGTGTGTAATTCTATAAATTATTAATCTTTGAATATCAGAAAAAATGACTTTAGCTTATGATTCCTTGACCAATCCACCATTCTTCAATCTGGGAAAGTATCTGGGCCTATATTTCACACAATATCAGAGGGATGAGGAAGGGCATCCATGCTATTAAGGGTAGTGCAACAATGACACGTGAGTAAATCTCATTTGCAATTTCAATTTTAAAAATTGTTCTATGTGTGACACCTCTTCATTTTTAATGTAATTCTTATGCCCATCCAACTGATTCTGTTATTGAAGACAGGACAGAATATTTGTTGGCAGAATAAATTACTTCACAACTTATAATTATAAAAATAAAAGAAAAACAAATGAAAATGAATATTTTGCATAATTTATGTAGATTTCATTCACACTCTGAACTGTAAGACTGTGGCCTTATTTTCCACTTAGGTTTTAAATGTCATAGTGAGAAAGATAGATTATTACTCATTAGTCCAAGAATTATCACTTAGAAATGTTAATGATAATGGAAATGTAGAAATTTAGGAGTTAGAAAATGCCTGTCACTATATCAAAGGATTTCATGATCCTTACCCAACAAGCATCACTATACAAGGGACCCCAATTTTTCTCTATCAGATACATTTGATAGGAGAAAACGGGAACTTCATGACCCTCTTGACGTGGACTCCCTGAACATGTCTGCGTTCATCTATACAGTCAAGTCATGTTTCCAACAAAAAACCCTGCACTCTTGGCTTCCATTCCCTCCCACCCAGTCCCCTTCTCTCCACTTCAGCATGACGTCTTCTCCTCTACTGAAGCTGGGCATGGTGAGGTCATGCACCGTATAGATATGTACTTAATCACATTTAATAGTCACCTGCTTCCCAGCACCAGGCAAGCTCATTTCTCCTTGGCTAAAAGGGAGATGTGAAAATTAAATGGGCTAATCCATGTAAACACCTAAAAAGATGAGCATGACATACATCTAAGTATTTGCTAAATGTAATCTATGCCAATGTGTGTGTCCCTTTCTCAATTAATAACAAAAATTACTATAGAACAAATCCTCTACGTTCTTTCCTGACTAAGGCATAAATAGCCAGTGTGCTATCAATGAACAGTAAGAGATATTTATATCACCAAAAAATAGAAAAAATACATCAATACCAAGTTATAACCCACTTTTAGGACTTTGTGGCTTTCAATTCCCAGTACAGAAAATAATATTGATATTTATCAAGTTGTGGTATTAAAAAAGAAGTGCAAATAGGTATCCTTTCTCTTATTAATTTTTGGCTTTCTGGAATTACTATTTTGAAACTTACATTAAAATGACAGTTGAAGGTTACATATCAACTAATCAGTACCTAGAACAAAATGTGTGGTAATTTTAAGTAAATTTCTCCTTACTCCAAAATCCATTCATCTATCATAAATCCATCTAGTTTTACTGAAATTATATTTTGAAACTAATTGTGAAAAAGTGGGTGTAACATGATTAGTATATGACATGTAAATATTACCATATCATGTGGAATGTAATATTAACCAATGTCACCCCAATATATTTAATGAAATAAAAATAAAAACACAATAAACCTACCAAATGGCTAAAATTTTAAAAATTGAAAATACCCAATGTTGGTAAAGATATGAAGCACCTGGAACTTTGCTACATTCTTAGTAGGAGTGTAAATTAGTACAACCACTTTGGTAAAGTTTATATCTATCGAAGCTTAGCATATGTTTCACCCCCCATTGGGGTTTGCACTTTTGCCAGTATTTCTACTCTTTGGTATATAATGAAGGAAATGAGTGCAATTGTCCATCTAAAGACATGTGCAAGAATATCAAGCAGATTTAGTCTTATAGCCTCAAACTGGACATGGTCCAACTATTACTTGTCAGTAGAGTGGAAAAATGTAAAACAGAATGGTCATATACTATATTGTAATACTGTGGAGTAATAAAAATAACAACAGCCCTAGCCAGTTGGCTCAGTGGATAGAGCAACGGCCTGTGGATCAAAGGGTCCTGGGTTTCATTCCAGTCAAGGGTATGTACCTTGGTTGCAGGCTCCTTCCCTGCCCGGGCCCTGGTCAGGGCTCCTGCAGGACGTAGCCAATGGATGCAGTTCTCTCACATCGATATTTCTCTCTGTTTCTCCCTCTCTCTCCCACTCTCTCTAAAAATCAATGGAAAAATATCCTCGGATGAGGATTAAAAATAAAAAATAAATAACAACAAACAACAGAAACAAAAACTATTGCTCCATGCAGCAACGTGAAAGAAACTGATAATGAGCAAAAGATGCCGCCTGGATACATAACAACTCTGATTTCATTGTTAGTGAGCTCACCAGCGAGCTAAACTAATGATGGAGTTAGAACTCAGAACAGCGGCATGACTGGGAAGAGGTGCCAGGGAGCTTTCCAAGGGACTATAAGCGCTCTGTTTCTTGATCTCAGTGGTGTTTAAATGGAAACACACAGACAACCTTAGCAAGTCATACAGTCAACACTTGTGCATTCTACTAGACATATGCTATAACTTCATCAAATAATTGCAAGACAAAAGCTGGTTGTGAAACCCTGAATATGAAAAAGATTTTTAAATACCTTACAACTTTTCTCCAACACCTATTGGCTGAGTGTGCCTGATGTGCTGGGCTCCTGTTGATACTGGGGATGTAGTAGCAAAAGGGACAAAAATTCTGGTCCCTGTGGGGTTTATATTCTGTATTTGATAAGAAAACTATAATATGAACGGAAATAAATTAAATAATAACATCTATTTTTAATTATGAAATATATTTTAAAAATACTTGTTGGTGTAATTCATGAAAAACAAGTTTCCACTGAACAATTTATCACAAGCTACATTAGCTATAGCTTTTATCAAACACTAACACAAGTTCAAAATTAAAACAAAATAAGTGGTTACAATTCTCTTCCTGTCCAGAAAGGCCAGGAGCTAAGATTTAAGTAAGTACTCATTTGTTTATTTAATCATTGAGTTATTTATTAGATGTCAGATTAGAGGATATAATAATAATACATATATCATACCATTATGCTGATTATATTTCAGAAGCTAAATTCAGAGTATAGCATAATTAAATTTTGGGTAGAACATAAGTAACCTAGTAAAACATAGATATCGTTCATGTTTAAGTAAGAGGGAGCATGACAAAAAATTATTGAAAATACTAAGAGCATTTCTTCCCCATGAAATTCACCTATTCATCCTGAAGAAGGAGAGGTACTCCTCATTTTACAGATCAATCTATATTAAACATTTATTGACTGCTACTTCTATTGTGGGGCAGAGAGCTTTAATTTTTTTATGATTCACCTAAGATATATAGAATAGTGGCTGACACAGAACAGCCGTTCAGGGAATGTTTGTCTTTGAATTCCTCACATGCTAGAATGTTTGCTTTTTTGATATAGTAAATATTCATGATAAGTGTTGTGGAGGAAACTGTATATATTCTTCCTTATTTCATGAATGGGGCAATCAAAGTGCCGGCAAGAGAAACAAAATTCCTAGAAGATCCACAAAGAAAAATAACAGCTCCTTTGTTAATAGAATCGACTCACCAGATGCCATTTGGTAACCTGCCTCTGTGACAGAGGGGTTTAATCACATTCAGCTGAAAAAAACGGGGGGGGGGGGGGGGGGGTGTATTTCTTCTTTTCACCTTTTAAGAGATAATAAAGGTTGCATTAAAGGGATTGAGCAACACAAGTGGTCATTAGAATGACACATTTCATCCTAAAACCATGCAGATGCTGAAATGCACAGTATCTTAAGCCTTTAAAACCACTCCAGGAAACCTCCTATGTGTTTTTATTGGTTTCCTGGGAAGGTTATTGCCAGAAAGCTGTAATTAAATGTCAGTGTTTGGTATCACGGCAGGTGCTCTCTTGCCTAATAGTGTTTGGGGCTCCCTAGATGGATAACTGGCCCACCAAGTGAGTAGAAATAAGCAAATGCAGGTGTGTTGTTGTTTTTTAAATCTCTCCAGGAAAATTTGAAAGTGCCACCTGGATCAACCTAGCTCTGCCTGTCAGGATGAACTGTGGAAAAGACCCCCTTCTGAGTGATAAAGCTTCTCTTTCCTGACGCTGGCAGTAACCATCTCACCTTGTTTTGTTCCTTTCAGTGCCAAGTGCCCCACCTCAGAACGTCTCACTGGAAGTGGTGAATTCGAGGGTGAGTTGTTGAAATGTTCACTGTTTTGTTACCTGTGGACACATGACCTTTGCTCACTCACCCACTGTGCAGGGTGAATGGTGTGCCCACGTAAAGAAATGTCCAGAAGGGTGTCATTGTTCCTGCATCTTCTTAGACCACACTTGAATTCATTATAAGGAGAATGTGTATACTTTTACACTTAATTTTATAAGTGTTATAACAATAAAAGGCTATTCCACCAGGAAGAAAAAGTTCTATTTACTGATACTCCCCAGTAGAGGCCATCATATGCAAGCTGGAACACCTGAATATAGGAATGAGTAAGACAATTGAAAGAGAGGGATAAGGCAAGGCTTTGTTTGCTGAAAGATTAATTAGAATTGAATGCTTCATCGCCATCTCTATGCTTCCCTTATGTCTATAGACAGTGATGGCATTCGTGAGGTCCAAAAAGGTTGTATTTATGAAGCAACATTACCCAGTGGCCAATGTTTCCTGACCTGGGAAGTGGATATAATTTTCAAAAGGATTTAAGTTAGGCTAGTTATATCTGAAGAAAAGAACCTAAGGCCAAACTTTAGTTTTCTAGAAACATCTTATTTCAAGTGTGTCTCAGTCCAAACCCTATAGAAGAGAGAAGCAAACAAGGATCTGTCAGGCTTGACTCTGTTGTGACCTGCTGTGTGCTCTCTGGTTGTGTTCACTGCTCCTGGCCTTAGAGCGGGATTGGCCTCACTGGTCTCTAAGCTCTGGACACAGCAGGGGAATTCTGTGGGTCTGGGAGACATTCATACTCGGGTGTTTAATCCTGGCTTTCCCTTTTAGTATCTGTATGTGATCTTAGAAAACTTTCCAAACTCATCAAATGTCAGTTTCTCTATTCATGTAGTATGGGTAGCAATGCCTTCCTTGTTGGTTTATCATGAGGAAATAGTAGCATAACATATACAATAGGCCAACTTAATGTCAATAGCGACTACTTCAATCATTGTACAAATCTTTGCCATATTTTGCAAAAATCTCTGATGCGGCCATATTTTGGTGACTTTGACCAGATTTTCCTCTCTTGTATGAATTTATTTTTTGGAGCTCATGAAATGTCTCTAAAATTGTTAGCCTCTTATATTTTTAGGCAGCGTATTGGATAAGAAGTAGTGAGATAAATTTAAAATTAGAAGGGATGAAAATAAATGAATATAGGGAGAGAAAATAAGCTAAAGGAAAATAACCAGGAAAAAAAACATCACCCTAACAAAGACATTGTTTGCAGCAACAATAAATGTTTTACAGATGCACCACTCGGATTAAGAGATTGCCAAAGTCAAGTCAAAAAGATTTCTACAATTATTATAGGTTGTTATTGAATGAAATTTTGAATGACTCATTTTTATTAGCATTTTAATCCACCTCATATCTTTCTTCCAGGACACAATATAGAAATTGATATAAAGCTATTTCATATATGCGCTTGTATCCCTTAAAAGTCTATTCAACTATGGGTGAACATCTTGTTCTGAAATGTGAATGAGGCATTACTGAGTGACCCTGGATGATGACTGTATTTGAATATGGATTTATTACTTTCCTGAACAGGGAATTCCTAGATTGTAAAACTGACTGTTTCTATCTATCATCTACCTACCTACCTACCTACACACACACACACACACATTTTCTATCTATCATCTACCTACCTACCTACACACACACACACACACACACACACACACACACAAATATCACAGCCCATACTCTTCTATAATATGTGATGGAAACACCCCTGCTTTCATCCCTCTTGTAATTACCTGGGAACATTGCACTGCTAGGAAATGTAACTTGCTTGGAGCTTTGCAGAGTAAATACAGTTGGCCAGATGCTGGAATGCCTCTTCCTTCCCTCTCGCGCCCTCTGTGATCTTATTTCCTAGCTTTTGAGAAATTATAAATTATTTTCTTGGATTGTTGCCTAGAGAAAAGAAACTGGATGATCTAAACACTCTTTTATCATTTCCAATATCTTGATGCAGAGAAAGATAAAAACAACATTCTATTTTGATAGTCATCTTTTGTTTGAAACAATAGTTCTCAAATGTACTAATATTTACTCTTGACTAATACCATTTCAAAGAACATAATTTATTTAAAAAGAAACATTGTTGAATGAGTATTGTATTCTTTTAGACTAATAGAATTATGACTTTTAAGTTATTCTTTTCACTTATAATTTTTATGTAATATAGAAGGAACAGTCAGATTTTAAAATCTGCGGTTATATTTATATGGTAAATCTATATCAAATTTGCAGTTATATGCCCTAGCCAGTTTGGCTCAGTGTATAGAGCAGTGGTTCTCAACCTCTGGCCCTTTAAATACAGTTCCTCATGTTGTGGTGACCCCCAACCATAAAATTATTTTCGTTGCTACTTCTTAACTGTAATGTTGCTACTGTTGTGAATCGTTCAGAATAGATCCTGATCTAGTTTGAAAATCAGCTGGCAAGTACACAAAGATGTTCATCATATTGCTATTTAAAATAGTCTTTACAAAAAGGAACCCAGCCCGGCTGGTGTGACTCAGTGGTTAAGCATTGACCTATGAACCAGAGGTCACCGTTCAATTCCAGGTTGCGAACTCAATCCCCAGTAGGGGACATGCAGGAGGCAGCCAATCAATGATTCTCTCTCATCATTGATGTTTCTATCTCTCTCTCCCTCTCCCTTCCTCTCTAAAATCAATAAAAGTATATTTTTAAAAATTGCAGTTATAAAACATAATTGATCATTTTATAGATAAGCAATGAGGAAATTTGGTGGTGCTAATATCTTTGCACACAGATGGCAAGAACTGAAAAGTCACATTTATAGTTACTTGCTAGTGTTATGGCCACCTATAAGCCAGTGGAACCAAAAAATTATGATCCAGGGTATGTAAACAGAGAGTACCTTATGCATTTAGGAAAAAGAACCAAGGGAAATTTTGGTGCCCTTGTTCTTGAAAAGGGAGTGTAGTGGATGGGTACCTTATAAAGCTGTAACCACAGGAAAAACTAGATCCTTTTCTGCAGGGTAAATGTGAACACAAATTTGGTTTTGAAGGAAGGACTTGAACTATAGATACTAGTTTAGGTAATATAAGATGGTTATTTTTTGCACTAAAATTTTGCTTACAACAACAAATATTTTTATGAGAAAAAAATAATGTTTTACAGTATAGACTTTAAAATGCGATTGTTTTATTAAGAAAAAATTTTATGGCCCAACTGGCATAGCTCAGTGGTTGAATGTCAGCCTATGAACCAGGAGGTCACAGTTTGAATCCCTGTCAGGTCATATGCCCAGGTTGTGGGCTTGATCCCCAGTGTGGGGCATGCAGGAAGCAGCCTATCAATGATTCTCTCTCATGCTGTTATATATAATGGTAGGTAATATACTATATCTATCTATATCTGTATCTGCATATGTCTAATGCTAAAGCCATGAATAGGCTTTGCCTCTATGGAGCTCACAGTTTAGTAGGAAAACATGTGAGAGAAAATTTATGTTTTATCTACTCATACTTAACCTATTCCAACCCTTCAAAGTTGACATTATATCCTCATTGATAAAATGAGAGAGTTGGAGAGTTCACCTCTGAAATCTCTCGTGGCTCCAAACACCAGTAACTGTATTTCCACCTTTTAGCTTCTCAATCATTTTATCTTTACAGAGTTAGAGAAAATGGAAGAAGCATATTAGCTAAAATATACCGATCTTCACTGACACGCTCAGATATTTATCAACTGAACACTATAGGGTGATTGTAAGGAATGAAAATATTAAACCCAAATTTAAACAACAACAAGAACACACACACGCACACACGCACACACACACACCACTGGGCATGGATTATCACACAGGTGTAGATTTTTTACGTGCAGAATACTGGATTCCTCTCCTTATGTCACACACACCTCTCTAGTGTTGAAACCCTTATCCTTGAGCCTCAGAAGCATCTGTGTGGAAGTCATTGTGTTGCATTTCTGGAAGCTCTTTTACGACAATTAGCTGGAGTGTGTGCCGCCTTCTCTGCAGCAGTAGATTTTGTGGCTGGTTTCTTCCTGTGTCTCAAAGCATCTCACTCCCCTGTGTGTCAGCAGGACTTGGTGTGCTTAAATAACTTGAAAATTAGTTTAGTGACCATACAATTCCCTTTACCCAGGCACTACCCAAAGGGAGAACTAAAACAGCTATTCCAACTCCAGACACCAAACTGGTCATCTGGGCCCCCGATGTTTTAGCATATACTAGTATATACATTTTTAACGTTACAGAGGGAATCTAAATGTTGTATCTCGGGGTAACTAACCTCGGAGGGCATGCTTCTGAAGATGGGGTGTGACAGGATGGATTTAGCGCTGCGGCCTCTCTCTCCTGTCCTTGGACGAGTGATACTTCCCTTTCAACAGAAGTGATAGCCAGGTGAACAGCTGAGTGGGTCATTTGCATTTGACTCCATCTGGGATACTACTTGTTAGGTACTGAGAGCAAAAGTGTGAAAATGAAGAGAAGGAGAAAAGGGAGGAAGGGAAAACAAGGAGGCGATGTGAGTTAAGATGTTAATTTGCAGGCCCTCTGTGGTTTCCTGTCTGAAATTGGGGTTGTCTTCTCTTGGCTGTGCAGAGGGCCAAAGGGAATTCACATTGCTCCCTGCTGCATATAACCCCCCTGAAAACACTTCTGCACACAGGTGTTCTGGAGCCTTCCTGTAAATGGCCATCTTCCTGTTTTATCTTATTCAGAGGCATGGGCCTCAGATAGCTTTGGGGGAAAAACCATAATTTGATTTCTTTCTGAATCATCCTAAATCCTTTATAAAACGCACTTTGGGACTGAGGTTTTTGGAACCAGAGCTCGGAGTCCTCCCCTCACAAATATAGTGAGTTTCTGAAATGGATTTAGTGCAGAGAAAGAAGACACCTGGGAGACCCGAGATGATTGGTTCCCTTTAACAATAATTTAGAAACTGGCATTTGCTTACTGATGGACAATTTGAATATGATAATGTTTATGCTCACAAATGCTGGTATTTGTACTCAATCAAAATACACAGAGATTTCTGTTTGAACACGGTGTATGGAGCAGTTATCCATCAATGCAGTTCAAGCGATGTAGATCTCTGATGTTTATTTTATTGATCCCTTCATTGATCCATTATGTGACTATTCCTTGAGCATAGCTAATATCCAGGAAATTATGACTGAAAGAGTTTTGGGGAGGGTGCAAAAATAGGAGCATAATTATAAGGAAGGCAATGTTTTCTGATGGTTCTTACAGTGGAGTCTTCTGGTTTTGTCTAGAATTCTAGAATAAACTGAATATACATTTTTATATTATATTAAAATCCAGACTACATGTAGTAATTCATGAGACTCCCTCAAAAATAAAACTGTATTTGGTCTGTAATTAGGATAGAGCCATCTTAATATATATATGCCTTTCTACTTACATTTATAAAAATTGATAACTATTTTATTGTGGTAAAATAAGATAACATGTATGTAAAAGTTACCATTTTGACCATTTTTAAATGTATAGTCCAGTGACATGAATATATTCACATTGTTTTGTGACAATCACCACTATCCATCTCCAGAACTTTGTATCTTCTCAAACTAAAATTCCCTGTCCTTCACTGTTGAGCCCATCCCCTCCCGTTCTCCTGGCCCTGCCAGCCACACCATTCTTTCTGCATTCTGACTGACTTTATAAAAGAGCGAGGAAACAAATTCATGGGCAAAAATTTTAATGCCTGTTCATTTGATCTTACTAGAGCAATGAAACACTTTTAACATTTTAGATCTTCACTCCCACAAGGAAATGAAGGATGCAGTGAATCACAGTGGTCGAAACATAGGCAGATCCCCTAACTGGTTTGGCTCAGTGGATAGAGCGTCGGCCTGAGGACTGAAAGGTCCCAGGTTTGATTCCGGTCAAGGGCATGTACCTTGGTTGCGGGCACATCCCCAGTAGGGAGTGTGCAGGAGGCAGCTGATCGATGTTTCTCTCTCATTGATGTTTCTAACTCTCTATCACTCTCCTTTCCTCTCTGTAAAAAATCAATAAAAAATATATTTTAAAAAAAAAAACATAGGCAGATGCTCTAATTGGCTAGGAAGAAACACCTCGCTTCCCATTAGTGGTAGTGCTTTCAGAATACTTTTGTTCCAACATCCCCCATTTAGATTTTTTTTTTTAAATCTACTAAAGCCAATTGTCATAGTTACTAACAAGTAACCAGAACTGTATGCATGGGATTGTTGAGTATGCATGAGTAACTCTGAAAACATGATTTGGGTGATTAGCCTCAGTTTCAGATCCCATCACAGTTTACACTAAGCTCCTGACCTAAAGTGATCTTTTGATTTTGTTTTTAAAAGTCGCAATAAGTCAACAGTTCCCAACTTTTTTTTCCAGTGAAAACACAATGAATGGTTAAGGATAAACTATGAATGGGAAGGATCTTAGGATAGCAAGAAAAAGTTGGATAATAAATTTTTAAATAATGTAAATGCATCATACCAAATACATTCCATAAATAAGTTGAATAAGAGAGTACTCTGGAAATTCAAAATATTTGTGTCACGCTATCATGCATATTCTTAGAGAGGTTCTTCCTAAAGTCTCATGGTACTTTCCCAAGCAATGAAGTCCCCTATTAGAGACACCAAAGTCTGTGAGAAGTACTTGATTTAATTATGCCATAGCCAAATTATTTCTTTCTACAAAAGACTTTTACCCTAAATACTATCTTTAATATTTTTTCAAACTTAAGTCCATCATATATATTCCAAACAAGAACAAAGTGGTCCATAAATTGAGCAACCTCCCCTCCCCAAAACGGATATTCTCACTTGAATTAATTTAAAACAGATATACAAATAGAGTTAAGTTAAAAAAGAGAGAGGGGAGAATAAATTAAATGAATGGAAAGCTAGAAGTGAATATAGTTATAGTCTTTGAAGTGCATAGCTGTAGACGAGGAACCTGAGAGTTACCTGTGCCATATAGTATAGCATCTGCATAAATGAGAGGCCTGATTAACTCTCCATGTCAATATGGACATTTCCTAATGAAAATAGGATTAGAGAAACACTTTCTGGACTGTTCTCATTTTCATATATCAAATACTTAAATACATCATTTTTTGCTCTTTTGTGCTTTGAGGTTATTGTATTTTGCCCTTTGCAAATTTATTATAGTCACAGCCTATTAGTATGTCTGCGTAAAGAATTTTGACGAAGAGAATGAAATATGTCATAGAATACCCTTCTCTTTTGAGTTTGAGACCCACTTTAAATATCGCCCTGTAATTTGTACTTCATCACACACATTTCCAATGGCTCCATTTCTGGTTGGTTCCGAAGGCAAAGCTCACTTTAGCCTTTCCATGAAGTTTAATGAGATTTCCCTCAAGTCATACATTTTTGAAAAGTGGGAAGTTGAATAATGGGCTTAAATTAAATGAACTTAGGTCTAGTTATAATGTCCCTGGTTTTAATTTAGTTCATGGGAGTTTCCCTTATAGTTGGGATGCTTTATTAGTTAGAAGACATGAATAGGTTTAGTCCTGCCAATAAGTGAAAGCAGTTGCTAACCATGTGATTTGCTTTCAAAGACGTGAAAACATGTGCCTAAAAGCAGAAAATGCAATTCACTAATGTAGCTTAAAATGTTGCTTACATTTGAAAACAACTGTTAAAAATACAAATACTTCTTCATCTGAAAGATTAAGACATTAGAATGAGTTATTTCAATTAACATTCTTGACACATATTTAAGGAGCACTTAATAATAATAATGATGATGATAATGGCAATAGCTAACTTTTTCATTAGGTATTTTGTGTCTAGCAAATGTGAGAAGCAATTAAATCAGTATTTCATTTAATGCTTATAACAACCTTATACGTATTCGTTATTACACTAATTGCTGGAAGACCAACCTTGAGCTTGCTTATTGCTGAAAAAGCTGCATGATGGTGATCCAATGTCCTTCTTTCCAGAAGCTTACTTACAGTCAAGGACAGAGAGTAGACTGAGAAGCAAACAAAGAAATTAACAACTAACACAATAAAATGGTAAATTCTCTGAAGAGGATTAAGTCAAGTGCTAGAGAAGAACCTAGTTGAAATCACATTGTCAGGGAAAGACCGTTTAAGGAGAGGACACTTGAGCTGAGACAGAAATATGAAAAGGGGCCAGCCTTGTGCACACTTAGGGGAACCATTTCAAGTAACGCTAACGGGTAGTGCAAAAGGCTTGAGAAGGAAACTGTGTACATTATTGTGAACCTGAAGTAACAGCAATGTGAATGGGTTACCGAATGCTGGGTCAGGATCAGATCATGTGGGGCTTTAGGGAACGTGGCACAAATTGGGATTCATTCTGTGGATGATGAAAAGGGTTTTTTAAAAAGGATTGATCCCTCACCTTTTTAAAAGATCAAGTTGCTGAAAGGGAAATTATTGGGAATGGACAAAGGGCAAACAGGAAGACCAATTAGGAGACAATGGAGTCATCTGTATAAGATCATTTTAGCTGGATCCAGGAGTCAGAGCAGATGAATAAAAAAGTGGGAAAAAGCATGGTATGTGTTGGATGTAGAGCCAATCAGATTGGCTAAAGGGTTGGTTATAAAGGGCAGGGAGAAGAATCAACAATACATATTAGATTTTTTTTGCTATAAAAAAAAAAGCTGACTGGATTGTAGGGTAGTTTAATGAGATGAGGATGAGTGGAGAAAAAATGGTATATGGGAAAAATACATTATTTTTTATATTTTTAACTTAAGAAAACTACTAGAAATACAATGAGGAATGACAACCATGTAGACAACTTGGTATGTGAGACTAGAGGTCTGATCACGGGCCTTTCTGGGAGATAGAAATTTAGGACTCACTGTCAGATCAGGGACACCCAGGGAGAGAATATAATTAGAAATGAAATGGCTGAATCTCGGACACGGCCCATTTAAGAGATGCAAGAATTGTGGGGAAAACCAAGAGATGTGGTGTCCAGCCTTCACTGGAAAGAAAGGATGTTTCAGTCTTGGTAAGATGAGCAAAGGCAGAGAGAGTGGGTGCGGATGCAGTTATGTCAGGCAATTTGGAGCCGGGATGATGGAAAATATGAAAAATGGTCATCAGTCCTAGCAAGTCTGGCTCAGCAGACAGAGTGTTAGCCCTTGGACTGAAGGGTCCCAGGTTCAATTCCAGGCAAGGGCATGTACCTCAGTTGCAGGCTCAATTCCCCGCCCCAATCAGGGTGCATGCAGGAGGCAAGCAGTCAATGTGTCTCTTTCACATAATGTTTCTCTCCCCCTCCCTAGCACTCTCTCTAAAAATCAATGGAAAAATATCCCCGGATAAGTATTAACAACAAAAAATTGGTCATTGTCAGAGAGCAAAGTCTTGGAGGATTTGAAGACAGGGAAAAAAATGAGAAATCGTTATTTCAGATTGTAGAAAAGAGATCACAATATATGTGAAGTCATGGTTGCCAAGCAGTGTGGTCCAACCATTTGAGATTTGTTATCATGAAGTTAATGTGAAACTAGCCACCATAATTGTGTGTGTTTTCCTCTCTGTGTTTGGTTGCTGGGCTAAGTTAGGCAGAGAATTGAGTTTTATTCTGTTTGGTCTTTGCCACGGACGAAAGGGTGGAGTGAGTTAAGACGTTTTGCAGGGGAGTGACTAAAAAGAGGACCCATGGAATCTAAACTGTCTAAGGAAGAAAAGGAGGGCAGAGGTTGGGTGATGGATAAGGTCAGTGGATTGTATAAATGACCTCCATTTTACCCAAAAGAACACTGAGGCTTAGAGAGTCTGGGTGATGTACTCCAGTGCCTCAGGGAGGAAGTGGAACCCGCAGGTTGGAACCCAAGCCTGGCCTGTTGGTCGTTCGGCCACATTGCTTCCTTTGTTTAGGGCCACAGGAGGGAAGTGACACAAATAAAAATGTGCCCTGGCCGGTGTAGCTCAGTTGGTTGAGTGTCATCCCATGCACATACTGGTCTAGGGTTCTTTTCCTAGTCGGGGCACATGCCCCAGTTGCCAGCTCAGCATCCAGATCTGTTTCTCTCTGATCAATTTCTCTCTCCTCCCTTCCTCTTCTCTCTTAAAAAATCAATTTAAAAAAAATTTTAAGAAGAATTCAAAATAAGCTTTGCCTTTAGGTGATTTATGCTCTCAATGGGATTACTTTCCAGGCAGAAATAAGTTCTAGACCAGAAGCTAGGACATGGACTAACTCACCAAGTGGATGTCAGAACTGTGTGAGGAAAACAGGGAGAGATGGGTGTAAGTCCTGAGAAAGGAGCGCTAAGAGGGAGATATTAAAAAACCACATTGCCCTGACTTTCCAGTTTTTCCTGGTGTAAATCTACTTGGGAGATTCTGTCCCTCATAACTATGTATTTCTCCCCAAGAGCCTAACCAGCACATCAGAGGAGGTACAGTTTGTGAAGGGAGCAAAAGCTGACAGCTCAACAAGCTGTATTAAACAATCAACAGTCTGGCATTTCCAAATAGAATTCTGGTTTTTCCTCAATTCCAAGTTCTGAAATGTATTTGTTATGAAATGTTTGAATGGGGAGGGGGCATTGAGATCACAGGAAAGAGCAGTTTATCTCAGCCCTCAAGATTTGTTGCCAATGAAATAAAACCTCTCATTGTTTCAGCAGTTGTGGTGTGGAACTATTAGGAAATGTAGGTTAGATTCAGAAAAAAGGCAAGTGAAAAAACTGGGCATACATTTTATTAGAAAACATGCTTAATTTAAATGATAAATAAAACTAAACTAAATGGACTTAAATTAGACACATTTTATCTCAGCCCTCAAGATTTGTTGGCAATGAAATAAAACCTCTCATTGTTTTAGCAGTTGTGGTGTGGAACTATTAGGAAATGTAGGTTAGATTCAGAAAAAAGGCAAGTGAAAAAACTGGGCATACATTTTATTAGAAAACATGCTTAATTTAAATGATAAATAAAACTAAACTAAATGGACTTAAATTAGACAAGAAGTATAGAGCAGGTGTTGCCAGATAATAATAGAGCAACTGCCTGAGAGTATTATTTTAAGATATAGCTGATTTAGAAACCAAACTAAATTTAATACAGTTTATCTTCCCCTGAATTCATTTTAGTTTAATCTAATTAAAAGCCCACTAACATGAGGCAATCTGAATATTCCCAATAAGGCTCAACATTAAAATCATCTTGTTTTATTTCAGATGTTGCTCTTCCACATAGAAAATGATAGCCTCCATTATTTTCCCAAAGCTGTTTAATCCATCACTCAGTCCACTGGAAAACTATGTGAAATTGACAGAATCTAAGAGTATCATCTTTATGTTTCTGAAACATAATGTAAAAAGTGCTCTACATTTTGAAAATAAAATCAAAAAGCATGTAATAGTAGGTTAAAAAGTATTGAAGAACAATTTAATATTTTCAGAAAATTGACTTAAGGTCATGTTACATATCTAATCTTAATGGAATTGGGAGAGCTTGTATCTTCTACAGATAATTTTGTTTCAAGGCAAATAATAAGAAATTTTGTGGTTCTGTTTGTTTGTTTGCTTTGTAGTAACTCAAGTTCCTCCTACCTAAACATTTCTCATCTTTCAGAAAAATCTACTGGACAGACCGTGTTGTATGTTAGCTGAGAGGCAGTAGCTCTTAAGTAGTTGTCTATTTTAGTTTTACCTGATAAAGTTATAGACTCACACAAAAGGGATTTATATGTGAAGAAATGCCTCAGACCGACTTTAAATAAAATTCATCTTTTTAAAGTCTAAAGCTGACTGTAGCTTTGTATCTTTTATGCACAGATGAATCTAAATGTCGCAAAGAATATATGTCTATGTCTCTGGCTGTAATATCAGCCTGTATTTCTCCAGAGATGTTTATATTTTAATATTTCCAAGTTGAGTTTTCCTTTTGTACTTCAAAGAAAGAAAAATACACATTTGTGTTTTATTTAGATATGAATGTACACAATTCTCTTGATGAAATCAAATATAATGGCTCTTAGAGGAAACATGGTCAATTTTAAAAAACATACCCAAATGCTCTCTTAATGTGAACGTTTTATTTGAGAAAAGGCAATGAATAATTTAGAGATTATTTCCATCATAATCTTGGGTTCCTTCTTTCATGAGTTTATTCATTTGTTTGTTTAACTATACATACTCGTTAAGTATATTCCTTATGGCAGACACTAGCTAGACACTTCAGCTCCTCCTGTTTAATGAGAAGCCTCCTGGGTTGCTTCTCAGTCAGGAAACCTTCCCACGTCCATCCATGAGTGACAGCAGTGAATGAGAAATTCTGACAAATGACAACAGCTCAGATTGTTCGTATAAAACAGTGGTTCTCAACCTTCTGGTCCTTTAAATATCCTCAGATTGAACAGAGTTTCTGTTCGTATAAAACAGTGGTTCTCAACCAGCTTGAAAGGTTCAAGTCGGTGGTGGGAGGGTAGGCGAAATAGCCATCTCAGATGGTGATTAAAGAAAATTGAATAAAGAAATTAACCTTTCTACCTTTGATAAAGGGAGCTTGCCTATGGTTTATAGGTGGTTGGGACATGATTGGATTATACTTGCTTGATACACTCAACGATGTTCTGAGTTGATGAGGCACCAGCTCTACGAGGCTGAACCTCAGCTACCGGTGGGACTGAATCAGCTCATTGTCCTACTGTCCTGGAACAGAAGCTGAGTGCGGCCGAGTCAGCGCTCCGGCTTGAAAGGTTCAAGTCAGTGGTGGGAGGGCAGGCAAAATAGCCATCTCAGATGGTGATTAAAGAAAATTGAATATATTTAAGGAAAAGGGGATGGGAGACGAGGACATCCAGAGGGAAGGGCTACACAGAGAAAAGGGGGCCTTGGAGACAGGTTCAGGGGGTTGGCCCAGGATGAGCTGCCATGGCCCCTTGCTCCTTTGGTTGCAAGTCTCATGGAGCCCCTTAGAGATTGGGGGGAATTGCCTTGGAGAGAGCATGCACACTGGGTCCTTTGTCCTGAGCGTATTTATCTCTTTCTTGCAGGTGGAAATCTTAGGGGAGGGTCTTAATAGAATATTCATCAGCATTCTGGGTGAGCTCTTTCAGGTTCCTGGTCTTTCCTGATTGGTCAGTGCCAGGGCAGGGGGTCATTAGAATGTAGCTGATTCTGAGACAGACAGGACTTCACTTGTCTTGTCTGGTTTTGCTGCTTTTGTGGGCCTAGATGTTATTTTTAGGGAGGAAAAGGTCAGAGCTGCAGTTCTCAAGCTGTAAGGAGCATGAAAATCCCTTAAGCCAGGTGCTCTTTTAAAATATGGAATCCCTTCTCCCACCCTCCATCACACACTTTGATTAGGTAGATCTCTTGTCCAGGAAACATGTTTTCAAATAGCAGCTTGAGCCTTATTTCAATTCTGAATTTTACTTTTGATGGAAAGTTTTCAGAGTCCAGCAAATAACTCTGATGTATTAATTAGATTAAAACTTATGATTAATTAGTTTAAATGTGTGTGGGCTTTACAAAAAAATCTATTTAATCCTCATGATGTTAGATGGCCCTTTTAGTATTAACAATTTTTGTTTATTCAATTTTCACTAATCTATAGTCTCCTTTATGGTACATACACAACAACAACAAAAAACACAACAGAATCACTATGAGTTTATCTCGAACCTATAATTTTAATTCTGTTAATTAAAAAATAAATGCTGACGAGCCCTGAAAAGCCTGGTTCTCCAATCACCCATCTGATATACATGAGTTCCCTGTAGAACACCTTCTTCTAGTTCATGCCTGAACTGTTCTGCTGACAGGAACCTATTTTTTCTCTCTGAGCAGCCATTTTTGTCATATGTAGGTCTCACTCAATTCAAATTCAAAGTGACTTGCTCTATCTCCCTATAACTTCCACTCATTTGTCATAATTATTTCTTCTGAGACTCTAAAGAACAAATTTTGCGAGTCTAGTGACTTTCTTTATGGCGCAACTCTAAATATTTGAAGATGTCTGTCAAGGCCTCCTTTTCTCCATTGATTCTCCTCCAAGCTAAATATCCTGAGTTTCTACAAATGTTTCTCATTTGCTTGTCAGCTTCTGATTTGATATGTCATCCTCCTCTACATAGTTTATAGCTACCCTGTGATTATTAAACATCCCTATAGGATACCTTTCTAATCTGAAATATGACAGTATCATTCATATAATCTCCAATGACATTTATGCTGTCATTAGAGTGGTGACATTGTCTTGTGGACTCATTGATAGAGCTGATTCTCTACTAAAACCCTTGAGTATTTCTTGAATGTTGCCCACAAACTGCATGTCTTTCACTCTATTCATGCCAGCCTTTTATGATTCATATGCAAGTAAGACCTCTTTATCTTTATCACAATTTGACTCAGATTAAATCCATTATGACAACCTCTGAAGGTTCCTTGAACCTTATGCGCTTATCCAACATCAGTAAATAAAGATTGGCTGTATGTGTCAGGCAGTGTGTAAGATGCTAGTTTTGTGGTCGAATTATTTGATGCATCACCCTACTTCAGTTGGTTTCTTCATGCCCAGCAATCTTCTCTTCCACTCTAATTCATCCATCATACTGAGACCAGACCTTAACTGTTTTCTTCCCCTTGAAGGATCTTTCATTCAAAACCTCAGACTCTAAAACCATCCCAAGCTCCCCTCTCACTTCCGATCTTTACTGTCTTCACCCTCAATAAACTGACTAACCTCATGAACACTCCTGCTTGATCCCTTTATCATTTCCCCATTTATCATTTTCCTCTTTATCTCACCTTATCTTGAAACAGGACTGTGTGGATGACCATGTGACTAACTGTATTCAGTACCCTCAGATTATTTTTATTTTGTTTTGTTTTACTTTAAAACTACTCTCATTTATCCCTTATCACTCCTATGAACTCCCTTACCTTTTTCTATAGTAAAACTAATTAATGGGCATTATGAGAGAAAAATCCTACAATGGTTGAAATGACGAGATCTGAAGGACCCTAAAGAGTGACTAATCCTTTCATCATGTTGAAATTTTCCAGTTCTTTCCATATAGTCATTATGTCAGTTATTAATCTAACACTCCTTTGGGTTTCTCTGTATTTCTCTGTCATGCACAAAATTAATCAGACTTGCATTCTGCTTTACATCCAAATCCACACTGTGGCCCATATTCAGAAGGTCAATTATTATGTAGGGATTGAACTCCACTGACCTAGCCCTTTTCATCCGAAATAAAATTATATCAAAAAAATGTTTTTTATATATTTAAAAAATAGCTGAAGCTGATTTATTTTGGTAATTATTATAGGTTACTATTCTATCTTATTTTCTATAGTTTCAGGATCAATATAGTTATTAATATTGTCATTCAAAGCCACAACAAAAGGAGTTGATTAAAATTGTGCTCCTGCTTGACTTCCTGGTTTTTCTACTGAACTGTGTCTGATTTTACTTAAAACTCTCCCAAATTATCTTTGGTCCAGTTCTTATAACTTCATGACTGGTATAAATTCTCTGTCATGTGGAACAGTTTCAAAGGTCAACACAAATGCTAGATACAGAAATGAAGTAAATATTTTCCTCTTCTTTCTAGTCTTAAGATGTATTGACCTGCCAGTTTTTTTGTTTTGTTTCTTCTTCGTGGCTCCAAAAGAAGCACAAAGCCTGGTCAGAAAGAAGTATTACACAAATCATAAGTATACCCTATAGATAACCATCATTCTCTTAAACAGTGACTCGAGATACTTGGAACAACTTTAGTGATAAAAGTCATCCCTTCGTTTTAAAAACCATGTAAAATATAGACATGTCTAAATCCCTCAGCAATTTAGTAACAGACCTGTACTCCAACTTCAGCTCTCCACCTAAACTAGTGTGTATTCTGTTCTATACCAGAAAAAAAAAAAAAGCACAGGTGTTCATTCACAAACTCTCAGTGAGCTAAGTGCTTTTTTGTACCTAATCTCTTCAAAAATAATAACTTGATTCATATTGATTGGTTTAAAGCTGAAGCTTTTGATAATGATAAGGTTTGCTCCTCTTGTCCTCTTTTCTCCCTTATAAATATATTCATCTTATTACTTATCCCAGACAAATATGTGTAACAAAGGGAGAGTCACATAATTTTTGTTTGACAAACCTCATAAGTATGAGGAAGGATGCCCTTTGGATAGCCTATTTCCATTCTTTTCATTTTAATGTTAATGAAGTTATTCAAAGTTATAGGATGCACTGCATCAAATGACATTATTTCAAGTGACTTCATGACACAGAGGGTACATTGTGTAAGGAATATCAAGTAGAATTTCTCAGGTGTTTTTCCCTTTAAAATGCAAAGGAAGAAATGCAATTAGTATTTATTACTTAGTTTCCTAACGCCTGCCGATCACGTCTCCTTTAATTTGGCCCAGTAACTTGTCATTAAAAGAATCATTATCCCTGCTGGATGTGGGCACAAATTCACATTACTTCCATGAAAACATGTCTGCTGTTTCATTTTAATGAAAATAAATCTCTTAGAAAAACATGTGGTAACTGGAATTATTTTCCTTTAGTCTGAATAGAGTTACAAGGAGAAAGAACTGATATACATATATAAAAGGCTAAAGCTGGTAGGTATGATGCACACTGACCACCAGGGGGCATACGCTCAACACAGGAGCTGCCGAGCGACAGCAACTTTGCAGAGTGCCCTCTCACACTTCGGGATCCCTCGGGGAATGTCAGACTACCAGTTTCAGCCAGATCCCCTCAAGGCCAGGCTGAGAGACCCCACCTGCCGGAGGGACCCCACTCACTCCGCAGATGCCCTTCGAGCCCTGACATCGCCGCAGGTATAGCCGGCCAGGCAGGGACCATGGGAGGTTGATTCCAGGCCATGTCCAGCCTGTCTCACCCAGTCCTACCCAATGGCCACCTTCTAATTAATTTCCTTTCAATGTGCATGAATCCGTGCACTGGGCCTCTAGTAGAAATATAAGTCTCCATTCCTTTCCATAGATTCATGTCTTTCAAGCATCCACTCTCTCTTTTTGAAAGGATTAATGAGAACAGTATGGAAGTATTTATACAATACCATAAGAGCATACATAGGTTAATAGAACAGAAACAAATAAACAAAAACTGGACTTTCCCTCCTTCCTTCTTTCAGAATTATTTGCCTTTTAAAAAATTGTGCTAAAACATACATTATATAAAATTTATCATTTTAACCATTTTTACGTGTGCAACTCATTGGCATTAAGTACATGTATATATTGGATAATCATAACCACTCCTGAAAGTTTTCATCATCCCAAACAAAATCTCTATATCCGTTAAACAATAATTCGCATTCCTTTCTCCCCTCCGGATCTGATAACCACTATTCTACTTTCTGTTCATCTAGATCATTGGATTATCCTGCATAATTAAGCAAGTGAGGCCAACAAAAGAACTTTCTACCCAATATGTGCATACGTGGGTGACTGAGATAAAGCAAGACCAGGGCTAATGTTCTCTGGAATGTCTTTTCTGGCTAGGCATTCTGACAAAGTTCTTTTCAGATCTTGTCATAGTTAAATTTAATTCTCAGAATAAACTCTAAGAGATAGTTCTTAGTAGCTCTATTAATAAATGAATAACGTGAGGGTCAAAGAATTAATTTGTTCAAAAGATTTGACTCTCATGGCCAATGAGTAGTCATCCTGCGTGAATACATGGGGGTGTGCATTAAGTCTGACAACTGGATTTTCTGGTAGAGACAAGTCTGCCTATACTTCCCAGCCAGCTATCACAGTGCATACACACATAATCTATAACAATTCAGTAGAACTTCCATTAAAATTATATCCAAAAGGACTTTATTTAAAAAGGAGTGGTTGCCAGAAAACTCAAATTCTGATTCTCATTGTTTTTTCAAAACCATTATTGACTATAAAAATTCAGACAGAAATAGCATTCTTTTCACACACAAAAAAAATATGATGAACTGAACTGACAGCATTAAAGACTAATAGTTGCAAAATTGTACATTAGTCACAAAATCAATTTAAATAAACAACTGAATGATCATTATCTTGCCACCACTGAGAGAGAAGACTTAGCAATTGGGTTTAACCTTTAAATCTATCACTTACTGAGAAGACCTGAGAAGGCAAGTTGTCTAAAACCTTTAAATCAATTAGGTTCTAAAAGAGCCCCATGAAGCACTATGCTTGACCTTCACATGGAAGAACTCTTAGATGTCAGTGGTGAAAAGTAATTGTGTTTCTTATATTCTTTGAATCTATCTAGGGTACATTGTAGATGATTTTCTTCATGACAGCTACTTTTACTTATGATATAGAGAAATGTACTATATCTAGGGCAATTTGATTTTTACTCTTCTAATGAATATCCTAATTTATAATAGGGGATATATTATGCTGGATCCTAGGTATTCTAGGTAAATCTAGGTAATCATGGTTCCCACCATTATGCAATGTGATGCCTTCTGAGGATAAATGTTACATTTCTCTACCATGCTTACATTAGATAAGATTATTACTATTTTGGAAATGCCTTCATAAATATAACAACCAGTGAGGCAGTAACCTTATAATTATGCACCTGAATCCTTACAAAAACGTTTGACACTGAAGGAATTGAAATATTACTATTTCCACTCAAGAAGATGGTGATGATTTGTCCAAACTGACTCACATTGCAGAGGACCTCAGTACTCCCTCTGAGCCTTTTAGTTGTAGTGGACACTAAAACTTACATAAAACTAAGGAACTTACAGTCAAGAGGAGGAGTGAGACAAGCAGCCAATCATGGAAAACTGAATTTGGAAAATGCTGTGGTAGGAGGTTTGCTGAGAGAGAAGAGAACCTGACCCCACATTTATGGGGGACATTTACCTACAGAAGGTGAACTCTGAGAAGTCACGCAGTGAATATTTGTTGAAAGGACCTTCAATGTCTATGATGTTCCATGTGCATTCTGTACCCCTGGTCTTATTTAACCTTCACAAAAATCCCACTGCTATTCTCTATTTTCCAGTGGCAGAAAGTGGGAGACAGAAAAGCCCAATAAACAGAAAAGATGAAATGACCCTTCAAAGCTCCTCCCAGGTCTATCATTTTCTGGTTCTTCAAACCTCAAATAGCCATGAATCACTACAGTTTTCTTTCTTGTTTTTGGTTATGAATGTCCTCTGCTTGAAGCTCTTTAGTGGTGGCTCATTTTGGAAGAGGCTGTGGACTAGGGAGGACTGTTGTACTGATAAGTGAGTGAATTCACAAATAGAGAAAACAGGAGGAGGAAACACACCTACAGAAGGGCCCACAGTGGATTACTACACCGTTGGACCCCTTGATTAGAGTTTTTGACATGATTAACAAGAAAAATGCTACTGAATGTCAAACAAAAACCTCCTAGATTTCCTGCCTTCAGTAGAGGAATTCATAAGTTTTGGGCACTAGTATTCCACCCCAGGAATCAGAGAGTTAGGATGACTGATCTCTGGTTTTTCTTGGTTTCATTGAAGGGGGTTGGAAATGAGCATATGATTTACAGAATTTCTTTTATTTTCAATACCCAAGAGATGAAATAATACTCTAATTTATGCCTTTTATCTTAGCATGTGAAAGTGCTACATAAGCAAAATGGTAACATAACACATTTTAATCAGAACTAGGGCAGAGCAAGAAAGGCTATGCTTGTAATTTTACTTTTGTTAGAGAAGAAAGAGAAGTGAAAATATTTAGATACCTATAATTTTGGTTCTAGAATCAGAAAAACATTCTCACAAGCCTATAATACACAATCAGAAGTCATGCCTCTACTGTTTTCCAGAGAATAAATAACAGAGTTTTATTATTTTTATATTAGATACTAGAGGCCCAGTGCACAAAATTCATGCACAGGGGTGGGATGTCCCTCAGCCCAGCCTGCGTCCTCTTGCAATCTGAGATGCTGCATCACCAGTGACCATACTTTTCATACAGGTGAAAGGCATCTTGCCGTTGTATGGGCAGCTACATTTTTTTGCCCTGATTATAAAAAGTGGTACCTAACATGATCCTTCTGAGACAGTAGTACCATTTTCCCCATCTTATGGGTGGAAAAACTGAAGCAGAAAGAAGTTAAGTAATTGGCTTTCTCACACAGAATCAGGGCTGACCACAAAATGTGGAAGCCAGAATCCATGCATGTCATTGCTGCATCATCCTGTTTTTTCAGTGTTAGAGTAGCCTGGCCAGATTTTAATTTTTTAATCTAAGAGACTGTTCCCAACATATAGGGTAGGGTCCCTAGGCCTGGCCGGCAATCAGGGCCATCTGTTGAGTGATAAGTGAGTGGGGCGACTGGTGGGGCACTCACCAGGCAGGCCCCAGCCCTGATCGCCGCTGCCAGTTACCTCCCTCTTGGGGGGCAGATGCTTAACGCAGGAGCTACACTGGGTTGGTGCACATCATAGCGACCAGTGGTTCTGCTGTCCGGTAGATTTGCATATTAGGGTTTTATTATATTGAATTTTTTCCTGGGAACTCTTTAAAAAGGGAAGAGATGTTAAATGAAGTTACATACCAAAGTTAATATTTAAAAGCTAAATAAAAAACAGAAAAGCTTCCATCCTTGATGTTTCCTACACTGAATATTTTCCCATTTCTGAGATGGCCTGAGCCCACCCTGAGTAATATAAAAAATCTGCTATAATGGCTGCGGGATCAACGATTGTCTGTGATTGCCATAGTTATAGTCAATTTTATATATGATAAGCGGAGAAATAAAAGCTACTAATCCTGCTTCTATTGCTGAAAGGGTCAGAAATAGAGCTATTCAACTGAATCTAAGTAGGAATATTTGTAGAAAATGGATTAGGCAATGATCTTCAGGTGACAAAAAGCTTTGGCGTCAAACAGACTCAGTATCGAGTCCCTGTTTTCTGTTGTGTCTCGTTACTGTAGTTAATTAACCATCTCTCTGTACAATGAGACAATACTAGGTTCTCTCTCTCATAAGATTGTTGTTGGAATTATGACAATGCCTCTAAATGCACAGGATACCAGTCCCCGTTATCTGCAGGGCATGTGTTTTAACACCCCCACTGGATCCTGAAACTGCAGATAATACCCAATTTTTACCTTTTCACTTAAAGGAAGCAATTTACAGCTTCCCTCTGGAGCCTTCGAATTGGCAGCATGGACTTCTGTGCTTTGGGGCCATGATGAAGTCAGAAAGAGTTGCTAGAACACAAGCACTGCCATACCGAGACAGGCTGATCACCACGCGGCTAAGTGATTGACAGGTGGGAGTGTCCACAGTGTGGAGATGCTGGACAAAGGGGTGATCACACGGTGGGTGGGATGCAGCTAGACAGTGCAAGACTTCATCACGCTACTCCGAAGAGTGTGCGATTTTAAACTTATGAATTGTTTATTTCTGAAATCTTCACTTACTGTTTTTGGACTGAAACGTTCAAAAGTGAAATTGTGGATGGGGGTGGGAGTGCGCCATCCCTAGACACAGATTGTTGTTGTTGTTATTATTAATATTTTCATTTTCCTCTAAGGCAATGTTTAGACTCACAAAATAGTTTATCAGAGTCATTTTTTTTAAGTTGGCACTTTGTCAACCCATTTTAAGCTACTTGTCATAATGACAGATTTTCGCTATTGGAGTCTTGTTCTATTGTGTACATGTTGCTTAGGCGAGAGCTGGTGCTTATGATGCAGGTATTTCTGGATTCCAAGAAGGAGCAGCGTGATGAGGAAAGCAGTCCTGCTTTGGTGAATGTGGCTCAGAGCCTGGCACTGAAGGAAATGTCACGTGAGCTGCCGAGGAATTGGGTCCTCATCAGGAGTGTGAAGACAGCTTCTGGCTTGATCGTAGGTTTTCTAGGGGAAAATCTCTCTTAAAGAAGAGTCATCGTGTAGCACAGCTCGGGGAAGGCACTTCTGCAGTGACCACAGGGAAACAAATCAACCCCAAACCTGAGAGTTCAAGAAGGCGTTGGCACTTGGCTGCCATCTTTAGCAATCATGTATTAAGGACCTCCTTGTGCCAGATGCTGAAGCTCATTTCAAATGCCTACTAAGGAGACATGTTATTCTCTGAGTGACCAGAGGAGAACAAATGGGATGGGGCAGGGACCAGTTGTCACTCTGTCTCTGACTATTCTTGGTAGCTTCCATATCAGTGTAATCAAAGGGTGTGAGCTTGGCACACTCATCCAATAATGCTTCGGTTTGTTGTGCTCTCAACAAAGAGTTGGCACAATTTACTGGCAGACCATGTGGTATAAGAAGCTGCAAGGAAGTTTGTGACTCCTGGAAGTTTGGGAAGTACTGAAAGCAGGCTTCAGGCTCTCCATGTCAATGAGATGTTCATGCAGTGTTTGCCAGATAACGTCCATGTACATAGCATGGCCACTCTCGCTGAAGTGGAGCGGTGAGAATAAATGTTCTGACTCTGTAGATTCAGCTGGTTTCTCTAAAAAAATCAAATCCAAAAATCTTCTCTTTTCTATGAAATCTGCAGTAGATTCAACCCTCAAGCAAGCTTGTTAGGAGAAGGAGAGCAAGATACGAGCTGTTCTCTGAGGTTAATTTGTCAAGTACAATGCCCTAGCATTCTCAGCAAAGCATCACAAGGCAAGAGATAATCCTAATGATTATGAAAAATAGGAGTTGGCTTCTGCATGTTATACACCATTTTGTATCAATGAACAGACAGGTTATTCTGCTGCTGCAGATGTAAGCAGATGTAACAGCCTTTTGCAATCTACTTTCTCCTCATAAAGGAAAGTTTGATACCTTATTACTTCAATTTCATTTTGTGAAAATGCACTTGCAAAATATTTCCCTTTCAAATACAACACAAAAGTTGATGTTCCAATTCTAGTATCTGCGATTACAGGGACTTAGACTTAGAATCAGTGGGGAGGTGCCTATGACCAATTAGCTCGATGTGACCCTCAGAATAACGTTACAGGACTTGAGCCGAGTGTTCCAGGACAGATACGGTTGTTGGTACACGGTGTGTAACAAGCCACTTAAAAACTTAGTGGCTTAAAACAATGGCCGTTTGATTTTCTCTTGTGATTCTGTTGATTTACTGAGTTAAGCTGCATATGCACCTACTCCATGTTTTGTGAGCACTTGGGGGCTTGACATAATAGCAGCTTTATGGAGAAAGTGGGGGTTTTATCTGGGTCAGGATGATGAGTAGGAGTTGAATGCTGCATGGAGGATCTCTTTTGGTCCATTTCTAGTGGAGATATAACAAGAGTTACCCCTTAAAGCCTGGATATCATAAAGTGTGCTTTGCTTGTAACAAATTCAACAGCTGCCTGGATTTGCAAATTCATGGAGATCAGTCAAAGCTTGGAATCTAAAGTTAGTTTAAAAAGAAGACGAAAGTTCAATATATACTATGAAAAGATGGGTGGCTTTCACAAGGTGGTCAAGCCAGGAAACTTATATGTTCTAAGTAAAGGAAGCATTGAGGATATAGGCACAGAAATGGCAGAGCCTGGGAGGCTCAGAGAAAAGAGAGCCCTCCACTTTTCTGATGGAAAGACTATGTAATGGAGTATTATGGATCATGAAGCTATAAGGACAGATTGGGCCTAGATCAGGCAAATGTTAGATTCCTTGAAAATCAGGCAGTGGCATGGGTTATTTTTAGGACATGGAAGTGGCTCTCTGTTCTGCTCACATTCCATAGACTTTAAATATAGGCAAATGGCCCTCAGTCTGACTAAATAAGGGAAGCTGGGAATTGTGGCATTTATGGGATACCAGGAAGAAAAACTAGGTTATACGTAATATATTTCCACTTCCCATGTATCTAACATTTTATTCTGTGAGAAGAGGACAAGATGAGACATTTCAAAGAAAGGTGTTTTTTGTTTTGTTTTTGTCTTTGTGTGTGTGTGTGTGTGTGTGTTTGTTTTGATTGTTTATTTTTTTGCAGCAAATGTGTCTATTTCCAGCAAAATTTTATGTGTCTATAAATAGTAAAGATTATTTTTACAAGCTGACATTACATTACATCTACTTACATATTTTGGTTTAGCAAATATGAAAGAGCATAGGAATCTGTCTAGCATAATATTGACTTAGATAACTAAAGGGAAATATAATAATATGAACACCAGCACTTTTGGGGGTATTTTTTTAGCTTACGGGGGTCATAAAAATGAGATGAAGATCAATGCTGGTTTGATATAGTCATTAGGTTAAGTTAAATCATTTCATAAGCTATTAATTTTTAAGTCTTATTGTTTGAAGCTATTTGCCCAATTATTTAATGGAGACTGGCTCTTGAGACTGTTCTTGCTTGGGAATTAGTCATATTTTGTTTGGTTGTGCTTTATAGGGCTTCCTTTAAAGTATTTTGAACTTCAAAAACTTCTTCTTTTATTCTTAACACAGTCACAGAATTCTTTCCCTACATTTCAGTCCTTAACTTTAGTGCTTTAATATTCATGTGGCCATTTTACTCAGTACTCTAGCTTAATGATTTCTTGACTTTCTCAAACCCACTGGCCTTTTATCCACATACATCAGCCCATTCACTGTTTCTCTTTGTATCCCTTGGCTTAGTAGAGTGATAGGAGATAGTAGATGCTCAGTAAACGTTTACTGGATGGACAAATGGATTGCCATTAGATGCTCCATAAATACAGAGTAAACACATGAATTGTTGTTTGCTGACCAGTATCCATTCCACCATTTGTCTTAATGACAGGAGATAGTAGATGCTCAGTAAATGTTTACTGGATGGACAAATGGATTGCCATTAGGTGCTCCATAGATACAGAGTAAACACATGAATTGTTTGCTGACCAGTATCCATTCCACCATTTGTCTTAACTAACTGCACCTTGGATTTGATTACATATCCATCTTTCTTCAACACTTTCCATGTAGTGTAGGGGATCCTGACCCCAATGCAAGTTTCAGAGATGGGTCCAGATTAGTCTATGACAGGTTTGGTAAACCTACCCCTTTGTCAATGACTACCTCCAGAAAGGTCCTGCGAACAAATTCTAGCCAATGAGCTTTGAGGATAGGATTAGGAGGGAGGGTTTAAGAAAGATTTTCCTTGTTCTTAAAAGGGAACAGTGAGAAACCACTTTCACTTTCTTCCACTGGAAGTGATTAAGAATACACATTGTCCTAGTTGTTGGCTGGTGGCAGCTCATTTGTGACCATAAAGGAAACCACAAGACTCTCCATGGAGGAAAACGAAGCCTGGGAAATAGTCAGAACACAAGCCAGAGCTGGAGTCCTATTTCGTGTGAAAGCCCTCTGTGAGCCAGTTCACTCCGCACTGTTTCTGCCAGTTTGAGGAAGGTTGCTAATACTCAACATCAAAAGCCTCATCCTGATTCAAAATTCCTAGCCAATTGGAAAAATTAGACGCTGACTTTTAAAAAAAATAAAGCTCCCCTCTTCACCATCCAGCAGGGATTGAGAATATTCCTTTTTGTCCTTGTATGAGCATGAAATAAAAAATACAGAACAAAATTCCTAGCCAATTGGAAAAATTAGATGCTGACTTTAAAAAAAATAAAGCTCCCCCCTTCACCATCCAGCAGGGATTGGGAATATTCATTTTTGTCCTTGTATGAGCATGAAATAAAAAATACAGATAACTATCTGAATAATTCAATAAAAATGGACAACTGAGTATGAATTTTCAGGGAAGGCGTTTTTTGGCAGTTCAGAACCAATGATACCTTTGCCTGAATGCTCTTGTTTTACCCTCCTCTGTGGATAGAAAATCGGGATGACAGCTGTTGCTTCTGTTTGGCATCTTCATGAGCTGGTTTGTATTCCTCTCATGTACAATATTGCAGCACAGAGATTTCACAGTTTTCCTGCAGAATTTCTCTTGCTTAGGAAGCCTATCAGGCCCGATGTGAACGTGTGTTGCGTTGCCCATAGTTGACAATGAGCTTCAGGAATTTAGGCAATTTGTGGGGTTGGTTTATTACGTTTTTCTATTATTGCATTCTCTTATAACACTCAGTAAAACCAAGTCTGTTTGTCTTCTATTTGAGCAATTATTATTATAATCAGCTGTTAACAAAGAGACATAAATTGTCAATGTGTGTATTGTATCCTAAAGTAATCTGATGGGTACCATTCTGAGAGAAACCTCATACTAAATGTTGATAGAAGGTTCCATGGAATCATTTGTTTTTGACATTTTCATAATTAGCTTTTTATGAAATCAAGGACCATGTATATAAATTTGAGGTACTTGGAGTCTATTCCATGAAGGTATTAAGGATAAAATGAACGTGCGATTTGATGAAACTAAAATGGAGATCTTCGACCTAGAAATCTGGAGAAGAATTAATTACTCATTTATTTTACCAAATTTGATTCTAAGCTTCTTGCTGTCCGAGGCAAAAAGTAAAGCAAGTGAGATAGATGCTCTTCCTTGCATATGCTACAATAGGAAGCATGACAATTGAAATAAACATTTTCCATAGAACTAAGTTTTCAAAGAAATTTAATATATGGACAGATTCTTTCTGAGTATATTTTACCAAAAATACAGCTATGTGGTTACATTGATACTTATATCAATCTTCAATAAAAGTTAATGACATCATAATTGATTGTAAATCTTGGATGACACCTCAATATATGAAACCTCAGTATATAGTAATAATTTCCATTGTATGGCATTTTTTATTCCATCCAGCACTCTTCTTTGCTTTCTCAAAACAAGGTGAGGAAACTAAGGGACAGAATCACATAGCCAATGACAGTAATAGGATTAGTGCTTATATTTCCCAACTCCTAATCAGTTGTCTGATCCACTACTCATTTTACTGATGTTTATTTTTTCTCTATTGGTTAATTGAAAATACCACTGTATGCTAGCAAATTTATAAATAGATATAAAAATTAGCTTAACTCAATCATAGACAGTCAGATGAGTCTAGAATGTCTTGATAATCTACCACAACTATTAAACTTACCATCTATCCCCAATTCCTATATTAATGGCCAACATTTATCCATATTTCAAGAAGATTGTAAGCACTTTATATATATTATTTTACTTCATTCTTAAAAGAAAACTATGAGCTAGCAATAGTTAATATCTCCATTTTGCAGATATAGAAAAAGAACAAGATTAAAGAATTTGTCCAAGGCTACTCAGATATTAGATATCAGAGTCAGCGTTCAAATTAGAGGTGATTCTGAATGTCAACTTCAGTTGGGAGTATTTAACTCCAGACCTTCTGTATGTTACCTCCAATTAGGTATAGATCAGTTTGGTCTCATTATAACAATATTGTGCATTGATATTACCATCCCTATGGAGTTGACAAGTGCTCTGAAGAAATTAGCTAATTAACCATCATGTCAATTATATTGTATTATTGTTCTTTTGATGGGAAAGAATCCTGAGCTTCCTCAAAGCCAGCTTAGTGGGAGTTGTCCGGAAAAATAAAAAAGTAGATCAAGTTTCTCAGACTAAGAAACCTCTCACACAGATTTAAGGAGTTAGGTTGAAGCTAATTATAAAGCCATGACATTTTTATTTACCGCGATGTAAGAAATCACCCCTCCTCCCCTGACTTGTCCATTCAAAGTTGTTCTCCATGACTAATGAGTTCATTTAAAAACTGATTCTGCTTCTGAGACAGGGAGATGAAGGATGTATAGGAATCAGAGCTCTGTGGCAGGTGTCTAAACAATGTCTGATTAGATGAAATCCTTCAAACATATTAGCATAAAGAGTCATATAGCATCAGAAGTAAAAAATGAGTAGATTTAAAGCTAATGGGTGAACGAATTTTTCTAGTGTTCCCTCATTATGAGAATGAATGGTTACTTAGTGTGGGGGAGAGCGACCAGACTTATTTCTTTTTAATCAAGTAAATATCCTTAGCATCAAATGATCACCCGGGAGACAAGCCAGTTCCTGTGGATCTTTGCTCTGAAATAACTTTTCCTTCCGGAGATGGAGAACCCAGTCAGCAAACTTGAGAGAATACAATGGCCTCAGAGTCACCCTTCACTAAAGTGGTGACCAAAGGCTTGTGTGCCCCTCCCTCCATTCATATGTTGTAACCCTATGGTATTAGGAGGTGGGGACTTAGGGAGAGAGATCATTAGGATTAGATGAGGGTGGGAGGCCTCCCTCTGGGATGGCATTGTCCCCAGGCTGTACCTGACTTCCTCAGCCATTTATTTCAGGGAGAGGTACTCCGAGATGACAAGATTTAAACTTTCTATAGGAACATTCTCTGATTTTAACTGGAATATAGTAACTCACAAATATATACTCAAAGAAGGGCTAACTGTAATTGGAAAACCCTATTCTCTATATTTCTCTCTCTCTCTCTCTCTCTCTCTCTCTCTCTCTCTCTCTTTTAAAATGGAGTATGCTTTACTTGTGGTAAATAGGGCTGCTGTGGAAGCGCATATCTTCACCCAATCTGTGATGGTCAGGTTATCCTTTCCAGGGGAGTGAGGGATGGGATGAGTCTAATGAAAAACAGAGGTTGGGCTTATAGGGAAGGAAGAGAAAAGCATTCCTAGCAGAGGAAGCAACTATATTTTGCTCTTAAAATTTGCAAATCCCATCAGCATAGAAAATATTCTAAGGGGTCTTATGGTAGCAAAACCTCTTTAACTTTTTCCTAATATTTCATAAATTCCTTTTACTGGCAAACACTTTTACACAGAATGTTGTAAAGTGATATTTTTTAAAAAAGAACCTACTAGGTACCTACTAGGCAACCCCCATGGTATGTCCATGGCTTAGCTGTACTGGTAACTGTAAAGTTGGGCCCTCTCCCATTGGCTCATAGATGGAATCTATGGCACCTCTGATTCTCTTCTAAATTTGGAAACGCTGGTATCAGTCTTTCAGTTCAGCAGAAGTAAGACCTGCTGCTCAGCACTTAGCTCATTATCAAGTAGTTGTCAGATGGCTTTACCTTTAGCTCAATGATTCTCATCATTTTTCACTGAACATAATGAGGATGAAAATATCAGCATGGACAGAGCAATATGCCCTAAAGTCAAGTAATGTGATAGGAGCTTCTTTCATCTCCTGAAAAAGAAGTGATAGCTACTTTCAAAGAAGATTCTTGAGAACTGTGTAATATTTTGAGTGTAAAAATCTCACAATTTTTGTTTCAAGATTTCTTACTTAAAGAGGATTATAGCTTCATTTACAAGAGTTTGTTGAGTGTTTTCTATTCACGTAATTCCTAATATGGGCTCAGAAGTGAACTGTGAAAGCAAACCTACACTCTTGCTGGTGGGAAAGTGGATCCATTCTAAGCTAAGCTCATTTCATGTCAGAAGCGACTGGATGGCATTAGGGATTCGGTCGAGGGAAAATAATGTGTTTTTCTTTTCTTTCCAAATGCTCTCTAATGCGAAGCTAGGTCGTTGGCTTCATTAGCACTAGATATTCTGAGCTCAATATTACCAATAGAAATGACAGCCTGTGAGAAATTAGAGGGGTAATGGTGAATTTTTGCATGTCACAAATAATTTCTGGGTGATGAATTTCAGTCCAAAGAGTGTACCGTGCATTGAAGAAATACTCTGGTTATAAAGGGACCTAGAAAATGGCAGACTGATTATTATCAGATTCTAAGTAGATGTGAAGATTGACAGCAAAAGAAGTTTCTTCTGTTAGAGAGAATAAAGTTTTGAGAATTTGAGACAATTTTTGTTTCTCTTCTTCCTAACTGACCACAGACTTTTATTTTTGTGAATCTTAGCCAGTGCAAGTTTAACCTTTCTACTTCCTTGACCTTCCAATATTAATGGGAAGTGAAAAAAGTAAAGATGATCACATGTTATATAGTTTTAGAAACAAATTTATCATGAAAAATATGCGAAGGCTATATATGCTGATGACTCTATTTTTAAATTTTCTTTGTTGTTGAAAGTATTACAGATGTCCCCCTCTTTTTCCCCATTGACCCCTTCTAGCCTGCACCCCTCCCCTGCCCCAGGCCTCCCCACATACTGTCTGTATCCATGGGTTATGCTTATATGTATGTAAGTTCTTTGGTTAATCTCTGCCCACCCACTCATCCACCTCCCCCTTCCCTCTGAGATTCCACAATCTATTCCATACTTCTATGTCTTTGGATCTATTTTGTTCATCAGTTTATTTTATACTTTAGATTCCACATATGAGTGAGATCATGTGATACTTGTCTTTCTCAGTTTGGCTTATTTCACTTAGCATAATACTCTCCGGTCCCTCCACACTGTCTCAAAGGGTAAGAGATCCTTCTTTTTAACTGCTGCATAGTATTCCACAGTGTAAATG
>NW_005357453.1:1546368-1576587 GCF_000412655.1 Myotis brandtii
ACTCATCTGAAAAATTTTATTGATTTTTAGCAAGAGAGAAAGGGGAAGGGACAGAGAGAGAGTGATAGAGAGACACAGAGAAACATTTATTGTCGTTCCACTTATTTATGCATTCATTGGTTGATTTCTTGTATGTCGCTAACTGGGGATCGAACCCATGACCTTGGCATATCAGGGATATGCTCTAAACAACTTTGCTACCCAGCTAGGCTTGGACTTATCTTTAAAGACCCTTTGTAGCTTGCCCCACCTTTTGTAGCTTGCTCCATCTTTTCACCCATCATTCATTCACCTGAGCGCTACTTTAGGCCTCTTGCCTGTGGACATACCTGTTTCTGTATATTCATGGATGTTCTGTAGGTCTTGCAAGTTTCTACCTTTGGACCCTAATTATACTCTTTCCTGTTCTGGGGCATCTTCTCCATTTCTGGTCAAAATCTTAACCAAGCACCTGGTCAGTGACCTCAGGTCCACACCAGTGTAGAATTTTTATGACTCTTTACTTATTTTATAATCATCGCCAAGCATTTCAAGTGCCTGATTTCACATTATCTGGTTTCTTTTCTGTGTACCTCTACAACTAAATTTTTGTAATCTTGTAATCCTATCTTGGAGACATTTTTATTGTACTTCTCACATGTTGCATTGGCCATAGAAGATGTACTCTGTGAATATTTAGAAAGATATTGCTTGGAACGACTAGAGAACATCATCTCACCTAGTCTTTTATATTTTTTGTTTGTTTGGTTTGGTTTTAGTTTTCAATGCCAAGGGTAAAATGAAACTAGAGACTTATTCAAGACTATGCAAAACTGAGGCCCAACCCAAAGTTCCCAATCTCTTTCTCATGCTGTTTCTTCTTCATTTTAAAACAGCTTCATTGAGATATAACTCACATACCACAAATGTCACTCTCTTAAAATGCACAGTTCAATAGGTTTTAGTAACCATCACCACAATCTGACTCTAGAAGATTTTATCAGTTATCTATTAGCAGACTGTCACCATCTTCTCCAGCCCCAACTGGCCCCCAGCCCCAGGCTACCACCAATGCACTTTCTGTCTCTGTGGATTTGTCTATTCTGGACACTTCATATAAATGGAACCATATAATATATTACCTGTTTTGACTGGCCTCTTTCCACTTACTAACATGTTTTCCACCCTATTCTCTATATTTCTCTCTCTCTCTCTCTCTCTCTCTCTCTCTCTCTCTCTCTTTTAAAATGGAGTATGCTTTACTTGTGGTAAATAGGGCTGCTGTGGAAGCGCATATCTTCACCCAATCTGTGATGGTCAGGTTATCCTTTCCAGGGGAGTGAGGGATGGGATGAGTCTAATGAAAAACAGAGGTTGGGCTTATAGGGAAGGAAGAGAAAAGCATTCCTAGCAGAGGAAGCAACTATATTTTGCTCTTAAAATTTGCAAATCCCATCAGCATAGAAAATATTCTAAGGGGTCTTATGGTAGCAAAACCTCTTTAACTTTTTCCTAATATTTCATAAATTCCTTTTACTGGCAAACACTTTTACACAGAATGTTGTAAAGTGATATTTTTTAAAAAAGAACCTACTAGGTACCTACTAGGCAACCCCCATGGTATGTCCATGGCTTAGCTGTACTGGTAACTGTAAAGTTGGGCCCTCTCCCATTGGCTCATAGATGGAATCTATGGCACCTCTGATTCTCTTCTAAATTTGGAAACGCTGGTATCAGTCTTTCAGTTCAGCAGAAGTAAGACCTGCTGCTCAGCACTTAGCTCATTATCAAGTAGTTGTCAGATGGCTTTACCTTTAGCTCAATGATTCTCATCATTTTTCACTGAACATAATGAGGATGAAAATATCAGCATGGACAGAGCAATATGCCCTAAAGTCAAGTAATGTGATAGGAGCTTCTTTCATCTCCTGAAAAAGAAGTGATAGCTACTTTCAAAGAAGATTCTTGAGAACTGTGTAATATTTTGAGTGTAAAAATCTCACAATTTTTGTTTCAAGATTTCTTACTTAAAGAGGATTATAGCTTCATTTACAAGAGTTTGTTGAGTGTTTTCTATTCACGTAATTCCTAATATGGGCTCAGAAGTGAACTGTGAAAGCAAACCTACACTCTTGCTGGTGGGAAAGTGGATCCATTCTAAGCTAAGCTCATTTCATGTCAGAAGCGACTGGATGGCATTAGGGATTCGGTCGAGGGAAAATAATGTGTTTTTCTTTTCTTTCCAAATGCTCTCTAATGCGAAGCTAGGTCGTTGGCTTCATTAGCACTAGATATTCTGAGCTCAATATTACCAATAGAAGTGACAGCCTGTGAGAAATTAGAGGGGTAATGGTGAATTTTTGCATGTCACAAATAATTTCTGGGTGATGAATTTCAGTCCAAAGAGTGTACCGTGCATTGAAGAAATACTCTGGTTATAAAGGGACCTAGAAAATGGCAGACTGATTATTATCAGATTCTAAGTAGATGTGAAGATTGACAGCAAAAGAAGTTTCTTCTGTTAGAGAGAATAAAGTTTTGAGAATTTGAGACAATTTTTGTTTCTCTTCTTCCTAACTGACCACAGACTTTTATTTTTGTGAATCTTAGCCAGTGCAAGTTTAACCTTTCTACTTCCTTGACCTTCCAATATTAATGGGAAGTGAAAAAAGTAAAGATGATCACATGTTATATAGTTTTAGAAACAAATTTATCATGAAAAATATGCGAAGGCTATATATGCTGATGACTCTATTTTTAAATTTTCTTTGTTGTTGAAAGTATTACAGATGTCCCCCTCTTTTTCCCCATTGACCCCTTCTAGCCTGCACCCCTCCCCTGCCCCAGGCCTCCCCACATACTGTCTGTATCCATGGGTTATGCTTATATGTATGTAAGTTCTTTGGTTAATCTCTGCCCACCCACTCATCCACCTCCCCCTTCCCTCTGAGATTCCACAATACATGTTCCCCTTTTTTTCCCCATTAACCCCTTCTAGCCTGTACCCCCTCCCCTGCCCCAGGCCTCCCCACATACTGTCTGAATCCATGGGTTATGCTTATATGTATATAAGTTCTTTGGTTAATCTCTGCCCACACACTCATCCACCTCCCCCTTCCCTCTGAGATTCCACAAGAACGACTAGAGAACATCATCTCACCTAGTCTGTCTTTTTTATTTTTTATTTGTTTGTTTGGTTTGGTTTTAGTTTTCAATGCCAAGGATAAAATAAAACTAGAGACTTATTCAAGACTATGCAAAACTGAGGCCCAACCCAAAGTTCCCAATCTCTTTCTCATGCTGTTTCTTCTTCATTTTAAAACAGCTTCATTGAGATATAACTCACATACCACAAATGTCACTCTCTTAAAATGCACAGTTCAATAGGTTTTAGTAACCATCACCACAATCTGACTCTAGAAGATTTTATCAGTTATCTATTAGCAGACTGTCACCATCTTCTCCAGCCCCAACTGGCCCCCAGCCCCAGGCTACCACCAATGCACTTTCTGTCTCTGTGGATTTGTCTATTCTGGACACTTCATATAAATGGAACCATATAATATATTACCTGTTTTGACTGGCCTCTTTCCACTTACTAACATGTTTTCCAAGTTCGTAATATTGTAGCATGTATCAGTGCTTTCCTTTTGATTGCTGAATAATAGCATACTGTATTGATATAAGCCACATTTTGTTTATCCATTTTTCTGAGGATGGACATTTCGATTGTGTTCACTTCGTAGCTATTATAAATAATGCCACTGTGACTATTTGTGGGAATTCCACAGTGGCTATACCAGTCTGCATGATAGACATCCTCAACTCTGATCTTTTACCTGGGACTTGCAGAGGCTTATCGGTCTCCTTATCACATCAAAACCAGAAGTGGAAACCCAGAACCAATGATCTTCCCCACAAAATTGGCTCCTATTCACAAAAATATATTTTCTCTTCTTCCAGGTTCCTGTGTTCAATATATTGGACTCATCTGAAAAATTTTATTGATTTTTAGCGAGAGAGAAAGGGGAAGGGACAGAGAGAGAGTGATAGAGAGACACAGAGAAACATTTATTGTCGTTCCACTTATTTATGCATTCATTGGTTGATTCTTGTATGTACGCTAACTGGGGATCGAACCCATGACCTTGGCATATCAGGGATATGCTCTAAACAACTTTGCTACCCAGCTAGGCTTGGACTTATCTTTAAAGACCCTTTGTAGCTTGCCCCACCTTTTGTAGCTTGCTCCATCTTTTCACCCATCATTCATTCACCTGAGCGCTACTTTAGGCCTCTTGCCTGTGGACATACCTGTTTCTGTATATTCATGGATGTTCTGTAGGTCTTGCAAGTTTCTACCTTTGGACCCTAATTATACTCTTTCCTGTTCTGGGGCATCTTCTCCATTTCTTTTCACCCATCAAAATCTTAACCAAGCACCTGGTCAGTGACCTCAGGTCCACACCAGTGTAGAATTTTTATGACTCTTTACTTATTTTATAATCATCGCCAAGCATTTCAAGTGCCTGATTTCACATTATCTTGTTTCTTTTCTGTGTACCTCTACAACTAAATTTTTGTAATCTTGTAATCCTATCTTGGAGACATTTTTATTGTACTTCTCACATGTTGCATTGGCCATAGAAGATGTACTCTGTGAATATTTAGAAAGATATTGCTTGAAACGACTAGAGAACATCATCTCACCTAGTCTTTTATATTTTTTGTTTGTTTGGTTTGGTTTTAGTTTTCAATGCCAAGGATAAAATAAAACTAGAGACTTATTCAAGACTATGCAAAACTGAGGCCCAACCCAAAGTTCCCAATCTCTTTCTCATGCTGTTTCTTCTTCATTTTAAAACAGCTTCATTGAGATATAACTCACATACCACAAATGTCACTCTCTTAAAATGCACAGTTCAATAGGTTTTAGTAACCATCACCACAATCTGACTCTAGAAGATTTTATCAGTTATCTATTAGCAGACTGTCACCATCTTCTCCAGCCCCAACTGGCCCCCAGCCCCAGGCTACCACCAATGCACTTTCTGTCTCTGTGGATTTGTCTATTCTGGACACTTCATATAAATGGAACCATATAATATATTACCTGTTTTGACTGGCCTCTTTCCACTTACTAACATGTTTTCCAAGTTCGTAATATTGTAGCATGTATCAGTGCTTTCCTTTTGATTGCTGAATAATAGCATACTGTATTGATATAAGCCACATTTTGTTTATCCATTTTTCTGAGGATGGACATTTGGATTGTGTTCACTTCGTAGCTATTATAAATAATGCCACTGTGACTATTTGTGGGAATATATGTCTTGTTTCTCCTGGGTAGATACCTAAGAGTAGAATTGCTGGGTCGCATGATAACTCCAACTTTGACCTTTTAAGGAACTGCCAGAGATTCTCTCCAAAGCTGTGATCCCATTTAAATCCCCACCAGTAGTGTATGAAGGTTCCAACTTCTCCACATCTTTGCCGACACATATTCACTTTCATTTTTACTATACCCAGCCCAGTGGGCCTCAAGTGGCATCTATCAAACTGTGGCTTTGATCTGCATTCCCTGATGGCTGATGATGCTGAGCGCCTTTTGTGCCCTTTCTTCTAAGCCTACCTTTTCCCTCACTGGACCGATTGTGTATTTTCCTTTTAATACCCTAGAATGAGCAATAGAGCTCCCAGGAGAGCCACACGTGTATCTCGGACCCCTTTGGAAACGGATATTATGAAACAGCTTCCTGTGTTTTGCCATTATTGCTTATATTCCTCACTTAGAGAACCTTAGCTAGACTACAAAACCCTGACAAGAATTTTAAAAATGTATAATTCCTGTCCAAAACTCACCACCTAATCTCCGAAGTACCTAAACCCAGCTATAGTTATTACCAAACACAACAACATAATTTCCTCATACACTAGGCAGGGACTGGACACAATTCCTGGTCCATGTTTCTATTCTGCATCTCACACTGCCTCACATCGGTCACTCCATTCAGCCAGTGTTGGGATCTTGCATTTTGAAATGATTATTTCCAAGTGCACCTGCCATCTTGTTAATGAGGAAGGGGCGGTGCTGTCTGTTTCAGAGTTGTCAAGTTGAGTGGACATAACTCAGACGCACTCTGTGGATAGCAGATTTCCAAAGTGTAATGCTTAATAAATCCAAACCTGGCCCAGGCTCGTTATATCGGAAGATGATTCATTTAGATTATAACCACAGATATCATTATTTTGCAGGCACAAGAAAATCAGCATTCTGAGGACCCCTCTGAGAGTACCATATTGCAAACATATTACTTTACAGGTAGCTGAGAGTGACCATTGTACCTTATAATATTTTATTTCCCCTTGAACACAGGCAACAAAAATGAATTTGTAGAAGGTCTATTGAGGTAAATTTAGTAAAAATACAAGGTTAATATTAAGTGTTGTCTCTGGCTTTCTTCAAAGGTGTTTTTTTTCTGGGGGGGGGGATTCTCAGTGGGGTGGAGGGTCATTTTTTCTATACCCTGAAGCATCCTGATTTTTACAGATTTGTCAAAAAAAGATTTTAGCAATTCAAATTAGAATTCACATGATTTACACATATAAATAGAACATGTGAGACATATGTTGAGTTTAAAGTAGCCTTGCATTAATATTGGGAGGAAGGGAAACGTACTTCCACATGAATAAAATTAAAATCAAAAGAATTATCACTTTATTAAGCACACGGGATTAAAATTAAGAACTCTCTCTCCCTTTCTCCCAGGAAAACGTTCTTACATATTCAATAAGCTCCTCTCAAGAGTGTATCTAATCAGGACTCGCCAGCCTTCCAGTTCCTCATTTGCAATGCCACCCTCACGCTCCCTTTCTTCCTTCCCTTTGTTACATGGCCTTAAAAAATGACAAGATTCATATCACTCCTGAACCCTCGTGGGTTTCAAACAGCCGTGTTTTTATAAGGGGTCATCGCGCTGTCACGCTGCTGGCAGGAAGCCTCGCTTCCATTCTGTGTTCTCTGTCTTTACGATGACACCTTGAACAGGCTGAGGGGGGCAGAGCTGGCCACTGGCAGCGGAAGAGCAGAGCATGGGGCGAGGGGCTGTGCGGGGTGAGGATGGATGAGCGCAGGGGGAACAGGTCTGCAAAGCCCGCCTTCGGGATAGAGGGCCGCTGCCCCGGCCAGCCCGTGGGCTCCAGGTCCCTGACGTTAGAACTGTGTTTGCAGAGGCAAGAATATTGTCCATTAGTGGACAAGTGGTTTCAATAGCAAAGGCATCTCAGGGGCAAGTGTTAGTCCGGTTTAGGGTTCACAGCAAAAATGCCAGATCTCTTATTATTCTGATAGATGTGTGTGGATGTGTGCATTTCTATGTATGTGCACTTGAATCCTGCCCGTGGGATTAATGATTTAACTTGCTGGATCAGTTTGATGAAAGAATTACTGCGGTTTCCATTTGTTTGTTACAAAATGATTTTAATCACAAGGGAAGTTTTTATCTTCTCGGTTGCACTTTAATAATACACATGTGTTCATCGTTCTTGCATTTGCCAAATCAACAGAGGTTTCCTTTGCATGTCCTAAATGTGGCAGCAATGTTCTATTTTACACCGAAATCTAGTCATAATCCTTGGGCACAAAGTTCTATCCAATGAGATGGTTTTAATTATGCTTTCCCCTCTCCACCATCTCTACCCACATCCCAATTGAAAAAACAGATGAGAAAATGATTCTCTTGTGTGCAAGAAATGGAAGAGTGAAAGGCGTAGGATGTTACCAATCGTAGTAGTGAGCATACTAATGCAGTAGCATTAATCATTAATGTCCCCCAAGTACCCGCTTTGTGCCAGGCACGATGCTAAGTAGTCTGTGCATATTATACTCTTGGTTCACAAAATAGTTTCACAGAGTCGGTACTATTTTAAAGGTGGTGAAACTGAAGCAGAGAAATACTTAAAAACAGTCCCAAATGCACATCTGGCTGCAAATCTGGAAATCATACAATCAGACGTGGCTACCTTGACTCTAGAGTGCAACCTTCATATGAAATGAGAGGTTTTAGAGATGGGCATCTTTGATTTGGGCCAGGAGAAGGGATGGTGTTGAATAGACTGAGGGTTGGAATGATGAAAGGGAAAGAGGCTTTTAGAAGCAAAGAATAACACGCCCCCCCAGCTTTATTGAGGTCTAATTGGCATATCACAAGAATAACATGCTGCCGAGCCAGTGTGTGCAATGGTGAGAGCACCAGCCTGTGCCCCGAAGGGCGGTGGGTGCGATTCCTGGTCAAGGACATGTACCTGGGTTGCAGGTTTGGTTCGTTCCCCCAGCTCCAGTCAGGGCGTGTACAGGAGGCAACCGAGTGAAGTGTCTCTCTCACATCAATGTTTCTCTCTCCGCCCCTCCCCACTCTCTCTAGAAATTCATTGAAAAATGTCCTCAGGTGAGGATTAACAAACAAACAAAAAAGAATAACTTTCTTTAAAGCAGGGGTAGGGAAGGACTGTGGTGCATTCATGAGAAAATGACAAATCCAAGCTGGAAAAACAGGTCGTTCACGCTAGGCGGGGACAAGTAGCATTTCAGCCATAGCGCACCTCATTCTAGGCAGGCAGAAGAGCAAGAGGGATGGGGTCAGAATCCCCGTGTTCATCCCCAGTATCTAGAATCCACCCACTTATCCCTGAAGAGTACTACCCGCAAGCTCGTGGCTCCAAGATGCCTTCAAACGGAAGGGGATTTGAGACATCTTTTGGGCTCTTGCAAATAGCTTCTTGAAAGTGTTGTTCTCAATATCTTACCAATAATAAAGACTGCCCATTTGGAGATTTTGTGATTCTTTGCTTTTTAATTTGGGAAAGGGACAAAGTGCTGAAGATTTTTTTTATTTGATTTTTTTGGTTAATCCTCACTCAAGGATATTTTTCCATTGAATTTTAGGGAGAGTGGAAGGCAGAGGGACAGACAGAGAGAAACATTGATGTGAGAGAGACACATTGATCGGTTGCCGGCATATCACAAGAATAACATGCTGCCGAGCCAGTGTGTGCAATGGTGAGAGCACCAGCCTGTGCCCCGAAGGGCGGTGGGTGCGATTCCTGGTCAAGGACATGTACCTGGGTTGCAGGTTTGGTTCGTTCCCCCAGCTCCAGTCAGGGCGTGTACAGGAGGCAACCGAGTGAAGTGTCTCTCTCACATCAATGTTTCTCTCTCCGCCCCTCCCCACTCTCTCTAGAAATTCATTGAAAAATGTCCTCAGGTGAGGATTAACAAACAAACAAAAAAGAATAACTTTCTTTAAAGCAGGGGTAGGGAAGGACTGTGGTGCATTCATGAGAAAATGACAAATCCAAGCTGGAAAAACAGGTCGTTCACGCTAGGCGGGGACAAGTAGCATTTCAGCCATAGCGCACCTCATTCTAGGCAGGCAGAAGAGCAAGAGGGATGGGGTCAGAATCCCCGTGTTCATCCCCAGTATCTAGAATCCACCCACTTATCCCTGAAGAGTACTACCCGCAAGCTCGTGGCTCCAAGATGCCTTCAAACGGAAGGGGATTTGAGACATCTTTTGGGCTCTTGCAAATAGCTTCTTGAAAGTGTTGTTCTCAATATCTTACCAATAATAAAGACTGCCCATTTGGAGATTTTGTGATTCTTTGCTTTTTAATTTGGGAAAGGGACAAAGTGCTGAAGATTTTTTTATTTGATTTTTTTGGTTAATCCTCACTCAAGGATATTTTTCCATTGAATTTTAGGGAGAGTGGAAGGCAGAGGGACAGACAGAGAGAAACATTGATGTGAGAGAGACACATTGATCGGTTGCCTCCGCCACGGCCAGGGAACCTGCAACCAAAGTACCTATGTGCCCTTGACAGGAATCAAACCCAGGACTCTTCAGTCCGTGATCAACACTCTATTTACTGAGCCAAACCAGTTGAGTTGAAGATTTTTTTTTATAAGATGAGCTGGATATTAAAAATCCCCTTAAATGCCTAATGAAATGTGTAGTCACATGGTCTCCATCCTGGGATTTAGCAAACCTTATGATCGAAATGGCTGTTTTGAAGACTTGTTTGAAGAGATGAATGCCAACCTGCTTCTTGGGATCCACATCCCAGCAAACTTTACTAAAACTAAAATGATTAAAAGGAAGAAATTTGAAACAAAAGACTACTTGTTACAGCTTAACCTTATGTGTCATGATGCAAAAAAAAAAAAAAAAACCTCCAAAATACAATATTGTACATTGGTACCAACTGTTAGCCTTTAAGTACTTTTTTATTACCCTAACCGCTGCATATTTAAACTCTGAACATTTACTCAGTTTTTTCTCTTATAATGAACATACTTCTAAGGCTTTACTCTTAATAATTTCCCAAATAGTTTTAAGACAAACTCTTCGGGATTTCTTTTCCAGAATAAGCTGGTGATACCTATATAGTGCTCACTGAGGGCCAGGTGTTAGGAGTACATTAAATATAAGTGCATTACATTTGTTTCATTTGTTTAATTCTCACAGTACTCTGGGAGGTGGGTACTATTACCCATTTTACTGTTGCTGGAACTGAGGCAAAATATTTTAATAACTAGCACAATGGAGGATACTTATCATATATATCAGAGCTCCATGTTGCATCCAGGCCATTTGGCCCTAGAGATCTTGCTGCTCACAACTCAGTTATCCTCTAAGGATAGATTATTCCTGTGTGTGTGTGTGTGTGTGTGTGTGTGTGTGTGTCCGTCCAGATAAAACACTAGAGTATTTTGCTTAGTACTTATGAGTACTTGATTTTCTCCAGCCTGGAAAGTCACTACTGAATGCAGATTTTCTCAATATTTCAGTTGAATATATATCTGAAGGTGATTTTTTAATCTTCACCTGAGGTATGTTTTTAGTTGGTTTTTTAGACAGAGAGAGAGAGAGAGAGAGAGAGAGAGAGACATCGATATGAGAAACATCAATTGGTTGCCTCCCGTACGTGCCCCAGCCAGTGACCAAACCCCACTATCTAGGTATGTGCCCTACTTGGGAACTGAACTTGCAGACTTTTGCTGTAAGAGATGATGCTCCAACCACCTGAGCTACCCGACCAGGCCTGAAGGTGATTTCTTATTCTGTCACTACTGCGGGAGTGAAGGAAGCAATGTGTGACAGTTCTCTATTGCTACATAGCAAGTTACCTCAAATTTATTGGCTTAAAGCAACAGATGTATTATCTCCCAGGTTCTGTGAACCAGGCATCCTGGCACAGCTTCGCTGAGTGCCTCTGGCTGAGGGTCTCTCACTGGCTGTCTGCAAGGTGTGGACTGGAGCTGTGGTTTCATCGCCAAGCTTGACAGGGGAGGGTCTGCCTGGAAGCCCACATGCAGGGCAGTTGGCTGTGCTCAGGTACCGCTGGCCATTGGTCGGAGGCATCAGTGCTTCACTACATGGACCTCGCCTTGGGGAAGCTTATGACATGGCAGCTGCCTTCGCTCAGAGCAAACCCCAGAGAGGGTGACTAGAGGTAGAAGCCCCGGTCTTTTTAAAATATATTTTTTTATTGATTTCAGAGAGTAGGGGAGAAGGAGAGAGAGATACAAACATCAATGATAAGAGAGAATCCCTGATCGGCTACGTCCTGCATATCCCCTACTGGGGATTGAGCCCACAACCCAGGCATTTGTCCTGATTGGGAATCTAACTGAGCCACACCAGCTGGGCCCAGTCTTTTTGTAACCATCACTTCTCCTGTATTCCTTCATTGGAAGCAAGTCAGTAGGTCCCGCCCATACTCTAGGGGAGGGGATTTCAAAGGATGGAAATACCAAGAGCTGGGAGTCACTGGGCTCCATTTTTGAGGTTGTCAGCCTCAGTTAACTAAGAATTGCTATGGGTTAATAGAAGGCCAGGGAATCTGTTGTCTCCCTGTCTCTTTTCATAGTGAATGGACACAGCAACTTATTTTCTACTTAGAGCTTCTTTTTAGGAAAAGAACATCTGTGTACCCTTCATTAACTTCACACCAATTCTGCCCAGTTTGCTGTGTTGTGATAAGATGCTTTAATTAAATCTTCTCTGCCTCAGAGTGACTACTGCCTCATTACAGAGATAGACTTGGCATTGTGGCAGAATTAACTAGTTAATTTGTTTAAGCAAGTAGTTAGCCCAGGCAAGAAACTGATTGGACTGACCCGAGCCCACTCAGTACACGCCTATTTTGCTGAGTTCATCAGACGGCGTGTTCATTTAGCGTTAGGTCCAACAAGTCTGAGAAGTAGAGCAGATGTTCCCCAGCCCACTTTTCAGATCCCCAAATAAGGGGAAACATAGGATTCATTAATTAAATATTTCAGGAGTACAGCAGATTATAGGTGGAATTTTTCTATGTAAGATCATGCTGTATGAATGATGATTTCCATCAGAAAATGAGATCAGGTTTCAGTTTTAAAACACATCTCCTCTCAAGGAGCTATCAGTTGTTATTCTTTGTCAAAATGGCCATTCGAAGATGTATGCATTTTTCTCCTACTTATCATTACAAATGACCCTGACTGTAGGATAAATTTGTAATGGATCTATTTGTGTCACATTGGTTTATATCTCAGATCATTTTTATTTTTCATGGAATTCATCCATTTATTCATTTATTAATTGCTTATCAGGTGCCTACTCTGAGCCAAACTCAGTTCTAAACACTGCAATGTAACTCTATTTCTGTGTATGTTTCAAGATATCTTTGTATGTATAAGAGTATTTAGGACCTTGTACTGGATTGAGGTAAAATTTATTTCTTCATATTTTCATTAGAAAACAAGTTTTAAATAATTGTTATATTTTGGTTGTTTCAGAAAAGAAGTCCTCTTAAAGAGTATTTAAATATCAACAAAATTGATATATGATTCTCTAAAAATTAAGCTACATGTACAGATAAATAGAAGACTCAACACAGATACAGGAATGTAAATTAATCTAGTGAGAAAAGAACACAATCATTGATTGGGCTTGAACCTTGATTATGAGTCAGTAGCAAATAGTGAAAGGGGGATAATGATCCATTGCTAAATGGAAATAATTTAGCTTGATTATTCCTGAATTTTCAAGAGTCAGCAAGATCAACCACATGCAGACAAGTGGTACGGAGTTGTAAATTAAATGTAGTGATGCTGTGATTATATTTAAGATACCATAATCTCATTTAGTCCCACGGAGCCAAAAGTATGAGCTCTTATGAATAATAATCACCTTATGATTTCTTTTTACAATAAGAAATTATACATGAACCTCTGAATTCTTTTTAGGTTGGTGAAAGTTGCCCGTTTTGTGCTCTTAGCATTGGTAATTGGTATAGTCCCCAGTACAGATGCACTGTCCAACCTGCACCATGATCTAATATAATATTAATCATAACTAAATGGTTATATTAAAGTATTTTAGTCAAATGAAACTTGACGGGTAGGATTAGCAAATTATAAACTGGTTAAAATTTAAAGAACACATTTCATTAAAATATAATTTAAAAAAAAATCAAAATATTGCCCTAGCCGGTTTGGCTCAGCAGATAGAGTGTTGGCCTGCAGATTTTATTCCAGTCAACAGCACATATCTGGGTTGCAGGCTCAATCCTCGGCCCTGGTCAGGGCAATTATGTGAGGCAACCGATTAACATGTCTCTCTCACATCAATGTTTCTCTCTCTCTGTCTTTCCCCCTGCCTTCCACTCTCTCTAAAAATCAATGGAAAAATGTTAATCCTTGGGTGACGATTAACAACAACAACAAAAACCCTCAAAATATTCAATCAATATTTTGTTCTGTTAAGAAAATCATTTGATATTGAAGTCCACTATAGAAATTAAATATTAAATTTCATAAGTGTTGCCTGAGAGCTAATTACTTGCACACAAATTCTGGGTTTGATTTACTGGGTTTTTATGCCATGGGAAATATTGTTCTTCTACACATTACAACTTTTTTACTTATAATTTATCTCCTTGGGTCATATCTATTTCTGCTACTCTTTGAAAAAAAAAACACATTACTTCAATATGAATCTTCTTTTCAACTCAGCGGCACTTTAGGGGCTCACTCCTGTTGTTCAAATGAGTTAGGTCAATTGAGTCCACACATCACACATGTGGCCCTGGCACATCTGTGAGGCACCAGCACATCTGCTCCATGGTCATGCAGACGTGGCTCCTTTCCACTGAGGATGTCGTGTAAGAGAGAGAAATCAATAGGGCCCCCAGGCAGGCCTGAGGAGGAGAGTTCATTAGGGATGTGGGTAAGAGAAGCATCATTGACAAGCTGCAAGAGAAGTTTAAAAGGAACTTTTCCAAATGTATTTAAAATGTTAAAGGGGGGAGCAGATGAGGCAAAAGAAGAGAGAACTATGCTCTCACTTTTCAAACACACTCTCATATATTTCCTTATGTTTAAGCTAAATTAAACACATAAAAATTTATACTAGAGATTCAAAAATCCCCATACATTATGCTAAGCAAAATAAGCCAGCCAGGGAAAGACAAGTTTGACGTGATCTCACTTATATGTGGAATGGAGTGAAAAAATAAATAAACTGATGGACAAGAAAGATCCAGAGACATTGAAACATGGAACACACTGATGTATTTCAGAGGGAAGGAGCGGGCGGGAAAAGATTAACCAAAGAACTTATATGCAAATATGCATAACCTATGGACAGACAATAGTACCGGGAAGACCTGAGGACCTGAGGAGGGGGTGGAAACAGGATGGAGGAGGTCATTGGGGGAGGGGGGAGAAGGGGGATTTCTGTAATACTTTCAACAATAAGGATAAATTTAAAAATAATAAAAAATAAAAATCCCCATATAATTTGGTGAGGACAGTATTTGAGAGAGCTGCTGTTGGTTCTACAGAAGAATCTTACTATATCACTAATGGATTGTGTATTGGGGCTAAATTAAATAGTTGTGCTTATTCCTAGGTCATATAGAATCTCCCAATCAAGTTACAATTCTACTTCTTAAAGTTCACCTTTCATACTCTTTGGAACAGATTGCTATGGCATCGATGTTTTTGTTTGTGTGTTTTGGGGATGGTTCTTAAAGATTGTTTATTGTTGAAAGTAGTACATATGTCTATATGTGTCCCCTTTTCCCCCATTGTCCTCTCCCAGCTTGCCCTGCCTCTCAGCCCCTGCCTTCATCCCCCCACCCCACCCCTGCCCCATTGTCTGTGTCCATTGGTTATGCTTATATGCATACAAGTTCTTTGGTTGATCTCTTACCCCCTCCCGTACCCTCCCCTGCCACAGACTTAGAGGCATCGAACGGACCTTTAAACCTCAGAGGGTAGTCAGTGTTATATGCTGTCATTACATATGATTTCTAGGTGGGAAGTAAGTGTGTGGGACACTGAGGATGTCACAGAATTTGCATCTCTGTTCTTTACCACATGTCTCATGCTTCCAGTGGGACTGAGGATTATGCATGGTACCAGCAAAAATTCATGTTCCAAGGTGCTGCTGATGCTGCATAGCCTAATTGAAGGAGACCAAGACACTGAGCTGTATCTGTAGCTGTAGAGGAAAGTCCATACACCCTTACCCACTGTTTCTCTTTCTGTGATGTCAGTTACCCATGGGCAACCATGGCCTGACAATATTAAATGGGAAATTCCAGAAATAAACAATTCACAAGTTTTAAATTGTGTGCCAAAGTGATGAATAGTAAGGAACTACAGCCAAGATTACCCTATCCAGCAAAGCTCTCATTTAGAATTGAGGGTCAGATACAGAGCTTCACAAACAAGGAAAAGCTAAAGGAGTTCATCACCACCAAACCAGTATTATATGAAATGTTGAAGGGTAGTATCTAAGAAGAAAAAGAGATTAAAAAATATGAACAATAAAATGGCAACAAATACATATCTAACAACAATTGAATCTAAAAATCAAAATAAACAAGAAGTCTAATAAACAAAATAAACTGGTGAATAAATCAGAATCAGAGGCACGGAAACATGGAACAGACTGATGAATCTGAGGGAAGGGGGGACGGGTGTGGGAAGAGAGTAACCAAAGATCTCACCTATGGACACAGACAGTAGGGTGGTGAAGGCCTGGGGCCATCTGTAATACTCTCAACAAGAAAAATTTATTTTTTTTTAAAAAAAAAAGGATAAAAATATAAAATGGGCCCAGCTGGTGTGGCTCAGTGGTTGAGCGTCAACCTATAAACCAGGAGGTCACAGTTTGATTCCTGGTCAGGGCACACGCCCAGGTTGTGGGCTTGATCCCCAGTTTGGGGCGTGCAGGAAGCAGCTAATCAATGATTCTATCTCATCATTGATGTTTCTATCTCTCTCTCCCTCTCCCTTACTCCCTGAAATCAATAAAAATATAATTAAAAAATAAAATATTAAAATAAATAAAATGGAACAAATATAACAATGTACTGCCGTAAAAGTTATGTGAATGCAGCTTCTCTCAAAACATCTTATTGTACTGTGCTCACCTTTTCCCTTAAAAGAAGCACTTTACAGCATATCTGAATTGCCAACATCATTACTCTTGCACTTTGGGACTATTATTATTTTTTTATTTTTTTTGTTTTGTTTTAGAGGCATTTTATTTAGACAACTAAAAACAATTAGATGTTCAGAAGCAGTGTACAATGAACGAGAAATCAAGCCAGTTACTTTATCATGAATTCCCCCTCTTCTTTACAATGAAAGACAAAAAGAAAAGGCTTTCTGCTTTAAGGGACTATTATTAAGCAAAATAAGGGTTACCTAAACACAGGCATTGCAATAATGCCATAGTCGATCCGATAACTGAGAAGGCTACTAAATGATACAGGGTGGATATGCTGAACAAAGGGATGATTCACATCCAGGGCCGGACAAAAAGAGATGGCAAAGATTTCATCATATCGTGTTTCCAGAGCTAGTGTCATTAGATACTAACTAGAGGGTAATCACTGGTAATGTCTGTGAGCAAATTTTACTGACTGCAATATTATTTTCAAAACCAAGCTATAATGCTTTGTATACCTTTACATCAGGAATGCAAATGAAGATAGTCTTTGTGAGCTAATGTAAGTTTTCTTAAGAATCAGTTATTTTTAAGCCATTGATAAAGCATAACTTTGAAAACATTAAAATATGACTCCCATATAAATACAAAATGAACTTACCAAACATTTTATTCATCTCATTAATTAATGACAGACCTGGGAAGATGGCAAGCCTGGTATTTATGAGCAATTTAATAAAGGAATGTTAGAATAAAATTGCTAGGAGGCTTTTTAAATTGGTTAATGTCCATTGGGGTAATAAACTATAAACTGACATTTTCTTCCCCACTGGACAGAAATTATTCACATTTCTACTGGACAGAAATCTACAGGTTAGCCTATAACTTCACTATGCTAAGATCCCTTAATCAATACTAAACAGTAAATTTAATGCAGTATGTTCCCATAGATAAGTCAGTGACCCTTATATAGATCTGTTAAAGCCCCAGAGAAAAAATGACATCTACCCTTATTTCTTATTTCCATGTTTTAAATACTTTTGAATATCACTATTTGAATTTAGACACATCATACCTGAATTCTAATTCACCCTCTATTGCCCTTGCTTTATTTGGGGTCAATAAACAATAATTTTTTTTTCTGAATTCCTTAGAAAATAACAGCAATGCCAAATTACTCTAAATGTTCTCTTTTCCTCAGTGATCTTTCCATGTTAGGACATGCCTAATGCCTTGAGACCTCATAAAATTTTGGCACAGCTAGAGTTTAGTGATGTGGCTCAAGCGAGAGATGGCTGGACCTGAACCTAGGCGAGGACTGTGCAGGGGGAAAGGAAGGATGGGGCTAAGATATACCTACAAAATAAATCAATAAGACCTCATGTCTGCTTTAGTGCAGAGAAGTCTGGGAGAGAAAAGCGCCAAAAGTGATGTTGAAATTACCCTGGGAATAAATATGACCTTTGAAGGTTTGGATTTAAGGTACTAATGAGACGCTGAGGTTAAGATGTTGATAAGGCAATTCAAATTTTTATTCTGGGACTTGGATCAGCATTGAAACCAAGATTAGAGCTTTGCTAGGTACCCATTGATTGTGAGAATTTAAGCCATGGAAACTGATTTAAAAACGGTCACCTAGAGAGAATAAGTAGAGTGATTGGAGCAAAGAACCTCAGACCAAACTCCACTTAGTCAGTGTGAGGTACTAGGAAAAGAAGGGGCCATGAAGAAAGAGCGGTCAGATGAGAAGAGAAACAGGATGCGACAAGCTAAGTGCATGAGAACTACTTTGAAAGTATAATCAAAGAAATACAGTACTTTCAACACAGATACCAAGATTAATTTTAATTTCTACATATTAATATTTCATTACCCTTTCTAAATTACTAAAGACATTTTTTAGGTACTGTGTTTTACCATCTTTAGTAGGTCCTTGAGATTGCTAGAGGGGAAATGAGGTTGGCAGACCTTCACTTTTTCTTTAACAAATGAACCAAATAAGAAGTTATCTGTCTGAGAAATTAAGGAAACAATAGCAAAAAACACATTTGAGGGATACAGGTGGCCATTGGCGCAACCTCCATTCAGTCTTTGGGGATTTGGGCTGCCTCTGTATTCGATGCACTTAGACTGGATTTGGTTAGCTGTGCACACTCTCTGAGTTGGCTACCAGAGGCCTGGAAACTCTCGAGAGATCATTATTTTACTGGGAACGTTTCATTACAGACAACAGCCTGAGCCACTGACAAATGTGAATGTAACCAGGAATGGAATTGTAAGCCGCTTTTGCCATTGGCCTGCAGGACACACATTGGCCTGCATCGCCTGCAGAGTGGGGTTCCCCGCCAGTCACCTCACTGGGCCATCTCATAGGGTTGCATTTACTTTGCCTTTGGGTTGAATGAGGAGGATGCTCTGATGCTTGTTATTCTGTTCATTCACCAATTTGCTTGCCAAATGAGAACATGACCTGAGTATTCATCTAGCGCGGCAGTGTTGCTGCTGCTTCAACATTCCAATAGTGGACTTGACAGCATATGTAATGTTGACAAAATTAGAAAATATTGTGGAATGGGATTGTCTCGTTCAATTTCTGACAGGGAGGTTAAAGAATCGTTTCCCTGCCCCCAGCTCTCTTCCCCTCTGCAAGCTTGATGATACAGTTGAGCAGTAAAAATCAGTGAGCTAGTCTCCCGGTGAAACCTTCCCTCTTTCCATTGACTGTACCCAGGTGATCCTTTGGCCATCTGCAGGAATGAAGCCCTCTCTCTACAGGAAACGCCAGCCGCACAGGCCTCAGAGCAGGGCTGATCCGCAGCCGCTCTGGCAGAGCTGTAGCTGGTGGGGCTCCAGGTTGTTCAGGAATGAAGCCCTCTCTCTACAGGAAACCCCAGCCGCACAGGCCTCAGAGCAGGGCTGATCTGCAGCCGCGCTGGCAGAGCTGTAGCTGGTGGGGCTCCAGGTTGTTCTGCACATTTGTAAAGACACCAGCTACGATGCTAGTCCATGTGACAACAGTTTTCTGCTGAGAAGTCCCCAGGCAAGTCTTGCAGAGAGAAAGGCCTATTATAACCAGGATATTGGCTGTAATTTTTTTTTTTTTGCTTTTTTGAGAAATAATAGTAACTATGGTTTTTGTTTCATAGTTAAATTATTCTGTATTTACTTAAATAATTGGAACTGTGGCAGGTAATTTGTTTTTTCTTTTTCCTTAAAAGGAGATCAAAGGATAATAGGGATTTCTCTTAAGTAAACTGATATTAAGAATTAACAAAAATCTAAAAATTCATGCAGGTGTATGATGGGATAAGTAGCCTACAGGGCGGGGCAAAAGTAGGTTTACAGTTGTGAATCTGCAAAACATAGAATTTACTCTTTTGTTATTTATTATATTATTTTCTATATGAACAACTGTAAATCTACCTTTGTTTTGCATTATGTATAATAAAACATCTGCATAATTAACTTCATGGCTCTTTCATTCACATACTTGGGACTTTTATGGGCCTAGGATGTCTTCATTTGTAAAATACCTATTATACAGGAAATTGAATAGAAAAAAGTTATTTATTATCTTTGGAATTTATTATACCAACATGTTATATAAATGTGGAACATTCGAATTTAATTATTTCTGCATGTCAACATCTCTCTACACCTTTTCTACCATCCCCCACTTTCAGACCTATTTTCAAAATATTCAGATTCTTTGAAGTAAGAAACAACAAAGTAAAGTAGGAGCTCTATTTTAATTTCCAATTTAAGATATAGGATGCACAGACAATAGTATTTAGCCTCATGTTATTGACCATGTTCAGGGAGCCACAAAGACTTCTAATTATCCAAATGCCACTGGGTACAAAATTTAAAGGCCTGCACTGAATGACCCTCGTCATTAATCCTGAAAAAGGAAAATCAATGTGGGTAGAATGTTGGCTGGTGGCTTCTGGCCACTTGCCTTTCCCAGTGATGCCCAGTGGCTGTATCACATGATCTTGCCAGAACTGGCTGATAAACAGGAGAGTAAAAGGAGACGCAAAGGAAGGAATCAGAAAGTCAACACTGACCTAATTATTGCCAAGTGAATGTTTTTACAAGTGACCTGCAGGCAGCTCAAGAGTGAGGAAATATTTCTCTTCAAGCACTTCAATATTTCACATGAATCATAAAACTTAGAGCAAAAACAATTAAGGATAATTCAGCCAGAATTCATGAATAAGACCAACCTTGAGTTTCAGGAGTAGCGATGTTTACCCGTAGGTGGTCTGCAACATGATAAACAAAGGGTACCATCTGCTTGGCGGCCGACAAGTGCGTTCTGATTTATTCCAGGGAAGAATTACATGTCTTTCTTTTTTGTAAGCTTCAGACTCTTTGTCTTCAATTAAGACAGTGGTTTAGGAAGAAAGTGTTTCCTGATTAGATCCAGATGTTTTCATAATATTTCAGGCTAATTTTGAAAGCAAAAACAATAGATAGTAAGTGCAGATAAAAAATTAAAGGTAGGATATGAAGATAACCAGAAGGTCATGTTTCCTCCATCATTCTCCTCGACTATTTCCTTCACACCAAAAGAAATTGAAAAGAAAAATTAGATCACGAACCAATATTACAATTGTATGTAATCAGTGTCTGTGAGAAATATATATTTTTCCAATCTGTGGTTTTACAACTCCCCCAAAAATAAAATTGTACCATGATGATTACTTGCTTGGCTTTTACTTCAATTTATTATTCATTAACTTTAGTATAAGTTTTGCCAAAGTTCTGTATAGGCCCACCTTGCTTCATAAGCATCCAGCTCGAGAACAGTAGATCCATGTGACCTGCTTACTATACCCAACCCTCCTCCTGAGACTGTGTTCACGTGTTCCTTTCAACACTGTCCTTCCCAACACATCCCCATTCCTCCTCCAGGGAGCTCAGGACATCACCTGGTGGAAGGTATGGAGAACCATAGTTCAAATAGGGTTTTGGTTTCTTTCACTACAGTTTATTTAATTTTAGGTGCTCACTCTCTTTCTCACAAGTACACTCTCACTTTTTAGCATGCTTCTTTTTTTCCCTTTCAAACTTTTGTTAGATTCCTCAAGAGCTATCACCCTCCTGTCATTTCTTTCTTTCATCACTGCATGGGTGAGGCAAAATCAGGTTCCTGTAATGCCTTCTAAGCATGATGATAATGCTATTTATATGTTGGTAACCAGGAAAAAAAGAAAGTACTATGATTTAAAGTAGAATTTTATTAAATCAAGAACTATTCCCATTAAAATGCTTATCCATTAATTCATTCGCCAACTATTTATTGAGTGTATTCTAAATGTTAGACATTGTTGACACTAGGAATCCTGTGGCAAGAAAGAGGAAAAAAAGTTTATGATCTTAAGTCCTAGGGAGCTAAAAGCACATTAGTCAAATAATCAAACAAATAAATGGAAACTTAGAACTGTGGTAAGCACTATCAAGAAGAGTGCAGAGCCCATGAAAATATTACATTGATTTCCATTTCATTTTCTTGAGCTTAGGCAAATAGATAAGCATATAAGAGTTTTCTGAGTCCTTTTCTAAATTTCATACCTAGTTTAATCACTCATTTATATGCAATAGTTCACCAGCCTCCACCCTGTGTACCCCCGCTCCCCCCTCTAAAAAAAAAAAATACACCCGGTGTAAGCTGGAACCACGTTTGCCATCTAGTTCTGTTCTGTAGGATTCATTTTTAACCAGGAATTGGAGTGGACTTTCCCTGGACTTTATTAGAGGTCTTAAACAACTGAGCCCTTTGCAGATGTCTTAGCCCCTGATTGTACCTTACTCTCTACATGTCCTCAAAGGTAGCACCTGAAGCAGTGCAGTGGGACCCAGCCGCTCCAGGCACTGCCGCCTTCTGGAGGCCATATTTAGCCCCATCTGCCACCATTGCCATCTGCAAACATTTGTAATTACCATGTGTACAGGGCATCGTGCCCATGATGTATCATAAAAAGGATTATATTCACGTCTCTCTGAAATATACTTCCTCCACACTTAGAGCAAGACCCGCAGAAGCTGTATGTTTCTCCACTTTATAAACATATATAAGCTTTTCTTAAATAAAACCTCAGTTGAGAGGGTTTAGTAGGTATGTATTGGAACTAAAATGAACTGAGAATTTTAAGTCAAGTGATGAAAACATTGGGTTCATTATACTATTCTAATTTTTTGATGGTACAATTATTTTTGTAACATCTTTACTTAAATAGAACCCACACTCCATATAATTCACCCACTTGAAGATACACAGCCATCATCACAATTAATTTTATAACATTTAATCAACCTTGAAAGAAATCCTGTGCCCTTTAGCAGTCACCCTTCATTTTCCTCCTACCCCGCCCCGCTGCATCAGTCACAGGCAATCTCTGATCTACTTTCTGTCTCTACGATTTGCCTCTTCTGCCCATTTCATATAAATGCAATTCTATATTATTTGGTCTTTTGTGAGAGGCTTCTTTAAAGTAGTATAATGTTTCCAAAGTTCATCCATGTTGTAACATGTGCTAATACTTCATCCCTTCTTATGGTGAAATAATATTCCATTGTGTGGATATGCCACATGTTGCTTATTCATTCATCAGGTGGTAATCATTTGGCCTGTTTCCACTTTTTTTCTGCTACTATGAATAATGCTGCTATGAACGTTTGTGCATAAGGTATACTAGTTAAAATTTGACTTAAAACTTTTATATGTGAAACAACTATTTATGTTCTCATTGGGCCTTAAAAGAATAATCCAATATCTCTTTTGAAAATGACTGTTGATTGGACTGTGATATTTATGATAATAGATCACCAAACTTTTAAATTTCTAAAGCATGACTATTTGATAAAGCAAATTAGAAATGGGACTCTATTTTCATCTATGGCTACCTGGGAACTTCATTCTCATTCTCATGGTCTGATAGGCAAAGGCTTATTCTGAACTCCTACCCCATCTTCTAGGAAAACTGATGAGTTACATTAAAACAATCGTTGGTCAGCTTCTCTCCACATTGTACAATTTAGGGAAAATTCACTAACATTACTTAAAAATCTTTAAACACATTTTATTGAATTGGTTTCCATCTGAATTTTAATAGACTAATTATTCTGGAATTTTTAAAATTTCCCTTCATAATCCAGTAGTGCTCATGTACTAGTAGATATCTTTTTAAGTAAATCAGCCATAATGTAATCAGTAATTAAAATTATAGCCAACTACAGGTGCTGCTAGTTGTTAATCAATTAGAGCCATAACGATTGCATATCTAATTGAAATACTGATTGGTGTATTGATAGTTACCCACATTTATTTTTTCAAAAGCAAACCACCTCTTACTGTTTTGAAATGGGGATAAGGTGCTGAGAACATGTTGCCACGTGCTGTCTGAGTAGCTTTTCTGGACTTTAGTGGGAAACGGACCTCCTCTTTCTGCAGGTGTAAATAACATTGGTAAAGTTGATCAGAATTGACCTGACGGATGGTCAATGGATGAATGAATCTGTGAATTTTAATTGGCTTATTTGCATATTAACAGGCAACATTCTGCAGATGGCTCTGTGGGCCCTGAGTATCTGGCAAATTCGGGGCCTATTATAAGGAATGAAACAGTCATTAAACACTGAGAGAAGCCCTGTTTTGCCAGGAGGCTGCTGTCCCCATCACTGTCAACCTGCTGATCAGTCTATACAGGAATTAATTAGTTCACATATTTATAGCAATTTGGTGGTTAGAATATCTACCTGACAAAGAAAGATTTGACGTTTATTCCTTTTGAAAAATGATTGTTGAAATTCGTAAGACAGGCTAAAGCTTAGAAAGGAATATTTTGCCTATGTCATCATAACTAAAAATTCTTTCATACGTTCTAATCACTGAATCACATCAATGGGAGGCAGCTTAGCAAGCATAAGCAGAGGGCAATATTATTTGCATTTCATGATTCATCAAATATTGACCATCCTTAATTGAAAGGCATAAACTCTGAATATAAAGCCGGAATTTAGTCTCCCTAAAAGAGACCATCGTATGGGATGTCTACTTAGCTGAACAGATTTTAGTAAGGCCAATCTACCGACAGCATCCCAGAATCCCTCACTGGAAAGCACCAAGCTGTGCAAGGCCAGTGTGTTAGGTGAGTAGGCCTGTCTTCTTGCACCATGCCAGAAACAGAGCAGCAAGCATTTCGGAAGTTTACTGAATAAATGAATCAAGCATGGCAAGTAAATAATAGCAAGATTTGCTTTGGGCATTCATCCAAAGAGAAGAGATCATTAATAATCCAGAAAGTTTTTTAATTATAATTTTAAGAATTAGCAATGTCATTATGAGACCACTGAGCTGACCTGATTATTCAGATGTCAGTGGTGTTTCAGATGTAAGAAGCATGAAAACCTCGTCGGCTGGGCTGCCATAATTCACCTGTTAGACTAAGTCAGAACTTTCAAGTACAGACTGAGTTAAGAGGAAGACATTTGGGGGAAAAAGCACACATTGAAAATGTCACTTGAAGACTCCTCTTTTCTAGAAAATGAGAGTGGGTTTAGGCTGTGTATTCTAGAATTGGGGCTCTGAAAATTTGAGCAAATACCATTTTTATACAAAGTCGCAGGAATGGAAAACAAAAAGACTGCTAATTTATTCTGCCTAGCTGTATGGGATGTCAACTATTGTACGTGACATTATTTTCAATCAATTGACACCTGGACATTTATGGTATGGATGTGAAGTGTAATTAGTAAATTCTATTATTGGGCTATCTTCTGGCATTACCTGAAGATTAGAACTGAGAGAAATTTCTCTTCATCCTGGAAAAATTATTCCGCAAACCTTCATTTCCAACAAGAAAGTACCACAAAACCCTTGTGAATCATGAAGCGGCCAGCTGTTAACGTGAGTTATGTGAATCTGACCTATAATCTCACCTGACATTTGGAACTCAAATATTTTCCCTTATTTCTCCAGCACAATTAAAATATTTAGTCTCACTTCACTTTATGAGACATAAATAGCTATGTAAGTAGTCTGTAATTGCTGTACATTGTAACAAATGACCTCATAAATACATTGTAATGTCCCATGTAATTACATGGTAAGTCATGTCTTTGAGATGGCTGCTCTGAGATGGAAAGCCTGCTGGCTTCACAGATTAATTATTTAGGGACTAATTTGACAGTTCGCTTGAAGACAGGCATCTGTTAAATAGCAGCTTCTGCATTTAAAAAAAAAAGCTTCATGATAAGATTTTATTTCCTTATATCATAAAGACTCATATGTGTGTGTTTACTCCTGAATATTGGACATGTCTAAATTTCAATATACATAAAAGCAAAAAAAAATGGAATTGTTCTTTCTGTACAAGATGAGACGCATTAATGGTACAATTATATTTCTTCCATCAAATATTAGATAGAGGTTGTTTTGTAACAATAATTTTAAAGGTCCTAGTTTTATTGGTCTAATGAGATTTTTCAAGTATAAGGTGGTGTAAAACTTACATTTTTATTCTCTTATTGAGCATTGTACAACTTTTAAGCTAATGTTTCATTTTTTTACCAACCAAGTTGGGGTGCTGTGATCATTTTGAATGAGTGCATTATTGCAGTACCCTGAGACCTTGTTATTTTTGATAAATGCCTTTTACGCCATATGAGAAAGAATTTTCATAGGCACAACCAGTATTTAAACTCATCTCTCTTTGCCTTAGGTTCTTATATATGGTGAAATCAATTATTCTGAAGTTATGCCGTTCACCTACTGCTCAAATAGTATGCTGGTTTTTATTTCACAACAAAAAAGAAATGGGAAATAAGTGGACACTGTATTTCCTGCCTTAAATTATATACACGTCTATTTTCTTGTGCCTTTGGAGGGTGTAATTTTACATATAACTCTCCTGATGTGTTTGTGTGCTGGCTTTAACTCAGTTCCTCCATCAAGGCTGTTAGATTGCTTTTAGCAGTTTTGTTTAGTAGAAATGAATAGCCTGAGAAAGAACCTAGTGATCTGAAAGAGTTAATGATCCTCCCTAAACATCTAGCGCACATTCAGGGAATGACGTAGGCACTGGAGAATAAAGTGTATTGATACTGACAAATTCTGAAATGTATTACTTGTAAGATCGCTTTATCATGAACTCTAGGGAACAACCAAATTGCTTTATTATAATGGAATTTTGTCAAAATGTGAATACCCTCTTGAAATTGCATTGCATTCAGTTTGTAGGACCTAGAAGCAAACAGGCCTGACTACTAGGCTATGCATTGCAAATTATCACATGAAAAAATGCAATTTTAAATCCAGGAATTTATTTACAAAAAACGATTCTAGGTACAGACCAGTTTTACCTCTTTCTTTTGTTTCCTTTATTTTGCTTTAGGATGAGCTATCCTGTGTGTTTGAGGGTGATTTTCTTGGTTAGTTTAAGAGTATTCGGTTAATTTTTCCTAGTTGACCAAGAAAGCCTGGCTAGCTGGTAAGATTAATTGATTTTTCTTAAAGTAATAAAGACCATCCATAATTACATATAGGAGTATCAACTCCAATAGAGTTTTGGTAATGAACGGAGAAAGCACTATTTCTAAGGGCCACCCATCAAAAGATGGTGAAATCTGCCATAAAGAACCCACTTCTGTTCACACGTTGCAATGAAGGATTTCTGAATGGCAAAGAAAGTTGTTTTCTGGGGAAGTGTAATCTAGTTGTGATCATATAAAGTATTCATGAAGTTAGTCTCAATGAGAATCACTCATTCATTTATTTAGTTCTATGTCTTCAGTATCGAATCCCATAAGGCCAAAGTGACCTCATGACTCAATTCCTTGAAAAATTGCTTCAGTTTTAAGCATCCATTTGTGTACTTCAAAACAGATGTGCATTCTACTACTACTAATAATAATAAGTACAAAATAAGAGTAGAACTTTGGCTTTTGCAGTGTTTTGAAGTTTCTATCCTTTTTCTCATTGATCATCTCTCAACAACTAGGGATGATGGTGCAATGTACAATTGATGCCCTTAGCCAGTGGTTCTCAACCTTCTGGCCCTTTTTTTTAAAATATACTGTATTGATTTTTTACAGAGATTCTTCCTTCTGGCCCTTTTTTTAAAAAATATACTTTATTGATTTTTTACAGAGAGGAAGTGAGAGGGATAGAGAGTTAGAAACATCGGTGAGAGAGAAACATCCATCAGCTGCCTCCTGCACACCCCCTACTGGGGATGTGCCTGCAACCAAGGTACATGCCCTTGACCGGAATCGAACCTGGGACTCTTCAGTCCACAGGCCGACGCTCTAGCCACTGAGCCAAACTGGTCAGGGTTCCTCATGTTGTGACCCAACCATAAAATTATTTTTTTCATTGCTACTTCATAAATTTAATGTTGCTACTGTTACGATTTGGCCTTGAAGTTGATGTTGATGGTTGACCTGGATCAACCCATGATTTTGTGCATTAGGGATTCTCAAAATAAATCCACTTTTCATCTCCAGTCACAATTTGATGCAAAAAAGACTTTCTTTCATGTTGTTGAAAAACAATTCCTAACATCACTTAGCAAGTTAATGAAAAGCTGAGAATGGAAGAGTATGCTTCCTGCACTCCATCTTATTATACTTATGGAATATCTTTTATTTGCAGAACATTGTTCTCTCTCTAAACAACAAATCAAAGATGCATGGTAGACGGAACATCTAATAAGATTTTCTAAGCACAAAGCTATAAGAGTTAAGGAGATCCTAGTGTATTTCCATGCACCTGAGCCTAGGATTTGAGCTTTATTTAACATTTGGAGTTCATTCTTAAACGACAACTAATATGTATTGTATAGAATGGGCATGTAAGTTTGAGTCACATCTCTAGAGAAGATTCTACAGGCCACTCAGCTATTTCCTATGTTTCTCCTAATAGAACTCTGAGCCTCATCTTTAAATAACCGAAGAATGCTTGTAAAATGTTACATTATATGTATGCAAAACACGAGCCTAGTAGAGTGCCAAATTGTCAGTGTATCCATTGTACTCTTGACCTCTATAGACAGTCATAGATTGAGTACCTCACAGTGAAGGTTTGAAAACATACTAGGTGTACTGGTTAATAATGGTGGATTTTGTAATCAAAGAAACCACAATAATTTCAAGAGAAACATCAAAAGTGCTTTATTCAAAGAAATGTCCATCGCTAGCTACACATTTCCCCCATCTTTCAGGTAATTTGTGGATACTATCCCAATAGAACTTTTCTTGTTTTGAGGCAAACCATTCAGAGACCAAATTTTCCACTTCTTCATATGTTTTGAAGTGCTGCTCAGAAAGCGCATGTGCCATCTATCAGAACAAGTGATAATCTGAAGGAGCAAGGTCTGGTGAATCAATACAACAAAATAGCGTACATATCAAATCGCATATATATCAACATATGTGTAACTCCATCTATTGAAAAAAATCCGCATTATTAACTGGTACACCTAGTATTTGACCTTCATTTACTGGTTCAAGTCCCCTGTGCAGCTAAAATGAAGTGGGTTATGTTATGTTATTTGCTTCCCGTTTTTTACTTGGAATTGTCAAGATTGAGCTCTCAGAATTTCAACAAACGTGTTGTTGAATAGCATCTCTCTTTCAATGTTCCTTTTATATACAGAAGAAAACCACAGTCAGTACACAAAGAAATTTCCCAGCATCAATTTAAATTTAGCCCCATTTAAGTTAGCTAACAAATAAAAAAAAATGGAACATATTAGAAATAGAGCATATTCCAGAAGACATTTCTCACTGTGTGTAATTTTTTCTAATGACATGTGCCTCTTGTATAGACCTGAAAATGATAGATCTATGGAGGTGAATGAGTATGACATTCAAAGCCAGTGCCAGGAAAATCGTGCCCCAAATCCAGGAGTAAGTAAGGTAATTAGGGATGTTCCTTTAGGAAGACTGGTCACAGTCTATAGAGGATCAGAGTGATAGATAGTTGTGCTTGGTGAGAGGTGCCATAAAGAGCTCCCAGTGGTGACTCAGAAGGCCAGTAGTTTTGGGCAGTGCAGAGTGTTAGGTTCAGGAAGGCAATTAAGTATTGTGAGAGTAGTCAGCCAGCTTGAGATTGATAAGACTCTAGCTTCTGGGGGAATCAGGCCTGCATGTCTTAGATGTCTTTAATGGACAGGCAGATTAGCATGGCAAAAGCAGAGAAACACAGCTACTAAAACTGGGCCCCAAATCACAGTAGAGCTTCAGTATGTGATTTGAAGTCAAGCAACTTGAGAAATTGTCCCAGTGTGGCTTAACTTATTACATAACCAGAGCAGGATTTTTCCAGAGTAGGTCAAGTCGGACTCAAGTTCTGGAAAGGAATCCCACTACACTAGCTCTCAGGAGACCACCAGGGCAGAGACAAAGGGAAACCTATTTTTAAACTAAACAAACCTATTGATTAAGAAATGTTTGTATTATCTCAAAAACATTAAATGAGATTACAATAGGTCAATTTCATTTTCTTTTAATAAAACAAAGCAGAGTTCCTTGTCTGAATTTAAGACCGGTTGGTAAAATTTTATTTAAAATAAGATGTTACTCAATCTATGCTAATAAAAGATAATATGCTAATTAAACCAGATAAACTGGATGTCTTCCTGACATCCTTCTGGACAAAGCCACGGTGGCAGGGCCAAGGCAGAGGCAGCTAGGGGTGATCAGGCTGGCAGGGGAGAGTGGTTAGGGGCAATCA
>NW_005357453.1:1576647-1587749 GCF_000412655.1 Myotis brandtii
GGTTAGGAGCCAGCAGTCCCGAATTGCAAGAGGGATGTCCAACTCCCAGCAGTCAGACATCCCCCAAGGGGTCCCAGATTGAAGAGGGTGCAGGCTGGGCTGAGGGAACCCCTCTGTGCACGGATTTTGTGCACCAGGCCTCTAGTTTATATATAACCATAATTTTATTATTACACAAATGTTTTACTCAAAATTTACATATTACTAGCAGACTTCAGTCTGGAACCCAGTCAGAATATTTGCTAGAGTAGCTTTATGTCATTTTGAGGAACAGTTCTACATGACCTCAAGAATGCCCATTTCAGCATGCTCCCCAAATTTCTAACTTCACTGATCATAAGAGATTGCATATTTATGATAGTGAGGCAAAAATATGTCAAGTCTGCAAGAATAGTATAAAACTGGAGGAAAAATATAGAGAGACCTTTATAATATCTTACTGACATTTTATCAAATCCATTCCTGGTTAGTATTTTACAGTACATGGATTTATAAAAAGGCAAAACAGTTTTTGGAAATGGCTCACACAGTTTATAAACATAATAGAGTTTAAATTACTGTTTCAGTAGTAAATTAATTTCTATTCCAAGATGAAATTTAATTTGATTTCAGATGATTAATAGAAATACTTACCAAGTATTTAAATAAATGTCAAAGGTTCAATATTAATTGTGGCTACTATATAATTTTGAAATTAAGATATTGTTTATTTTAAATTATAAAATTAAAAAATGCCCTTCCCCAGTAACTAGAATATTATCAATATGGGTTGCCTTGTTTCCACATCCTCTGTGAATTGTCATTTATTGATGCCAGCAGCAGGTCCAGGGAACTTTTTTTTAAATGGATTATTTTCAGACAGTCTGGTCCCAGTAAATGCATTATCATATATTGAGTTGCTTATGCCTGAAACCTTAAGAGTCATTCTTAATGATTGTTCCTCCTTACACTTGACATTTGATAAATCACCAAGTCCTGTCAAGTCTACCTCCAAAAATATATATTAGATCTCTTCACTTTTTTGCATTTTTCTCATCTCCACCCCATCCTAGGGCTTCTTTTTCTTTCTTTTTTCTTTTTTAATCCTTGCCTGTAGATGTGTTACTGTCTTTTGAGGAGGTGGAGGGTCAAGAGAGCGAGCGAGAGAGAAACATGTAATTGGTCGTTTCTGTACAAGCCATTACCGGGGATTGAACCCAAAACCCAGGTATGTGCCCTGACCAGGAATGGAATCCGCAGCCTTTCAGTGTATGGAACAACACTCCAAACCAACTGAGCCACCTGGCTCTTTTTTTTTTTTACCACCCATGCCTGAACTTTCTATTGGCTACAATTAGAAATGTGAATAGTACTCTGTAGAATAAATTGGTCAATACATAATTATGGGAGAAAGGGTGTTTTAAACGTGTTGTTGAGTAGCATCTCTCTTTTAATGTTCCTTTTATATACAGAAGAAAACCACAGTCAGTACACAAATAATTAGGTCCACGTTCTGAGAGTTTTTACTGTCAATGGCCTTGCCTGCTTCTTTCTACCCTTGTTCACTTTTGCCTTTCTTTACTCACCCCCTCCCCATCTCTTAATCTCTTGGTCTCTCACATTCACCCTCTTTCATTTCCCTTCCTTTTTTTCTTCCTTGAAGTCTTTACAATTCATTGCATAAATATTATGCATCAACACTCTGATGGTATTTCCAAGTGTGCTCCCATTGTCTCCTTTAATCCACACAACAATCCTTTGAGGTAGAGCTGTTACCCTATATGATAAAAGGCTAATATGCAAATTGACCAAATGGCAGAGCAACTGGCACAACTGAACAACCAAACAACTGGTTGCTATGATGTGCGTTGAGCACCAGGGGGCGTGTGCAGAACATGGCGGACATTGGCTGCAGCGGAATGGTGGAGCAGGTGAAGAGGCTGAGCACCAGGGGGCGTGTGCAGAACATGGCGGGCATTGGCTGCAGCGGAATGGTGGAGCAGGTGAAGAGGGGCACCAGACCAAGGCCGGAGCCGCCGCTCTCATCCACTGCCAGAGCCAGCCCTGCTTGCACCTGCTGCCGGTGCCTGGCGCCAATCCTGATGACTTGGTGCCATCAGCAGGTGTGAGTGGCAGCTAATGGCCCTGATCTTCCCTGAGGGCTTCTCCATCTTCTCCTGCTCCTGAGGGATGATCGGAGCAGCAGCCACCACTTGCACCTGCTGCTGGTGTTGTCCAATCGCTCTGCGCCATCAGTGGGTGCAAGTGGGGTCAGTGCTGTCAGTGTGTGGGAGCAGTGGGGGTGGGAGCAGGACTGCCTGCAGACAGGAGACCGGGGGCCATGGTGGGAGGGGCCAGGCAATGGTGCAGAGGATGGGCTGAGACCCACCCCTGTGCCTACAACAGCCTCGCAGCTGACAGTTCCTTTCAAGGTGCATGAATTCATGCACTGGGCCCCTAGTCTATATAATAAAAGCCTAACTGACCAGTATGGCAGAACGACCAGAATGACCGGTCGCTATGATGTGTACTGACCACGAGGGGCAGATGCTCAATGCAGGAGTTGCCCCCTGGTGGTCAGTGCACTCTCACAGGGGGAGCAACGCTCAGCCAGAACCCAGGCTCATGGCTGGCGAGCGCAGCAGCGGTAGTGGGAGTCTCTCCCGCCTCTGCAGCAGCCCTAAGGAGCAGTGAGCTGAGCAGTAAGGAGCAGCAACCGGGTGGGCGGTAAGGAACAAGGGGTCTTGGACTGCAAGAGGGATGTCCAACTGCCGGCTTAGGCCCAATCCCCATGAGGAGTGGGCCTAAGTTGGCAAGCGGACATCCCTCAAGGGGTCCCAGACTGCGAGAGGGTGCAGGCCAGGCTGAGGGAAGCCCCTTTCCTCCCCCCCACCCCCAGTGCACAAGTTTCATCTACTGGGCCTCTAGTTAGCTCATATTGCAGATGAGAACTTTGGGGCTTAGAGAGCTTAAGTGGTTCATTACTGATAAGGAGAATGGCTGCTATGGGTGAGACACTGGAGACAGGGGGATCAATTAGTTATGTATGAAAATATTTTGAGCAATGATTAATTAAGGCCTGAACCAGGGCACTAGCAGAGGGAAGGTAAATAAAGACAGCTGGGGTTTATAATAATAAAATAAAAAAAGTTCTTCAAAGTGCTGATGGGCACTCTTTAATAAAAGTAGGGCCTTGTTGAAAGCATGTTTCATTCTTCAAGCAACTTTACTTGAGATTCAAGAAGTCGTTGGAAGTACAGAACAGAAAGAAGGGGCAGAGTGGAAAACTGATTTTCAATTTAGTTTCGAGATCCTTCAGTTCCTGCCATGTTTCAGCCACAGCATCCTTCTTTGCTATGAGGAATTTCTTTCGAATGATGCCCTCCAATTCCCTCTGGGGGAATGCTCTCCAGATAAAACCACTTAAAAAATTTTTAAAGGCTCTTTACAAAGAAACTGAACATGTTTTGAGAGGAGTTTGTCTTCCCCTGTAGTTCCCTCTAGAGCAGCGGTTCTCAACCTATGGGTCGCAACCCCTTTGGCTGTCGAATGACCCTTTCACAGGGGTCGCCTAAGACCATCCTGCATATCAGATATTTACATTACAATTCATAACAGTAGCAACATTACAGTTATGAAGTAGCAACGAAAATAATTTTATGGTTGGGGGTCACCACAACATGAGGAACTGTATTTAAAGGGCCAGAAGGTTGAGAACCACTGCTCTAGAGAGAGTAAGGCAAAATGTCAGTGTGCAATGGGATATGTGGAATTAAAAAGAGAAGGTTGTGAAATGTAGTTCCTGAAAAAAAAAATGGGGCGTTGGGTTTATCAGGTTTTTTTTTTTCTGTTTTCTTACTACTCATATGCACCTAGAGTGAAGGAATAAATTAATGTGGTCCATGAAAAGGATAATACTGTAACCGAATAACCAAGGGGTCCAGGCTGCCTGTCACCACTTGAGCCAATTAAGCAGAGGCAGGGCTGAATCCTATATGAGCGTTTATCCCAATAATGCTGGGAGGATGGGAAAGCAGAAAGTCACCCACAAAAATCTGCTCTGCCCCTCCCCATAGCCAGCTGCTTATATTGGGTAGATAGGCAAAGATTATGTGGGAAAGTAAGAGTTACAGGCATGGGAAAGTAGGCATAGTATAATGTTTACAGGTAACCAGCAATGCAGGCTGAGGCTGGGGGGTTGCAGAGGGTGGATGCCTCCAGGGACTAGATTGTTTCAGTCATGTGGTTGTGACTCTTTCCATAATGATGGGCAGCTCTCAGAAAAGGAGGATGGGCTGCATTCTGATGTTAGCTCCCATGTCCCAGGGCATATAACTCTTAGCCAGGTTAGAATGTGCTTTCTCTAATCAGAACAGAATGATCACAATTAATAGAGCATGGTTAATATTTCTTGACTAGAGGCCCGGTGCATGAATATTCGTGTGCTGGGGGGGAGGGGGGGGTCCCTCAGCCCAGCCTGCGCCTTTTCACAGTCCAGGACCCCTCAGGAAATATCCATCTGGGGAGCGGGCCTAAGCTGGCAGTCAGACATCCCTCTGGCAGCCTGGGAGCCCTCAGGAGATGTCCAGCCTAAGCCATCAGTCGGACATCCTTAGTGCTGCCAAGGAGGTGGGAGAGGCTCCTGCCACTGCTGCTGCACTCGCAGCCATCAGCCTGGCTTGTGGCTGAGCAGAGCTCCCCCTGTGGAAGCACACTGACCACCAGGGGGCAGCTCCTGTGGAGCATCTGCCCCCTGGTGGTCAGTGTGCATCATAGCAACCAGTTGTTCCTAGTTGTTCCATCTTTAGGGTCAATTTGCATATTACCCTTTTAATATATAGGATAATAGCTAGTCACCAATATTCTCTTTCTGCCCCTAACAACACTGTATCATCAAATTGGATGGAACTATCTCAAACAGGAATAAAGGCCAATGAGACATTTCCTTTTAAATCAATAAACCTGACTGCTCTCCACAATGCTATTTGTAAGCGAATTCATTTTTTATACTAACCAAAGAGGGGATGGAGGAATTTGGAGAAACTCAGTTTTACATTTTTTTCTGTTTTTCCAAATCTGAAAAAAAAATGAAATTAATCCTTGATTCATTGTAACAGTGAAAACGATTAATTTCTCCCTCTCAAGTAATGAAAGGACCAAAAGTCAAGTCACAGCTACTAGAATTGATATTTCAAAAGCCAAAGGTCATGTGTTAAGTACTTTTAATAAAAATCATTACCAGACTGGCCCATGAAGACTAGGTCATGTTACAAGAATGTCCCCATAGCAGTGACAGCTGTAGGTGGCTTGGTGAGGGAAGGGCAATGAGTGTGAGCTACTGAGCACTAGCAGAAGAGATCTCATACAGAAAAGAAATGCATTAGACCATTCAATAGGAAAGAATAGCTGAACACTTTCATTTAACTTCCCCAAGCAACATTCCTTGGGTCATCTAGCTATATCATGTGCAGAAGAATTTGCACAGAAAGAATTTGAGCATCAAAGGTTTTGCAGTCTACTGGTGTTTGCTTGAAATTAGTAAGAAAGCATAAAAGATGTTAATAAATTTAGCTGCTACCCACATATGAGGATGAATAATATCATTAATTCCAAAGATAAATAATAAACATTGAGAGACTTTACCCTTTGGTATGTAGAGCGTATAACTGATCCTATTAATTAGGTGCTGTAAGCATTGATATTGAGGTATCAGCTATGTGTGCATAATTTATAAAATCACTGGAAATCCCCAAATGTGATAAAGAAAAATTATTTATGTGAAAAACTATTTCTCATGTGATCATTAGTATAATTAAGATATTCAAGCTTATCAAGTGATTTACAAGTACTTGATAGACATACTAAGCATAATTATTCTCCCTTTTTCAATATATGCATTGAAATTAAGGACATTTATGAGAAAAAGAGAGGTAACTCAGCAACACCATGGCAAAGCATTAACTAGTAATTGTAAGGTTTTACCTCTGGATCTAAGGTTTAATCTCTTCACATGTATTTTCATTTCCTATTTGAAATTCATTTTGACTTTTGGAAAAATAAGCTTGTAATCTTTGGAAAATGATGCTTACTGATTTTCCAAGGGCTACTTATGGGAAGGCCTATTGGATAGCTTAAAATCTAATGATTTCAATTCAGTTTTATTTCTTTCAAGAATATTTTATAGGAGAATTTAGGTGATTAGAATTGGCAAGTAGACACCCTATGATTATTTATTTTAGTATGAATGGATAAACATATGTTAGAATCAATAGTTGGATAATCTTCCAGCGAAGGTACAAGGTGACTCTGGCCCCATTCATTTTACTCTGTACCTCAATCTCATTTTTTATAAAATTGTTAAATAATGATAATATCTGCTATTACTACCTTGGAGCATTGAAAAATAAAAATAGAAGGTATACTTCTTCATCAAATCTGGTTTTCTTAAACACATGAGAGCAAAGAACATATCCACACATATGAATGTGGAGGGGGTAATAAGGGATGGACGATTCTGTATATATTTATAGCTATGAGTTCTTTGGGAGCCACAGACAATATATCATTATTTTTTATTCATTAGTTTATCTCCCAAAGAGCGTAGTCAATCAAATGAAGTGCATTTTTGTCAAAATTAGACAATTAGGAATACTGCCAAATTGTAAGAATGCATTGAATCTGGTTCTAAGGGGCAACCCCAAGCACTTCTTGCCCCTCAGCTTTATACTTACTGGCAGGTTCGGGTCATTTCCTTGACCCTGTTCTGTCGTCCATCCTGTCTCTGTTTGAATTTGCATCTGTTATTTTTCAGAGTATCAAAGTGAGCTGGCTGCCTCCTCCATCCGGAACACAAAATGGATTTATTACCGGCTATAAAATTCGACACAGGAAGACGACCCGCAGGGGCGAGATGGAAACATTGGAGCCAAACAACCTCTGGTACATGTTCACAGGTCAGTGTTCACACGGTGTAGTCTTACAAGTTTTTGATGAATTAAATGCTTTGGGAATAGAATACATTCTCACTTCAAGGGAACATTTTTTTTCCTGGCAGGTGACATTTGTTGGTCTGAACAAGAAAAACCTCTATATTTTGAACTTGATATTTTCTATAATGTTTTCACTATATATTTTATTTCTGGATCATCATCTTAATAAGTGCATCATATATTTTTTAAAAAATCAATTTTAGTTTTTCAGCATTGCTGATTCAATATAGCACCTGTTGCCAAATAACTTCTAAATTTTTAGCTAATAACTAAATGGGTCCAAGTTTAAGCCACTTTGGTCTCGCTTCCCCCAATCTCCTGGGTGGTAATGGTGTTGGAAAATGGAAAGAAGGGTTAGCTTGGGGAATAAACAGATAGATTGTTCTACATTTCATAGATATCAAGGTAAATTCACTTTTATAGCAATATTGGTAGAACTCTTGATAGTTCAAACTTCTCTATGAAAACTGGACCCAGTTTTCAGGTAGTAGTTAAAGGATTATTTTTATAAAATTAATAATTATATATTTACTTTAGCTATTGTCATACAATGCCAGTCTAGTTTCTTTCCTAGAACACAGAGGCTGAGGCAGGCTTTCAAAAATAAGGCCTTTGGGGGTGCAAGCCCAGGAAAACAAGAGTGAGGGGACAAGGGGAGGGAGCCAGGGCAGAAGGGAAATCAGATCATGGAGGCATGTTATTGAGCTGGCCACACGTTTAGGACAAATACAGAGCTTGCTTGGCCTCATATGGTGTCTCTTGAGAGACTGTGAGTCTCAGTCAATGGCTGGATGGGAAGTGTGAGCAGTTTCTCTCTTTCCTATCATTAGTCAAAATCTACTGACAGATTGGATTTTGGACCTACACACAGCTCCCTGGGATGCCAGAGCTCCAGGGAGTGTCCAAACATGGAATTCTCCTTGTCAGTCAGCACCTATGTGAGGGTGGATGGGTCTGGTGTAGCAGCAATACTCAGGCCTGGTAACCCTAAGAAGAGAATAAATTTTTGGTAGTGGCTTGAGAAGCAAAGCAAATCACGGTGGCTCATGGCAAGGATTGGTGAGTGCAGTTGAGCCAATCTGAGATGGCACAGAAACTGTGCCTAGGACAATATACACACTAAAACCCATAACTTACAGCTAATGCAGAAGTAAACTGTTACTGCAGATGAAAAGAAAGAAAGTGACCCTTTATTCCTTTTCCTGTGGTAAGTAATCAGTAAATTTCCACTTGGAATCATAGTACAGGTACACAACCCACATGAGCGCACGCACATGTGCGTGCACACAGTGACACACACACACACACACACACACACACACACACACACACACACTTTAAGATCGTATTCAGCCTACAGTCTGAAACTTGATAGAAATCTGTTTTTCCCCCTCAGGTTGTTTGGCTTTTATGCCTATAACATTTTAGCATAATAATGAGAGTGCTTCCAAGGTAGATTGCCAAAAAGTGTATTATTTGTTTTATATCTGGACAGATTCTCCCAGGCAGGTATTGTTGATTCTATCAGTGATGGCGAACCTTTTGAGCTCAGCGTGTCCGCATTTTGAAAAACCCTAACTTAATTCTGGTGCCGTGTCACATATAGAAATTTTTTATATTTGCAACCATAGTAAAACAAAGACTTATATTTTTGATATTTATTTTATATATTTAAATGCCATTTAACAAAGAAAAATCAACCAAAAAAATGAGTTCGCGTGTCAACTCTGACACGTGTGTCATAGGTTCGCCATCACTGTTCTAAGTGGAAGTCATGGCACTCTACTGTACATTTAAAAAGCTCAGGAAAAGCCAAGATCCTATGCCTTTTACTCTGATGAAATGATCAGAAGGTAAAAATAATTGAAGTTGAAGTGAGGTAGATGTGTTCTTTATTATGTTTAACAGAACATGTAGTACCCTTTGGGAGAAATCACCAAAATTTTAAAATCTTACTGAAAATTTTTTAGTATAATTCCTAAGATTTATGTTTGTCCGGAAGAAAGACTCTAAGGATAATTTAATGGAAGCCTTATATTTTAATAGATATGGGCACTTGAAGCCCTGAAACTTTTTTTAATCAATGCTTTTCTTTCTCAAATGAAAGATTAAATACAAAAATAAACTTTTTATAAAATAATTAATTAAATTATGAGCATTCCAATAGAAAAACTAAGGATTGGCTATTCAATTTACAGAACTATAAATGCTGAATAAGCATGATAAAATGTTCAATCTTATTGGTAGAGAAATATAAATTAAAACAAAAATGAGCATGTTTTCATATGTCTCTTGGCTTTCTGAATGTCCTCTTTTGAAAGGTGTCTATTTAGATCCTTTGCCCATTTTTTGATTGGATTGTTTATCTTCCTTTTGTTAAGTTGTATGAGTTCCCTATAAATTTTGGAGATTAGGCCCTTATCAGATATAATGTTGGCAAATATGTTCTCCCATTTTAAGCAATAAAAATAATAAAAAAAATAAATGTAATGGGAGAGAAAAAAAAATAAAATAAAACAAAAATGAGTTAGCATTTTCCTTTGATTAAAGTTATAAAGGTAAAAATGAATGATGATACCCTTTTCTGGAAAGCATCTGACAGAAATACAAACTTTCATATACTGCTTGTGGGACATAAAATTTCTAGAATATTTCTGGAAGCAATGTGCATATGTTATATACAGATGTATATACGTGTGTGTTTGTGTGTGTGTGTGTGTGTGTGTGTGTGTTTAAGAATAAATTTTAGGTTTCCAACTTCTAGCAGTTTGTTCCAATTCAACAATCATATTTTTGGCAAAGTTTTTTACTCTAAGAATGATTAACTCTTTGCACTGTTACTTTAATAACAAATAATAAAAAAATATCCTAAACATCCAATTATAGACAGTTAACTAGACATTTCAGACATAATCATATCATGGAGTATTGTACATCTATTGAAAATGAAGTAATATAAAAATACTAAATTATATATTAAATATTTAAAACATATCACTAACTTAGTTTTCAATCAGTATTAGTATATAAGCCCATATTTATAAACCAAAAAAATGAAATCATAGGAAAATATTTAGAATAATAGATACCAAATATTAATAGTGATTGCTGCTAACTTTTATAACAATAAAATATGTATTTTTAATTGCATATGTAAAGTGTAAAACAAAAGGTCAAGACTCTAGTGTCATATTGCAACTTTTGGTTACAAAAATTGAAGATTTCCTCCCACTATAGCTAAGTGTACTCCCACTGGACAGCTAAGAAGTGAGTGGGCCCAGAAAATAAGTGTGGAACAGTAGCTAGCCACGTGGCCAAAATAACTTGCTGCTGTGACGTTTTTAGTATTTGTGCAATGTTTTTGAAAGTATCACTTTAAACTCAGTAACATCAAATCAAGATTCTGACTCCCTAAATAGACAAACTTATAGGATTTTCTTTCTACAGAAGGTATAATCATTTTTTTCACTTGTTATTCTTTCTTTATTTTTTCTTTATTGATTAAGGTATTACATATGTGTCCTTATCCCCCATTGCCCCCCCACTCATGCCCTCACCCCCCTGGTGTCTGTGTCCATTGGCTAGGGTTATATGCATGCATACAAGTCCTTTGGTTGATCTCTCCCCCTTACCCCTGTGCTCTCCTACTTTCCCTCTGAGGTTTGACGGTCTGATCGATGCTTCTCTGTCCATGGATCTGTTTTTGTTCATCAGTTTATGTTGTTCATTATATTCCACAAATGAGTGAGATCATGTGATATTTATCTTTCTCTGACTGGCTTATTTCGCTTAGCATAATGCTCTCCAGTTCCATCCAGGCTGTTGCAAATGGTAAGAATTCCTTCTTTTTTACCACAGCATAGTATTCCATTGTGTAGATGCACCACAGTTTTTTAATCCACTCATCTGCTGAAGGGCACTTAGGACTTAAACATAAGACGGGAAACCATAAAAATTTTAGAGGAATCTGCAGGCAGCAAAATCTCAGACATCTCCTATGGCAATGGAAACTAAAGAGAAAATAAACAAATGGGACTACATCAAAATAAAAAGCTTCTGCACAGCAAAAGAAACCATCAACAAAACAACAAGAAAGCCCACTGCATGGGAGAACATATTTGCCAATGATATTTC
>NW_005357453.1:1587775-1600607 GCF_000412655.1 Myotis brandtii
GATACAGCTCCTAGGGCATTGGAAACTAAAGAGAAAATAAACAAATGGGACTACATCAAAATAAAAAGCTTCTGCACAGCAAAAGAAACCATCAACAAAACAACAAGAAAGCCCACTGCATGGGAGAACATATTTGCCAATGTTATCACCAATAAGAGTTTAATCTCCAACATTTACAGGGAACTCATACAACTTAACAAAAGAAAGATAAACCCAATCAAAAAATGGGAAACGTAACTAAATAGATACTTTTTGAAAGAGGACATAAGAAAGGCCAAGAGACATATAAAAACATGCTCAAAGTCACTAATTATCAGAGAGATGCAAATCAAAACAATGATGCAATACCACCTCACACCTGTCAGAATGGCTGTCATCAACAAAGCAACAAACGACAAGTGCTGGCGAGGATGCGGAGAAAAAGGAACCCTCGTGCACTGCTGGTGGGAATGCAGACTGGTGCAGCCACTGTGGAGAACAGTATGGAGTTTCCTCAAAAAACTAAAAATGGATCTCCCATTTGACCCAGTGATCCCACTTCTAGGAATATATCCCAAGAAACCAGAAACATCAATCAAAAAGGATATATGCACCCCTATGTTCATAGCAGCACAATTTACCATAGCTAATCATTTTTTAAAAATGATTATACAGAGAACAGCAAGCATAAGCCTTTTCACTACCAAAGACCCTATATTAGTCCTAGGGCTGACATAATAAATTACCACAAACGTGGTAGCTTAAAACAGATTTTTTTTTCTTTCAGTTCAGGAAGTGAGAAGTTAAAAATCAATGCATCAGCAGGATTGGTTCCTTTTGGAGGTTATGAGAGAGCATTCATCCCACGTTTCTCTCCTAACCTCCAGTGGTTGCTGGCAATCCTTGACATTCTTTGGCTTATAGATGCATTGCTCAGATATTTGCCTCCATTTCTGCAGACCTTCTGTGTGTCTCCATGGCCTCTCCTCTTCTCATAAGGACACCAGTCATGGTGTATATCCCACCATGAATCCAGGATGATTTCATCTTGAAATATTTTAAATCTGTTTGTATTGATTTTTAGAGAGAGAGGAAGGAAGAGGGAGAGAGATACATTTATCAGTTGCCTCCTGTATACCCCCGACTAGGATCAAACCTCCAACCTGGGTCTGTGCCCTGACCAGGAATTGAACCAGTGACCTTTAGATGTCTGGGATGACACTCAACCAACTGAGCCTCACCAGCCAGGGCTTTTTAATTTTTAGAGAGAGAAATGGAGTGAGGCAGAGACTCATCTTGAAATCTTGAACTTATTATCTCTGCAGGGGCCCTATTTTCAAGGAAGGTCACATTCTAATATTCAGGGGGACACTATTCAACTCACCAGAGACACCTCCTATTATTTTTCTCTCAAGGACAATTATTTTGAATTGTATCCTCTCATAAACTTTGTTTATTCAAAAATAAATAATTTAGTCCCACATGTTTTATTCATCTAAAATATGTGTGACAATCAGAGCTTCAAATCAACATGACATAACCCATCACCACTCTGGTTTAATATCATTCCAGCTTATGGCAAAGAAGTAGCTCAACTTGTTACTGGACTAGCTCACAAATGCTTGCTTTCACTTGCATAGCTTCGTAGGAATCTCGACTCCAAATCTGAAGCCTTCATTCATACTGTTCTTTCTTCCTTTCGATATTTATAAAATGCAAACATCACCTGAGCAGTTATATTTAAAACTGTAACTGATGTTTATTGCAAAAAAAGCCACACAAGTGCCAGTTTTAATTTGAAGCAAAGAAATAAAAAAGAGCCAGAAAATAGCCTTATGCCCTGAAAACATTAAAGACAAGTTTTACAAAATATTTGCCTTCTCTTCCTCTGCTGTGTGGACTGGCTTCCCTTGTGCCTGCTGCATTTCTAGATGTTGTGGAAATATCTTCAATGTTGCAAAGCGTGGAGAAGTCAGCACGGAACTTACCCTGGTAGATTGGCTGTGGTTTTTCACTTGTCCCCAGGATATATTTAGTAACTTACGCACTTTCTAGTAAGCAGAGTAATTGATTTTTCTATGGTGATCTCCAACACTTTAAAATGTACAGGATTTGACCCCATGTTTTCAATACCTGTAAGACACGTGGATATATTGATTTGGCCGTTAGAAAATTGGAAATGCCAGATGTTTCATTTGACGATATAAATAAATATTCAGGTATAGACACGCAAACACTTTTTTGTACAAACCTCTGTGTGTTATACAGGTGTGTGTTGTTGTCGTTGTTGTGTGTTTTGCTAGGAGAATGAGACATCTGCAATAACAAAGTAATTCCGAGTTATAACAAGGATTTTAAACCACAATGATGAGTTTATTGTGGAAAGCCCTGTCAACTATATTTTAAAATGCTGTTTTTAATTTTTGAGAGCTCTTCAGAAAAGCTTGTTTGGGATTGAGTTCAGGAGTTTTCTTGTGTTTCATGGCTGAGATAGAATAAACAATGATAAACACACATTGATATTTCAAGGACTGAAAAACTAAAACAATAGCATAGACATTTTATAACAAGGTTAACATTAGGAGAATAAAGGGGGATCATATTGTTTGAATAATATACCGTCTCTTGCCATAAGCTCTAAGAAAGGAGAAATAGAACAAAAGAATTACAAAGCTTGAAGGGGCTTAGTATTGTTGGAGATAGAGATAGGCAGAAGGCAATCAGCTTTAGACAGTGAAATTTTGTTACAACTAAGAAAAGAATTGCTACCTACACCATACTTTTTTTAGAACTAAATTATAGTTAGAAGCAGCTGAGTAACACATGTGCACATGCTTGCGCGCGCGCGCGCACACACACACACACACACACACACACACACACACACAATGAGATTGGAGCCTGAACTAACCAAAGCAGGAACTATACCATTTATCTCACCTATTCCCCTTGTTTTACGGAAAAGGTAGCAGAGGCCCAAAGCCTGACATTGCTAACATTTGTTTACTAGTTAAAGTGATGATCCCAACTAAATTACAGGTTTCCTGACTCCTGGTTATATGCAGCCTGTGCTATACAATGTTGTTGTCTTTAGCTCCCTAAATGACTGGCTGTTATATGAATCTGTAGAGGCTTATTAATATTAAAGTATTTCAAACATGTACGCACTAATACCAACATTAACTTTGAAAGCAAAAACTATGCTGAAAACAGTAGAGAGGTTCCTCAAAATATTAAAAATTGAACTGCCGATTAATAATCGAACTGCCGATGACCCAGCAATCCCACATCTGGGAATACATCAAAGGAATTGAAATCCGTATCTGGAAAGGACACTGCACGTCCAGGCTCCCTGCAGCATTATTCACAGTAGCCGAGATAAAGAAATAACCCAATGTCCACTGATAAAGGAGTCTCTTAGTGTGGTATCTACATACAATGGAATAGTCTTCAGCCTTTAAAAACAAGGACATCCTGCCATTTGCGACAACATGGAAGACATGCTAAGTGAAATCAGTCAGTCACAGAAGGACAAATACTGCATGATTCTACTTACATGAGGTATAAAGTGTCAAACTCATAGAAGCAGAGTATAGAATGCCAGGGACAAGGGAGAGAGTACATGAGAAGCTGTTCAGTGGGTATAAAGTGACAATTACACAAGTTGTGTAAGTTGTAGAGATCTGTGTTGCACCATAGTGCCTACAATCAACAATACTGTATTGTGCACTTAAATCTCATTAAGAAGATATCAGATATTAACAAATAGCAGATAACCCAAGGACAAAACATGGTGAGCAATGAGCCTCCGTGAGGCATGACAAAGATCTTATGTTCAAAAGTATGTGTTTGCCACCTTCCTGATGATGTTGGATATTTTATCATTATATTTTATCATTATAGTTTCTTCGTGTGTTAGTGAATCTTTCAATAGTTGTTTTATGTGTGTGCCTTTCATGTGTCAGGCTGGGTTCTGTAGATATACAGTTAAAATACGAATAATAACAAAAACAACAGTACCAACACCATTCTCGGGCCATGTCTTCATGGAGCTTCAGTGTATTTTATAAAATCAGAAGTCCTTAACAGGACATTTTGTGTTATAGATACCTTTGTGTGGGCGAGTTAATCAAGTTGTCTTCTCTAATGGTACTATTTATTGATGGCAATTGTCCCTTGACATTAAGAAGTCCATGCTATCCATCACTTAAAACACTATCTCCTCTGAGTAGTAAGTTATACTTCCCCTTAATACCAACATGTGTTCATTCTCCTATGCAAAAATCTGCAAATGCATAATGTTGTACATTATATAAGTCTCATTTCCTTAGTAGTTTACTTTCTTTATGAATTTTCCTTGGCACCAAATGTGTGTGCCATGTGTGATTAACGAAAAAAAGCAAAGAGGGATTATATTTTTATCTTTATCGGGGTTGTTCAACACCTTGAGGTTTAAGGACTTGTCAATTTCAACTGAGTCCTCAACATCTCAAAAAAGTCATGTGTTCCTTTGACAGGTGTCATCTGTTTTACAGTAATTTGTTGTGTTAATGAGCTACTAGCGATTCAGCTAAAAGGAAAATTATTTACATACAAAATTAACACATATCACACTAATGATCCACGGGCTCTCTCATCTACCTGTACTCTAAAATTAGCCTGCAATATACAATATTATTTGTACTAATTATCATAGAGATAGACTTGTGTCATGCTCTATTATGGAAGCAATGCAAAACAAAGTATGCCTTGCGACGGTTTTGGGAGACGAAAGCCCTAATATTTTTTGCTGAAGTGCAGTAGCTTTGGATTCTTTTTGCTTTGCCCAAATAAAACATAATCACTGACCTTGGATGGATGATGAGGACATAAATTTTTAGATTGATGGTTTTTGATTTATAGGCAGGCCTCTTCCGGACTGTGAGGAAAAATGATCCTTGCTATTTCTGATTATTTCTTCATCGTTCATATTTTATATTCTGCATCTACCCTGAGGCTATTTTCAGGAATACATTTTTATAAACTGGACCAAAATAAATAAGAATATATGAAAAATAATTTGAGTTCTTGCTATAATATGTCTGACCTTTTGGCCAAAATAACAATAATTACCTCAACCATCACAAACGACATAAAGCATGTCTACAGTAGTTAAAATTTAACTAAAAGTTTTGAAACTCAGCTAGAAATAGTTACTCAGTATTTTTTTTTTCCTTTGTGGAAAACTCTTTCCTAGGACTGGAGAAAGGAAGTCAGTACAGTTTTCAAGTGTCAGCCATGACAGTCAATGGCACGGGACCAGCTTCCAACTGGCACACAGCGGAGACCCCAGAGAATGATCTAGATGGTAAGACCTTTCCTCAATCATTATCACTCTGACTTCTATCTTCCTTGCTACTTCAGCTTTAAAGGCTCTCTTTAAAAAAGTTAATGAACTCCATCATGGGGGATATTTATTTTTTCTATATCTTTAGATGCAAAACCAAAAAACCTTAATGAGTATAGTCTTCAACAATGCCATGTAAATATAAATTAATTATGCATTAATTATAGTCCTCATAATATGTTACTTATTTCAAGGTAATTTGAAGTTATCTTTTTAACATTTATTTTGAATAGTTGACCTTAAACATTTTTGTCACAGGAACTGCTACAATTTCTGATAATTATCATGAAATATAATTAATTTGCATAGTTATTTTGCTGTTTTATGATGCTTATGCAAAACAGCAATTTATATTTTTTATTTGTTTATGTTATGGTTCTTAATATTTGACACTTAATTTTTATATAAAGGACAATCTACTTTCTTGATTTGATAGTTATTGTGATTCATATAAAAATCACAACACTAAGTATAAACAAATTTTTCAAAATTACAAGATGAGAAATATTTTATGAAATAAAAATATCATATAGCTAAATAAGAAAATAAAAATCAAGAGAAAAACATCTAAATAATAAAACAGAAATATACTATAGAGATTACAACTTACAAGTGAAAGAGATAGAAATTCATGCAAATGAGTGGTATTTGAAAAAAGAAATTGTGATCTATAAACTTAAAGCTAGGTGATCAAAACTGGGACCATGAAAAAATGGTAAAAGAATGAATACATGTGGCTCTGGCCTACTGGCTCAGTTGGTTGGAACATCATCCCTTACCCCAAAAGGTTGAGGATTCGATTCCCAGTGGGGGCACATATGGATGTTTCTCTCTCTCAATTCCTCTCTCTCTAAAATCAATAAAAACATATCCTCAGACAAGGATTAAAATAAGAAATACATGTGCATTGAAAATATGATGACACAAGACAACTGTCTAAATAACTGACAGTGAAATTACTATGAGGCCTATTAGTTCTATATTCCTTCCCTCTTCTGTCCTCTTTCTCTCTTCCTCCTTCCCTTCTCATTTTTATTCTTGTTCTGGTTCTTCTTCCATCACCCTTTCTCAAGTCTGTCCTACCTTCCTCTTTTGCAAACTCTTCCTTCTCATTTTTCTCCTCTTTAACCTTCCCCTTTTTCTCTTTCTAAATAATCTACCCTCATTTGTGATTTGAATATAGTCACTGAATAGATTTTACAAAGTAATTATGACAGCTCTAAAATAATAAACAAATGCTATTTCCACAATAATAGTAACCACTGACACGGGACAGCACATTCATTCAAAGAATATTGAGAGAAAATGTACTAAGCTTTAGGCACTGAGGATATAATAATTAATAAGGAAGACATGATCTTTTGCTTGTGGATCTTAGAGTATAACAAAGAAAGACAAACATTCGCGGTGAAGTAATAGGAAATTGACATTTTTTAGTTCAAACCCAGTTGAATATTGGCCCTGTCCATCATATTAACATAGGATGGATAGAGAGGTAGATTGATAGGCAAATAGACAAACATAATCAAGATTTGCATTTAAACTGAGACTTGAAGAATGAACAGGAATTAGCTGCGCCAAAGCATGCATTAGAAATTGAGGGAGGAAGAAGAGAGGGCAAGGTAAATGCAGGTATGAAGTCAAGACAGACAATGGAACTGTTGGGGGCCTGGGGGAAAAAAAGCCATCGAGACTAAAACACAGAGATGACATATGATGAGGTTTGTGAGATAAGTTCTAAATCTGACAAGAGTAAATTAAAAAGTTTGAACTCTGTCCTAGGAATGTCATTAAAGCAATAATATGCTTTCTCCTAAGCAAGTCATTAATGGGCTTTTTAAAATAGTGACTTAATTATATGTGCATTTTGATGAGATCACTCTGGCAGAAACAAACAAAGACAATGTATTAGAAGTAGGCAAACTTGGGCCAACCTAGTTGGGACAACCCTAGAGGTGACATTATACTTTATGGGAAAATAACTTGAATCCTAGAAGATGTTATTTAAGCTATACAAATACCTTATTTTTCTGTTTTACTTGAGAAATAGCTTTTACAGTTTATAGACTTATTCTTTAACTTGTCGTAGGCAATATAAATTGCTCCAATATAAATTGGAGCAACACAGTGGCAATTCACAAAGCTCAATACCCTTCACTAGTAGGTTAGCGAACATTAATTTGTGTATTTATTTATTCAACATGGATTTCTTCTTGAAGGCCTATATATAAAAGGCATTATTTTAGGTATGGGGGTAAAACAATAAATAAGGTCCCTACTCTCAATATTTATACATTTTGTTCATATAGAGATAGTGATAAATGCTCTAAAGAAAAACAAAGCATGGTAGAGGGAATAGCAAATGGTTAGGAACTGTTTGACCAAAGGGGGTTGAGAAGATCTCTTTGACAGGTAAACTATATGCACAGACCTTCAGGCAGTGAGGGAGGCAGCCTTGTGTTTAGGTCCGACAAGAGCCCTTCAGGCAGAAGGACCAGAAAGAAACCACATCCTGAGATTGGAGCCCAGTTGGTGGTAGGCATATGGCAAGGAGGCCAAGATAGCTGGGCCTAAAGTCATGAGGATGTGATCTGTTTTCTCTAAAGAATAAAAAGACAGTTAGGATATGCTATACAGATACCTTATTTTCCTATTTAACTTTTAAAGTTTGTAAGTAACTGGAGCTGAGACTCCAGGCGAGGTTTGTGAGTGAATGCCCAGTGCAGGTTATCTGAGCAGAGCCTCCACCAATGCTCTGGAACTGACCCTGGGGCAATGGAGACAGTGACTCAAGGCAAAGGATTCTAAGAAATGAGGTCATATCATTTACCCAAGCCCAGGGGCTGTATCTCTTACCAGAAGGAGTGGAGACAAATGGGGCAGAGGTGCTGAAGGTCCCATAAAACACCCAGGGTGGATGGGGCTCTCCGCTTGACTCATGTGCTCCTTCCCCTCACTCGAATGACTCACAATCTGCGTGAAACTAAAATGTAGTGTCACAGCTCCCGGGATGGCACAGAACTTTTATTTCCCTGCATGCTTTTCATGTCCATGCAATCTTACCACCATCCAATTCGCATATCTATTTTGATGAAGAATCCCTATGCTGGGCCCATGAGCAGAGTCCTAATCAATGCTGCTTACTTGGATTTGCTGGAACATTTCCAAGCCCGTGGCTTCATAATGTCCTTCTTATGAATGCAGCATACCTCCTTACCCTTTCTTCATTTTAGTGGTGATGCAGTCATTATTAAATATAATTAAGAACCCCAAGTGTTGCCAAGAGGGGGGAGGAGGAGGTACAGGCAGACGTGAAAGAGATGAGAGCAGCTCTCTTGAGGGATAAACAGGTATTGGCTGCACTGGTTGAAAAGACCTCATGAAAACAAATAACACTTGAGCTAGAAACTTCAGGGAAAGGGGTTGACTAGGTATACAGGGAAGGTGTGTGAGGTAGCGTAGGAGGTATTCTTCTAAAAGAATGCCTTTAGGAAAATTATTTCTGCCAATATTGATTCAAAATGCATCCTCATTCTTTCCAATGTTACTGAGTTATCAGTCAATTATCTTAACACATTTCAAATATTGTCTCTTTTCCCATTCTTCTACTTCTCTATATGGATGATAATTGCTTAGGCAATTCTGACCTTGCCCACAAGGTACCATCACAGAAAGGTAAATAAAAATTAATAGAAGATAGGGAGTAGGGTTGATACTTCTTGTACATAGCGCTGTTATGATTATGATTTGAGATTGTTCACCTTCAAAACAAAATGGAAACTAATAGCCATTTTAGGGCATTTTACAATAAGATTGTGGGAGAGAGGTGTTTCTTGTGCTTTGTAAAGCAATGATTTGCTTGCTGTAAGAAATTAAGAGGACCAGACATATTGGTCCTGAGGCCTTCTCAACTTATTGACTCGTGGCCTCTTTGCACTGAGATACTCCCCTAAAATGAGTTCAATTTCTCGTCCTCCACCCTGTTTCTCTCATTTTTATATCTGTGTTATTCAAATATTAAAAAGTATAAATCTTGATGGGAATTCATATATCTGGACAAGTGTACAACTTCAGAGTTGGTTACTAGTAGCTCCAAAGGAAAACTCAGCCTGATGGCTTGCAAGATATATATGAACTAGAGGACTGATGCACGAAATTCGTGCAAGAGTAGGCCTTCCTTTCCCCCGGCTGCCAGCACCGGCTTCCCTCTGGCACCTAGGACCCGGGCTTCCCTCACAAGATATATATGAACTAGAGGACTGATGCACGAAATTCGTGCAAGAGTAGGCCTTCCTTTCCCCTGGCTGCCAGCACCGGCTTCCCTCTGGCACCTGGGACCCGGGCTTCCCTCACAGAGGGAGGTTCCGCCTACCCGCCACAGCCCACCGGTCAGTGGCCTGGGCCTCCCTCTGCAGGGGCAATTATGGGGTGATGGCCAGGCCCACAACCAATCGCATCGCAGCCGCCTTGGCTGGCCTGGCGCCAGTGGGTGTCATAGCGTGGTCCCAGATGGTCGTCCAGATGGTCGTTTCGCTGTTTGGCTGTTCAGTCAATTTGCATATTATGCTTTTATTATATAGGATATTAAGGAGATTTAAAAAAAAATATTTACCTCATCCCATCTAAACTTATTCATGTATATGTTTAAACCATAAAATAAGATATAAATGAGTTCTACCAAATCTTTCATGGCTAATGTTCGAAAGCTTTGAACTCTAAACATTCCAAAGTCAGAAATTTTGATATTAAACTTGCTTGATTTTTCATAAATTGTGGATACGGAAAAGGGATTGAAAACCAACAGAAATGGGAGACATTGCTGTAGCCAAAAAACTGCATTGGAAGGGAACTGCAGTGTTAGGCCTCTCTAGGCGCCTTGGGCTGCATTACTTCCCCCAGGGCTTTGGAGTCTCCTGGGGAACCCCAGGGGGGTGATCTCCTCCTTAGGTGGTAACTCTGAGCCCTGCAATCAGCTGCACAGACACAGTGGTTGGTGCAGAGAGCGGAAAGCAATTCTGTCTCCTGTGGCTTCCGGACTTCCTCCTGCATGCTCTGCTTGGCTTAAGCAGTTGAGGATCAACAGTAACTTAGAGAAAGACTCCTATTCCTCATGGATTGCCCTTTAATTAGGATGTTTTGTTAAAGTGATTATAGAATAAACCTCACTGTTTGTTCTGGTTTGCCTGAAACCAGGTTTGCAATAACTAACAGATGGGAAGTTGTAAAATATTTAATTTGTGCCTCAAAACTTCAGCTTAAAAAAGGCAAGATTGTTAGAATTCCCCAAAGTTCTTATGTAAATGTCTTGCATAACGAATGGCTCGAGAGAATTTGTGATGAAGTTGAGCAGAGTACCCTCTAGTACAGCGATCCACCTGGGTGCGGCAAGACCTTACAACATGCAATACCTGACTTAGTCAGGACCACTGACTTTTTTTCCCTTCGATTGTCACATAAATAAGTGACAACAGCCAATACAACAATAGATGTCCAGTGTGAATTAATCAAAATTATACCTACTTTTTGTCATGTTGGCAAAAAATATATTTTTGGTGTGCCACAGAATTTCAGTAATTAGTTTATGTGTGCCATGAGATGAAAAAGGTTCAAAATCACTGTTCTAGGAAATAAAGCTGGGGGGATCTCTGTGTTGCCCCCCCCCCCCCGCTTTCTATTGAAGTGAGCAGATAGAAACTGCTATGCACATCTATCATAATGTAGTTTAAAAATTAAATTTCTACGCTGAAATGGAGGAGATTGGCTAGCAAGAATTTGCATTGCAGAGACTCCTGAAAATACAAATGGAATGTAGCAAAAATTATGAACCTAGGAGCAGTCTCTAATTTCCAGCCCTACTAGCCTGATCAAGTAATTGTTGAGTGAAATGGGATTGTCACAAATTCATTCGTTTTAAAAAGCGAGAAGAAATGCATAAAGCTATTTCCACAGTTACTCACGAAATTGAAGATGATGAGACCACCCAGAAAGAACACTAACAATAAAACTGTCAAACTCATTCAAAAAGTGGACTCTGAAAAATGGCATATCTCTTGGCAGAAGAATGAGAAATGAGAAAAAATAAGCTTTGACTACTTGGGAAAAAATTGAAGAATAGAAAAAAGGAAAGAAGAGAGGGAGGGAGGGAGGGAGGGAGGGAGGGAAAGAAAGACATAGCTGCCTAAGTCTTGTCTTCTCCAAGCCAAACACTTCCAGTTCTCACCAGAAACAGAGCCAGAAACCTCTCAACATCACATGGCTCTGTTATAGCTCAGAACAACTCTGAAGTCAAGATATAAACATTTCTTAGACACTTATCTTAGTGGTACGGCATATTCACCCAGAGTGTCAGCCCAGACTTCTAAACATTTGGTCATTCATTTGTTCATAAATATTTACTGAGTGCTACTAAATGCCAGGCACTGCACTTAGGGGAGGGCACACAGCAATAAACAAGATCTATGTCAACAGAGCCTATGCCCCCAAAAGCCTTATCCCTGAAAATTCTATTTGGGCTGGTAAACACAGAAAAACCTTGACTTCGATTCATTCCAGACAGTACAACTCACTTGTTGCTGAATACAACTAGGACCATGAAACCCACGTAGACAATCTTTATTCCAGTTTCTAATATAAGTAAAACATCTCCATATCATGTCCAAATTCTCCATCACAACAGGGCAAGTCTAAGGAGTAATTCCCAAAAGTCCCTTAGACCAAGTTTTCAATAGTCCACAGCAAAAAAAAAAAAAAAAAAAAAAAACATGAAAAAGAACAATGTAGCATATAGAATAAGTTTGCCTATGGGGATTCTCTTTATTATGAGATCATGTCCTTTCTTCTTTCTTTTTGTATTAAAATGTTCCCTACCTCATGAAATAACCAGTTTTGGTAGAAAGCAGGAAATACCTGGTTTTTTATTTGGTTTGTGTTTAAACAGTCTTACCTGCCAAATAACAAGACAGCAATCAATCTTCTATACCAAATATTTGTTGATATTTTTTTTGTCTATGTCATCCACCAATTTAAAGGACTCAAGAAAGTTCCCTCTAATCATACAACTTGACAAAAGAAAGATAAACAACCCAATAAAAAAATGGGAACGGACCTAAATAGATACTTTTCGAAAGAGGACATAAGGAAGGCCAAGAGAAATATGAAAACATGCTCAAAGTCACTAATCATCCTAGTGATGCAAATCAAAACAACAATGAGGTACCATCTCACACCTGTCAGAATGGCTATCAATCATCAACAAATCAACAAATAAAAACTGTGAGGATGTGGAGAAAAAGGAACCCGAACCCTCGTGCACTGCTGGTGGGAATGCAGACTGGTGCAGCCACTGTGGAGAACAGTATGGAGTTTCCTCAAAAAACTAAAAATGGAACTCCCATTTGACCCAGTGATCCCACTTCTAGGAATATATCCCAAGAAACTAGAAACACCAATTAGAAAGGATATATGCAC
>NW_005357453.1:1606695-1670336 GCF_000412655.1 Myotis brandtii
CCAAACCACAGGGAACAGTTAACCATACGGTAGTTCATCAGGGCCACTGAGCTTTTTTCACACTTAAAAGCAGATTTCTCGTCGATTGAGTACGATGTCAGAAACGAATGTCCGTGCCCAGTCTGATCTCATCGATGTGAAATATCTGAACTTATGGGGCGAGTTTAAGAAATGAAGACAGATACAGCGATCAGGCAAAGATATAACTTCTTCCTCTTCAAGAAAATGCTGCTGTTATAACTACTTTTACAGTCAAATACACAGAGGACGCGGAGGAACAGGTGAAAAAGAGAGGGGGGAATAAGAGTGAACTAGGTCCTATTTGAATCGTTTCCAGAAAAGCATTTCCCCCGGGAACTGAGGGGCTGGCCTGGTATAATCACCTTGTTATTAAAACCCTATCACGCTTGCTTTCCGCATTTTCAGGGCTACCGAGGGCTGATAATTGATGTTCCTACTCACTTGCCTTCTGTGCGTTATTAATCTAAGATGCGCTGGGAGCGTCGATTGTACTTTTAACTCCAGCATCAGACTGACTGGACTCGACCTGTGTTCTTTTTCTTACTGAAAATCATCTTAAGAAAATGAGGGAGAGTCATAGAATCCGGGCGATGTGAGCCCAACGACAGAAAGCCATCTGCAGCCAGGAGGAGGCGTCCCGAAATGACTGAAGTGCAGGGCACTCCGGCCCCAGAGGCATGGGGCCTGAGAACGGGCCTGGGAGGCGCTGCTGGTGGGAATGGAAGGCCAGCATCTGCCGACCGCCCGCCCTGCTGCCCTCACAGAACACGGAGGCGAGTCCGTGCCTCCTGGCACTCAGCGTCCTCCGTCGCCGGCCCCTCTCCCGCTCCCCTCTTTCCTCTCTGCTGCCCAGGTTAAGTCCCGCCTGAGGGGCAAGCTCACCGAGCTGCAGGCGTTAAAGCGCTTCTGGAACGTTCCAGGGAGTTCAGAGACCTGCACAGAGACTCTCCGGGGTGCGAGGCCCTTTTCATGTTGGACTTCAGTGCTGCTGGCACTTCAGAAAAAGGTAAGACGCTCGCTCGGCCCCCGCGGTCCTTGCGGACGGGGAGACGCAGGAGGTCTTCCAGCTCAAGCAGATCAGAGCCCGGCAAGCCTGTCTGTCAGAGAATGTAACTTCTTCCAAAATACAGAAAGGTAGCCGGTGCCGACAGAACCCCTGGATAGCAGTTCTCACAGCAGCGACACCCTCCAGACAGCCAGCATTTCATTGAAGAAGAAAAGAATTTAAGAACAAACATACTTAGTTTTATGTAACAACACTAGAGGCCCGGGGGGTCCCTTGGCCTGGCTGGTGATCAGGGCCGATCAGGGCCATCTCGTCCAGTCCCAATAGGGGCCGATCGGGGCCATCTCGTCCAGTCCCAATAGGGGCCGATCGGGGCCATCTCGTCCAGTCCCAATAGGGGCCGATCGGGGCCATCTCGTCCAGTCCCAATAGGGGCCGATCGGGGCCATCTCGTCCAGTCCCAATAGGGGCCGATCGGGGCCATCTCGTCCAGTCCCAATAGGGGCCGATCGGGGCCATCTCGTCCAGTCCCAATAGGGGCCGATCGGGGCTAGCCAGCCAGGGAGAGGGACCGAGGGAGGTTGGCTTTCGGAGCACACTGACTACCCAGCCGGCCGGGGGGAGGGACTGCAGGAGGTTGGCTGACTGTGGGAGGTTGGCTGTGGGAGCGCACTGACCACCAGGAGGCAGCTCCTGCATTGATCATCTGCTCCCTGGTGGTCAGTGCGTGTCATAGCAACCAGTCGACTGGTTGTTCAGTTGACCAGTCGTAATGGTCGCTTAAATGGTCGCTTAGGCTTTTATACATATAGATAAACGTTTATTAGAAATTATACAGAATTACCCCATCTACCTCCCTTTCTCACAGGCTGTGAAAACTCATTCTCCCCCAGGACAGTGCCCGGCCTGGCATCCGGCCACCATGGCGTCCACGTCTCTCACGCCACAGGGAGCTGAGGCAGCCATGGGACCCTCTCTGCCCTGGTTGGTGTGGGGCGGGTGTTGGTTGGGTGTCCCATGCACAGAGAGGTGGCAGGGTGGTTCCTGGTCAGGGGACCTGCTGAGGCTGCAGTCTAGATCCCCAGTAGCGGGCGTGCAGGAGTCAAGTGATGGGTGTATCCCTCTCACACCCATGTTTCTCTCTCTCTCCCTCTCCCTTCCTTTCTCTAAAAATCAATACATTTAAAAAAAAGAAAAGAAGAAGGGAAAGGGAAGGGAGGGAAGGGAAGGGAAGGGAAGGGAAATATTGTGAGTCATGGTAGGCTGCCCCCAAAATGTCCATGTCCTTTAACATATTCCTTTACATGACAAAAGAGATTTGGCAGATATGATTAAGCTAAGGATAGTGGGGATTATCCTGTGTTGTCCAGATGGGCTCGATGGACTCACAAGGGTCCTTAGAAGAGGGAGGAGGGAGATGAGAGTGACAGAAAGATGTGACAAGAGAAGCAGAGCTTGGAAATGTGGAGCCAGGAGCCAAGGCTGGTGGGCAATCTCTAGAAAAAGCTGGAAGAGCCAGGAAAGCATCGTCTCTAAAGCCTCCGGAAGGAGCGTGGCCCAGCTGACACCTTGAGTTAGCTCCCTGAGTGAGACTGACACTGGAGTTATGACTCCCAGGAACATAACATCATAAATGTGCGGAGTTTTATTTATTTCATTTCATTATTTCCATCACCGTTTATCCCCTCTGTGTCCTCTTCTTCCACCTCCACTCACCCCTTCCACCTCCTGCAATCTCCACTGTTGTCATGAGTTCTCTCTCTTTGTGTAAACCACAAGGTATGGCAGCAATGGGAAACTAACACAGTTGCCAGAAGAAATGTTTTGGTTGTCGTTAGAATCACTGACAAAGAGAAGTATGCTTGTGCCAAAATAACAGTTTGCATGAAATAAGATAAACCCTTGGTTTGTGTTGTGGTTTTATATTAGCATCACTTTGAGGCCCAAAGGTATGAAAACAATGAGCACTAAGCTTGAAATTTAAAAAGTCGGTCAATTTGGAATTTTACATTCTGAACACTGAAAAACATCATAAGGTGATGCTATTTTTAATATTTTGAAGAGATGCCTTTATATTTTTCATAGTAACTGCATATATTTTACATAGTAACATTCCCATTGGGTGACCCCCTTTTTATCTTCTTCATTTTCCTTCTTACCCTCTATGATCCAGGTGCAATGACCCTCTGCTTTTTTGTTTTTCTTTTTTCTTTATCTTTTTTTTATTGATTTCAGAGAGAAAGGAGAGAGAGAGAGAGAGAGAGAGAGAGAAACATCAATGATGAGAGAGAATCATTGATCGGCTCCTCCTGCACACCCCAGGTCAAGGATCGAGCCCGCAACCCCAGGCATGTGCCCTGACGTGGAATCGAACGGTGACCTCCTCGTTCATAGGTCAATGCGCAACCACTGAGCCATGCCGGCCGGACTTGTTTTGTTTTTCATGCCAACCTCGCTCTTGTTATAAGACTTCTCCACAGTTGTTCTCTCTGCCTATAAAGCTTTCCACCCTGTTGTTTGCTTGACTGGCTCTTTCTGATCATTCACCTTAGACTCTACCAGGTGATACCTTCATTGGTGAGTCAATTACTATGCCACCAGCCTGGCACTTACCAAGATCTCATGATTTCCTTGTTTATTCTTTCATTTTTTTATTTTGTGGTCTTACCTTCTTGAAATTATATCCCCCTACCTAGTCCTATAATGCTATGACTGGGACATAGGCAATCCACAGCAATTGTTGAAAATTCACAGGGATTAATCTGATAAATTTCCTAGTGTGTTATATGTGAACATTACTCATTAGTGGAAATCTGTAATCACCACTGAAAGAATAATAAATGTTCTTTAGAAACAAATTAAACTAAAGATCCATAATTTCATCGTATCATCAAGAATGGCAGTTGACCTACTTATCTTAATAATTCAGACTCCCGTAGAAATTTTGGGCCTCATTAATTAGCATATTTCAGGCCAAATGTGTTCTTTGGTTTCAAGTGATTTCAATAATTGCCTTAATACTTATCTATGCCTTATATATGCACTCATTGCCCTAGAGGTACTTGTGAAATCTTTCATGTACTTCTGAGTGGCAAATTTCAGTTTCAGCCCCCAAAGAGTATTCGGGTCACACACCTTCCACAGCGGATTTTCTGAGTCAATGTTTTATAGTTCATTCTAGTAGTAACTGTTTTCATGCTTTTTAACATCATCTGTGCTGGAGAAAATCACTCACATAGTAGTTTAGGGAAAATTTTCATTTCTGTCTTTATTTTAAGAAGTGAATAGGAGAGCACAAATGGGCTATTTTGAATTATGAACAATCTCCTAACACATGTATCCATGCCTCTGTTTCTGTTTTGTTCGTCAGTGTATTTTGTTCATTAGATTCCACATATAAATGAATATGGTATTTGTCTTTCTCTGACTGGCTAATTTAAATATTAAACCATCCCTTTCATTTATCTTATTATTTTACTTAGGGTTTATAGTGGAAAATCCTTCACAGACATTGTGTTTTGCTGTAAAGGTTTATATCCATGTTTTGAGATTTTTTTATGATGCCTTTGCATATTACATCACAGGCTTCTTCAGGACAAAGAATAGTGTGTCTCTTTTTGGTTCACAAATGGGAATCTTTGAATAAAAAGGCATCTTTAGAAAATTCTGTTGATGTGTCTTTAGAATGTAGCATCTTTTGAGAAGCTGTTAGTACAGTATCTATTTTTAAAAACTTGAATAGAAGACACTTTCATATATCACTTAAGCTAGAAGTGTGTGTTGATGGTAGATAATATTGGAAGAGATCACATCTCCTTTTGCTATTACATCAAGGAGAAAATATACTGTACTATTTCTTTTAATCATAAAATTCTCTTGCATAATTTGACAAATGTTACCATTAGACATTTTCAGTTAGGAAAGAAATAATGAACACAAATAGTTTGAATAAGGTTCAAATCACTAATATTTTTGAGTACCTGCTAATTGCTAGGAACTGTGATAAAACACTTAATGGACTATTAAGTTTAGATGGGCACATTTTTAAATTTCTTCCCAGAATATTTACTTGATCAAAGAATGGATTACATGTGCCGGTATTAAACCTACCAAAATATTTATAATAGTATATTATAACTGCCTTTTTAGTTGTCTGCAGTTCCCTTAAATCATAAACTCCTGCCCGGCGGGTGTGGCTCAGTGGTTGAGTGTCTACCTTGGAACCAGGAGGTCAAGGTTTAATTCCTGGTCAGGGTACATACCTGGGTTGCAGGCTCGATTGCCAATAGGGGTGTGCAGGAGGCAGCTGATCAATGATTCTCTCTTATCATTGATGTCTCTATCTTTCTCTCTCTCCTTTCCTCTCTGAAATCAATAACAATATATTTTTAAAAAACAACCCCAGAGAAAAGCTATTAGAATAAAGAAGAATGGACAGTATTCAGTAGTCTCTTGTGCTTAAGAAATTCTGTGCAAGTCAAATCAAACATGGAAAATGTCTCAGATGCTGAAACATGGAGGGCCTTGGGCCATAAGTCGCACACCATCTGAGCATCTATGGCATAGGATGCTAAGTCTTGGTTGAGTGGGAATTGTGCCATGCTGTGTGTTCTCCTGGGAGACAGGCTGATGATGCCTCTCTGTGAATTCTAGAGTCTCAAGTCCCTGACCAGCCGAGCTCTCTTCATGTGAGGCCCCAGACCAACTGCATCATCATGAGCTGGACTCCTCCCTTGAACCCAAACATCGTGGTGCGAGGTTACATTATTGGTTATGGCGTTGGAAGCCCTTATGCCGAGACAGTGCGTGTGGATAGTAAGCAGCGGTATTATTCCATCGAGAGGTTAGGTGAGTACCTGTGGTTTTCATTCTGTTAAGGAAAAGAAATAATTTACTTAAATTATTTTATTTCTTGAAAAATTTGTTTATTTTTTGAATGTTATTTCAGCTTGCGGCATATATTCTTAAAACAATTCCATTTTTCTGTTTTCTATCCATCCACAACACACACACACACATACACACACACACACACACACACACACACACACACACACACACACACATTTTTCCTCTCTAGATTTTCAATTGGATAATTGTATCTAGGACTATTCACAGGGGTGGGTACCCTTGTGTGTGCCCTTGCTTATGTGTCATAAAGATATGAAATGTATATTAGATCATTTTTCTTTTTCAACTGATAAATGGAAACTTGTAATCTTAACAATTCTTATAAAATGAAAGTCAACATATTTTTCTTACTAGGAAGATAGTCTATCAATTTTCTTTAACCTTGAATTATCTAGTCACGTTACCTCCTTTATCTTTTGCATTTATATATAAAGCTTTATGGCTATGTCATTATGACTGTAAAACAACAAAATGAAAAAAAACAAATTTTCAGTCAAGCCAGTAGCTTAGAGTTATCAAACTCCTCTCTACATATATTTCTGATTCCTCTCCAATCCAAGTTCTCTTCAAATTGTACTCAGCCTTAAGTTTACTTACACAACTGAGTATAGTACTTGAGTTGTGATATTTAGGAATTTATTTAAAACTATCACATATCTTAAGGAGACTTCATTAAGATATTTCACCAACACTGTTGTGGATTCGCAGAGATATACAGTAAACTAATGTTCTTAGAATTTGATGTTACCCCACGAAAGAAAAAATGCATAATTAAAACTTTTAGAGTTTTAATGATCAACTATCACTTTTTTTGAAGTGTTTAACCCCCTTACAGAAAGCTATTTTTAGTTATTTTATGAATATTTAATTCTTATTTGTTTTCATTTTTATTCTCTTTTCAATGATGTTTAGTAGAGGGCAAGGTTGCAGAGGACACATATTTTCAAAATATAGTCTAAGCATAATGAAAGGTACATAAAGGTGGAACTGGATGGCACTTCAACCCTGGGTTTAGATCCATGCTTTTCTCTCTGCCATAATGATTAATCTTGGGAAAGTGGTTTATTTCAGTGAAAATGTGGGAAAAGAGTACCTTTGATCCTTTATTTTATGGTTTTAGGGAGTTAACAGATATTAAAAAGAGTTAATAGAGGAGGAGAGGTTAATCTTTGTAAGACATATAAGTATGAACATTTGCATTGCTGTCATTGCAAAAATATTAAAGTTTTGCCTTAATTAAAATACTTATTTTATAAGGTAAATGTATTGCCTACTTCTAAAGGTTAACGGAGGGAAAGAGGACCTATGTAATCCTTTTAACAATAAAGATTAAAAGAAAAAAATCTCTTTTCTATAATACTAATTAGAAATATTTTTATTTTAGACTGCTTAGTAAAAAAAAGATTAAGAAAATGGGTGTTCTATTTATGATTAAATTTCTTCAGCATCCATTGGTATCAAATGAGGGTTTGAATTCTGTCTCTATCAATGGATCACTGTCATAGGTGGCACAGTGGCTGTAGGACTCTATGAACTTCAGTTTTCTCATCTGCAAAGTGGAATAGTATGCTGCTACCTCACAATATTTGTATGAGATACACTGAGATAATAAAAGTCAAGTTATTTGCAATTTTTAAAGGTAAAACATACATGTAAATAAGGCATTGTTCTTTTTTACCATTTTGTACATCAGCAGTTTAACAAATGTATATAATATAGCTACATGGGCTTTGAATTGTGTTTTTATAAACTATGACATTTATAGTATTCAAGTATGTTATCTTCTTCACCTAAAAGTGGACTATAATCAACACAGTTAAAAATAGTGGACTATGTCAACCTCTTTTAAAGAAATAGTTGAAGGTTCTAGGTTTCTAAACTCAGAACACTCAACAAATGCATGGAATTATATAAAATACTTATTTACGAAAATTAATTAATTTGAATCAAAAATATAAACAACACAGTGACATTCAATTCGTTGTGAAAGGCAAAAAATGTAAATGGTTTGGGCTATAATAGAATGCGGAGAAAATCCTGAGTGGGCGAGTTAGAGTCATTCAACATGAGCATTGGTTGCCAGGGAGGAGTGAGTGGGGGAGAGGAAAGGTCATTCCCTAAGATCATTACTCAGAATAGATCATGAAGAATGGTTTTATCTTTTATGATTTTTTTTAGGTTAGTGTCTTTTCAACCTACAGGCATTTTCTAGCCATCTTTAAGGACAGCTCAGGGGGATTCATTAATAATACATACCCTTCTATTTGTAACTCTTTTCTCATTTTCTACTCCCCGAGGTCCAAAGCACAGGCACTGTCTTACACCTGGTGGATTTTCTAAGGCTATTTGGAAGAATCTTTTAGGAAAGATTAATATTACTATTGAACTAGAGGAGAAAAGACTTCACTGGAGTAAATATATATGTATCTTTCACTAAAAACCTAAAAATCTCCCCTCTTTATTCCCCCTTTTTTAATAACCCTTTCACATTGCATCTTGAGTTTTATAACCTGAGTTCTCACTTGTAAAATCAAATTGATGAAATAAAGCACCATGTGGCCATTCATTCTACCAACATTAAATCCAAGCATTCAATCAAAAATGATTCCTCCATCTTCTGTATTTTAAAAAATACTTTATTTGGGTCAGAATAATCCAAATCTCTTCTTAATTACCCATGTCATTTAATGTTCACGGACAGCGGCTCAGTGCATTTCTCCCATGTACTTTACAGATACCAGTCTATTCCTCCATCCTCTACATTTTGTTAGTGTCAGATATCATCTCAATTTTACTAATGAGGGAAGACAGCAAGAGAACTAAAGTTAACAAGAAAAGTCAAAGCTAATTTTTAATGAGAGAGTTCAATGTTACATTCAGACACTTAGACAAATATTGCCAGAAACAGCGAAGACCCGGCTTTTCGGAATGGAGGAAGGAAGCTGGGGTCGAATCTGAGCCTGACTGGAAGCTGGTACACACTGCTGCAGAGAAGTCACACTTCCCCCACGAAAAAACAAGGGCTTCTGGGAAATCATAGCTCTTTAATGCAACAGCAGAATACTATAGTGAGAGAGGGCACAGTCCTAAAATTTCCGATCAAACACAGCTATAGCTCCAGGCATGAATCTCAGAGTTTAATCATGGAGCTCTGAGAATTGTTATCCTGTGAGCTAGGGTTAGGACTGACTTCGAGGGGAAAAGAAAAACAACAGAAGAAGAGATGCCTGAGCTTTTGCTTTATTAAGCAATTATCCTTGTGAATATTTTTCTTTCCTATTAGTTCCACCAGTTTCTGCCCCTGTGTAATTTGAGACTCTGTTATAAGGTGCATAATTATTTAGGGTTGTTATGTCCTCTAGATGAATTAACTGCTTTATCATTTATAAACTTATTTTTCTTTATCAATGCTGATATTCTTTGCTCTGTAATCTGCATTGTGTCTGATATTAATGACAACTCCAGCCTGATTTTTGTTTGTAGGCTAGCATGATACCTATTTGTCCTTCAAACTGTTTATGTATTTATATTTAAGTGGACTTTTGTAGGCAACATGTAGTTGGGTCTAGCTTTTTCATCCAATCTAACAGTCTATGAATTTTCATTGAGGTGTTTAGGCCATTTACATTTAATGTTAATATTGATATGATTGGGTTTATATCTACCATCCTACTATTTGTGTGTGGTGTTTTTTTTGTTGTTCTGTCTGTTGTCCCATATGTTCTTTATGCCCCTTTTACTTCTCTTTCTGAATTTTGGGGGGATTACTTATTTTTAATCATTTATGTTCCATTCTTGTGGGCTCATTAACTATAACTCTTTTGCTTCTTTAGTGCTTGCTTCTAATTTATAGTATGTATATTTGACATATCACTGTTGACTTCACAAAAAAATATTATTGAAGTTTATAATGCATTGCTATTATTCTTTCTTTAATCAAATATTTTAAAGGATAAATAATAAGCAAAAGATAAGTCTATAATGCATTGCTATTATTCTTTCTTTAAATAATCAAATATTTTAAAGGATAAATAATAAGCAAAAGATGTGTTGTGTATATAACTATGTAGTTAAGCATTTTTAGTGCTCTTCATTCCTTTGTGCTAATTCAGATTTGGGACAGGTATCATTTTCCTTTATTCGTGAATGACTTCCTTATAATGGAGTTAGGTTGGTGATAATTTTTTTTAAATTTTTGTACATCTAAAAATGTTTTCATTTTACCATTTGCAGTGGAGATGGAATTCTAGGTCAATAAATTTTATTTATTTTGCTATTTTTAATGGTATTACTCTACTTTAATATCTCTTATATTGTCTTGTTTCCAAGAAAACTGCTGTAATCATTCTTATCTTTGTGCCTCTACACATAGTATGTCTTTTTTCTGTGGTTGCTTTGAAGATTTTTTTCTTTGCCACTACTCTTACACAATTTTATTATGATGTCTCAGTATTGTATTCTTTATGTTTCTTCTGCTTGAAGTTCAGTGAGATTCTTGAATTTCTGGGTTCATAGGTTTTATAAAATTTGGGAAATTTTTGGCTATTAGTTTTCAAGTAGGTTTTTTTTTACACTCTTACTCCTCTCAGTTGGGGACTTCATTTACACATATGGAGCTTTTGGTTGCATACAGCTCACTGATTCTTTGTTCATTATTTTCGGTCGTTTTTGTCTGTGTTTCATTTTTTATAGTTATCATGTCTTTAAAGCAACTTATTTTTCCCTGAAGTGGCTATTCTGATCTTAATCCCATCTGGTATGTTTTTCATATTACACACGACAGTTTTTATCTCTAGAAGTTTGGTTTGGGTCCTTCCTATATAGTCCACATTGTAGTCAATGTACTCAAATTTTCCTCTACCTTCTTGAACATAAGGAATGCTCTCATCTACAGATTCTTTTATCTATGTCGTTTTGAGTCCATATCTATTTTATTAAAATTTCTCCTTGCTATGGATTGTGTTTTTCTGATTTTTTTCAGATGTAGATGAATGCAATGTAACATACTGCATATTATCTACATTTTGCATGTGTGCTTTTTAGACATTGCATTTTTAAATTTTGTGATGCTGAAGAGTTCTGTGATTTTTTAAAAGGATTCTCAAGTTTTGTTCTAGAATTCAGTTAAGTTACCTCGAAAAATGTTGATCCTTTCGAGGTTCGCTTTTAAGCTATTACATGGTATTAGAGCACTGGTACCATCTAATAGCTTAAGGCTAATTTGCCCTACTATTAAGCCCGTTGCTTCTGAGTATTCTACCTAAATTCCCATAAATTATGTGACTTCTTTAAAAACTGGCTTTTGGGAACCCACTTACTGGCCATCATTGAGCACAAATATTTTTTTCTTGCTAATATCAGGTGGTTCTTTCCCCAGGCTTGGGAAATCCCCCCATAACAGGCACCGATAGACACTCAGATGAATGTTCAAGAGGGACCCCTCTAGACCTCCAGAACTCTCCTTTTGTGCATTTCTCTGCTCTCTGGTTTTCTTCCTCTCCAACTCCAATTGCTTTGCTTCGCTCAGACTTCCAACTCTATCTGCTCAATGAGAGAATCACTGGGCTCCCTCGGTTTCCCTTTCTCTTCTGCAGCCTGAACACTTCCCCAGGTGATGAGCTTGGGAAATCAGTGGGTTCACTTTGTCTCTCTTCTCCCAGAGACCACTGACCTGATCTGTCTGATGCCCAATATCGGAAAAATGTTGTCTGTTTTGTTTTTGTAAATTGATCGAAGAAGGAGGTAAATCCATTCCCTATTCATCTATATTGATCAGAAGGGGAAGCCCTTTAATAAACAATTAAGCAGTCATTTTATTATTTCAGTATGCCAAAACTTTTAGCTTTTCAAGAGTACCAAAGATGTCAAACTGCCTTCTATTTCCTGATGCCTGTCACCAATCTCATCAAGAATGGATCCTAACTGTCAGATTGTATTTTTGGAGATAAATTTAACTGGAGTGCTCTTAGAAACAGGTTTCCTAGCTTGTGGAGAAATGAACCTTTATAACTCCCAGAGTGCATTCTGAGTTCAGTGAATACAATGTAAATTACAGTGTTAACCTCAGCATCACCCCTCCCATCAAAATAATTCCATCATGCATGGAAAATAGAAGTTTTGAGCTTATGACATGCGAACACTTTAAATCAGAAATATCAATGCACTTCAGCAGCCTCTAGAATAGCTGACATTCATGAATAAAAAATGAATAAGCACCACGTAGAGAACATTTTATTACTTTTAAATGAAGTACATTATAGGTGTTGGTTAACAAATTCTGCTTTGTCGTTTCATCGCGGATCATTGGAAAGCCATCTATTGTGTGCTGTTTAAGCACTTCTAGAAGAAAGTCAACTTACCTTGTTTTCATTATTACTTTGCAATTTTGTTATTTTCACAGGGAACCCCTGCTTGTTCTTAAGATAATATCAGTAATTTTACAACAAACTTTATTCTGACAGTTTTAATGTGGGGGCTCTAAACGGAATTTCTGTGTGAACATGTGTATGTCTGTTGTTTATCTCAGGTTTGATTGAATATGCCTCTTACCTTTGCTGCATATGGTTCTCCCTGTCAATACTATTTGCCCAATGTCTATAATATTCTCAATATTGTGAATGGAATAAGAACTCTAAGGAATCCAAAGAACAACATATGTTCTTCTTGTTTCCTTAGCATGTCATAATCACTTTGAAATTCACCTTAGTAGGTGTCAGTGCTTTTTCTGTTACAGGTGTAGATGGATTCAATATAACAAAATGCATATTATCTGAGTCATAATTTCTTTTTCAAATTTTCTTGGCTATTTAACTGACATAAGTCAAAACACCAAATGGGTGAATTTTCCATAGTGCAGACAGTTAATACAAAACAAAACAAAATATCTTGTATTAAAAGACCAAATGGTATATTATGTCTTTTCAGTTTCTTACTTATATTGTATATACCTACATATTGAGTAACTGTTAAGTATGAGATACTATGTTGAGAATCGGGAAAGTTACTAAGAAATGCAAGGCATATTCTCTGACATATTCTAGGCTCCCAACGTCTTATGTGATAAATATAAAAATATTTCTTGAAAAGAATAAATGAGGTAAAATGTTTATACAAGAATAATATTTGCTTTGGTAGGTAGCCTATATTTGAGGTTGGTAGAAATATTGGCAAGAGAATTTTGACTTTAAGGATGGGTAGGATTTATTCTTATGGGAAAAGACATGTTGTGGTATGTATAAGACTACAAAGTCCATGGAAAACAAGGCAGGCACAGGTCTAGTAAAAAAAAAAAACTTGTCAGTGAAAATTCATATAAGGTAGTTGCAGGAATAATGAAAGAGATAACCTGACTGTAATTTGTGATGGAACAAAATTGAAACTCTGAACATTCTTGAATTCATCCACTTCCAAATAATTCTAAGGGTTCATGTTGTGTATTATTGGTATTTTGTTGAGTTACTAATCGATTCCCAAATGCTGAGAACATGTGTGCAATTATTTAGCTAGTCAGTGTCTTACCCACCACCTAGCCTTTCTTCCCATTGTCAAATATCCATTATTATGAGAAAATAATGTTTCCTATCCTAAAAAGTTCTGGGAAAACCAGAATCCAGGGTAAAAGCAGGAAGCTAAAACTACATTGTGGTAGTCTTTGATGTTCATACTTGGCCTCTGTAATGTGCAGTTTAATAATGTGAGATAGTCACTACTTGACTATCTATGTAACATAATTATTGGTAAGTGTTCTTTTTCTTCTTACCACAGTCTGTTCTAAAAAGCCATGAAAAAGAAAAGTTATTAACCAATCATTATTTAATTAATCCAAGCTAGTACTGGGGTATTGTGCCTTATACCTTGGTACTTCTCTTTAAATGCTTTGTTGCATGTCTAGAATTTCTCAAGGTGAAGCTCCTGATAGTCTTATAAAGACACTTGAAGTGTATCTTCTGATACCCTGATTACTTTGAAGAGTCATATCAGAGTGACTCCTGACTTATTCCCCATCTAGTCTTTGCATCCAGTCTTTCTCTCTATAGCCATGTGTCTTGTGAAGATAATAATTTTGTGCTCCTTCTTAGGACTGTGCCTGGGCATTTAATTGTTTTGAAGGTGGTGGTACAGGGAGAGCAGCCTGTGGGACAGATAGTTAAGATTTAGATAATTAAAATGTATATAGTTAAGAATTTAAAGAAGTCCACGTTTAAAAATGCCAAGTTACTTGTTTAGATAGTGCATCTCAAAATGTCTCTGTTTTTCAGGTTCTCTACATGTGTGGGTGTGGGTGTGAGGGGCAGGGGATGTTTTAACAATCAGTATTCCATCGCAAAAAGGGGCATATGTTAGTCATAAGACTAGTACAGATTAATTACAAAATTAAGGACGACAATTGAATAGAATCTATTATTTCTAGCAATGTCTACCCTGAAACATATTAATCAGTTATCATGTAGAATATCCAATGTGTAACTTACTTATTACATACTTTATTTCACACCATCATTTGAGAGGGGCCCTTAGTTATACACAGCCCAAATCTTAGAACATTTTAACCATACTTGGAAATTTTTTATCTCAAATTTTACTTGCTCAATAGGAATGACCTTTCCCTAAACTAAGCATTTTACTGTCTCATAAGAATACAAAAGATCATGTAGTTTGGAACTAGCTGATTATGTTACAAATCACTAAAAGAACACATAGCAAGTTGGGTTGTATTTTTGCTGCTTCTTTGTATGTTAATTTGTGTAAGAACTAAAAGCAAAACTATAATAAAACAGGCTTTTACCCCTTAAACAGCATGAGTACACTACTTCTTTAATTAGTAGAGATTAAATATTTGTGTTGGCAGCCTAGAGTATTTCTGAGAAGTCATAGTGTTATAAGCTAAGGGATCATTTTTTTTCTAAAAGCATTTAAGTGAATGTCAACATAGCCTTCTTAATAATTAGCAGAGAAGTGACATTTTAGAAACTATGGATTGCTTAGCTATGTCTCTTTGTAAGGTGTAGTGGTTTGAATGGGGACCTTGAAAAGATATGTCCACCTCCTAACGCCCAGAACCTGTGAATGTAACCTTGTTTGGAACAAGAGTTTTTGCAGGTAGAATTAAGTTAAGTATCTCTCGATAAGATTTTCCCAGATTATTAGGTAGGCCCTAAATTCAAGAGATGTGTCCTTGAGACACACAGAGGAGAGACAGAGAGAGAAGAGGAGGGAGGCCTGTGAAGATAGAGGCAGCCATTGGGTGATGCAACTAGGAGGTCTGCGGACAGCCACCTGAAGCCAGGAATGTCACAGCAGGCTTCTCCCTTAGATCCTCAGGGCAGTGTGGCCCCCTGCCACCTTGGTTTCAGGCTTCCAGCCTTCAGAATTGAGAGAGAATAGATTTCTAAACTTAGGTTAGCAAGTTTGTATAAATTGCTCCAGCAACCTAAAAAGACAATACAAAAAGGTGACTCAATCTTCATTGTTTTTTTCTCAATCTCCTGAATTTAAAAAGAAAAAAAAAGAAATTCTGGAGCCGGTGCCATCTACTCTCTAAAGCATCGTGACCGATATTGAAAACTGAAAAATTGAAAAAGAACTCAACACAAAAGCGATGCTATGGGTGAAAGAAACCAATAGAGTGACAGGGAATGGCCACGTGAAAAGATAAGATTCTTGGGAGTGAAATTAGGTGAATAAAATGGTTCTAACTTCGTAATCAACAGCAATATTACCTCAGTTATCCGAAGGCTTTGTGTTCTGGCTGGTCAGCCACACCTCTTACGTCAATGTCCAGAAGAAAATTAGAAACTGCATACAAATAGTGCGTTCATCTGTCTACCTTTTCTGTAATGTGGCCAGGCCTCCGTTTTCCAGCAAGAGACAGAAATGAAACTTGGATGGAATACAATGAATTTGCACAGAAGCCTTTTTTTTCCTAAAAGCAAACCACATTTACAGCAAACAAATCAAATTCTTTAAAAAAAATATATACAGAGCCAGGAATTATACCCACAAGAATAAAAGTAAGTGCTTTAGCTTTATGGTAATCTAATTCACAAGGTTTACACACCAATTAGTCATTTCTGAGCAGAAATCAGAGAACGTTATACAAATACTGAGCAAAACTGTACTGATGGAGAGGTTATAGGGTCAGGGCAGAAACGTGACGATTTTCTTTTTATCCTTGACCCTGTTCCTACCATAGTCCTTTCCTACCATGTCACCTCGTGATCATGAGTAATCATTCAGTTCCCAACTATGTTCTCTTTTTTCAAGTCTCTTGAATTATGACCACACCATCTTTTATTATTTGAACTTGCAGTGAAACATTAGAGCTGTTTATTTTGACAATTGAGAGGGGTGTGTTTAATGACATATGGAAACCACAAGCATGGACACACATAGTGTCAAATGGAATATGTTTAAAGAATTTTTGATGGGTAGTAAGAGTTTCCATCGCTTGGCAATGGAGGGTGAAATTGTATATTGTCTCTCTTGTTGCTCTATTTGTCTGAATGGAGGAGGAAGTGACTTGAAGTTCCAAACACAGTGCACACATCACAGCGATTTCTCTGTTGCCGGTCGGGTTGCTTTGAGTTTGTGTCCGGGTTTCCTCACTCTGTCACATGAGCATAATGAGCACTCCTGGTCTTGGGAAGAACAAGTGTGAGTGGTGTGGGGAGGAGGGGGTGGGGGGAGACCCCATCAGTGTAGTGGAGGAAGAAGTTATTTTTGAAGCAAGTATCATGTAACTTTAGGAAAAAAAATCTGGAAGAGGGTATTACTATAAACATTTAAATCTTTTTTAATGTGAACACTATACTTTTATTGTCTATGAACTATATTTTATATTAGACTTTAGGAGAAAGCAAAAAGGATAATTGATATTAATAGTGTTCAATAAAATAAGATTTTTTAAAAATATATTTATATTGATTTCAGAGAGGAAGGAAGAAGGAGAGAGAGATAGCAACATCAATGATGAGCAAGAATCACTGATTGGCTGCCTCCTGCATGCCCCACACTGGAGATCAAGCCCGAAACCTGGGCATGTGCCCCGACCAGAATTGAACTGTGACCTTCCTGGTTCATAGGTCCACACTCAACCACTGAGCCACGCCGACTAGGCAAAACAAGAAGATACCAATGCTTACGCTGAATGTGGTAAACACTTAGGAAACTTACTTAATATGTGCATTACAAATAATTAAATGCTTCAACAGCCCATCAGAATGGTAATAAATGACTTATTTTTGCACTTACTATGTGCCAAGCTCTATGCATTTTATATGAATCATCTCATTTGATCCTCACAATTATCCTAAGAGGAGATGCTGTAATTATTGCATGCCATGGATGAATTAAACTATGTAAAGTTAAACTGAGGCTAAGAGTGAAATGACTTGTCCTAGATGGTTTGGCTTAGTCAATAGAGCATCAGCCTGCAGACTGTAGGGTCCCGGATTTGATTCCGGTCGGGGGCGCATGCCCGGGTTGTGGGCTCTATCCTCAGTGGGGGTCATGCGGGAGGCAGCCGATCAATAATTCTCTCTCATCATTGATGTTTCTGTCTCTCCCTCTCCCTTCCTCTCTGAAATCAATAAAAATATATATTTTTTAAAAAGTTAAATGACTTGCACCAAAGCTCTTTGCAAGTGACAGACCTGGACTCAAACTTCCTGACTCACAAGCATTTCTTGACCTCTGTGCCAAATTACAATACTGGTAGGTTAAGTACCCTGCACAAGCTATCTTTGAACATTATCTAGCAAATGGATCCAACCACTTTGAAACTAATTTTCTGAAGTCTAAGTTATTTCTCCACAGCCATCTAGTACTTGAAGAAGTCCTTGGGGAGTTTCTTGTTTGTTTTTCACTAAAACTGCAGAAGTTTGAAAGTTTACTTTTCCGACCTTACCTTTCCTTGTGTGTATGTCTCTCTATGAGTTTCTCTCTCACACATACACACAGGCATACACACACACACACACACACACACACACACACACACACACACACAAACACACACCCCTTAGGAGTGTTCTAATAAGTCTTTTCCTTACTTTTCAGCTAAAGTTCCCCATCTCAGCCGTGCAGAGTTGCCCATAATATAGAGAAAATGTATGTAATTCATATTCAATTTAAATTATATTTTGAATTGAATAATGATGGCTCTTATAATAACTTCTACGTAGAACAACTTATTTTCTCTATAAACGAGTTACTCCTACATCTGAGTGTAGCCCACCAATGCTTTGCCTGGTTTCCCTGAAAGTCAGTGAGCAGACTAGGTATAGTTATTATTATCAAAGAGATACCTATTAGAGGTACAAATATAATAAGCAATTTTTCAAGATCATTAACATTATAATAATAGCCAAATAGAATTATGTGGATAAGTCTACTTGGCTAATGAGACCAAGTTATTGGAGCATTAGTGTGTTTGGGGTTTAACAATGTAAATCAGCAACTCAATCAACATATATCCAGTGCCACAGAGAGAAACAATATTGTTAATTATGGCTGAATAGAAAGAATGCTAGTCTTGGAATCATAGACTTAACTTCGAATCTATTATTATCCCTTCTTTTTATTACCTTGGAGACGATTGAAAAATAAAAGTCTCTCCAAGCCTCAATTTCTACATCGCCAAATTAGAGATAGAATGACAGATTTTTTTAGATTATTAGGGAAAACATATAAAGTCACTTAACAAATATTTTTATAAAATTGTTACTTCATATTTCATATTTAAAGAGGAATCATCCCTGTTTTCTCGTGGACACATAGCTGCAAGCTCGACTGGAAATGTAATCTTTATTTGACTGAGACTTTGGAGTATCAGATTTTCATGGATTTTCTTATTGAGGAACAAGTGGAGAATGGACAGAGGGAGAACTCTGTATTAGACAGGGATTTCCAGAGAAACAGAACCAATAGGAGATATCTGCAAGCTTGAGACCTGGGAAAGCCAGCAAGGTAATTCAGTCCAAGTTCATGAGCCTGAGAATCAGGGAGCTGATGGTGTACATCCCAGTCCAAGGGCAGGAGAAGAAGAGGTGAGATGTCCCAGCTCATGCAGTAAGGCAGGAAAAAAGGGTGAATTCCTCCTTCCTCTACCTTTTGTTCCATGCAGGCCTTCAGGCGAGTGATGATGCTCTCCCACACTGGAGAGAGCATTCTGCTTCAGCCACCCATTCCAGCTGATGTCATCCAGAAATGCCCTCCTAGGTGCACAGAGAGATTATGTGGAAACCCTGTGGCCAGTCAAGCAGGTGCATACACTTAACCATCACAAACACTAAGGGTTTATCCTACTTTATCCACCATATTACAAAATGCAATGTGACGTGGAGAATTCCAAAACCCCAACTGTTCTGAAAGATTTCCACATAAATAAAGTAAAAATAAATACAGGTGGTGGTTTGGGGGAAAATATTTTTATTATTTTTGTTAGTTGTTTCCTACCCCTTATTTTTACATATATGTGCAAATTATGTCATAACATCTCAATTTTTCCAGATTTACCATCTTAATTTCCCCCACACATTATTTTATAAATTAAAAATATATGTTAGACATAGTTTTGAACTCTCACCCAGCTTCCCCCGCATGCACGTAAACACACACTCACTACTATATTCCTAATGTTGGTGGAAATTTGTCCTATGTTAACTAGTCAGCAAACTCTCTGAATTCTCCCCTCAAGGACAAAGAAACTGCAGTGAACGTGTCCTTTCCTGAGTGAGCACCAACTCTCAAACCCCGGGGTGAGAGCCCACTTCGTCCATTACCAGATTTAATGGTTTTTGAAGGAATCGGTTCAGAAATCATTCCAGCTGGCGGGTAAAGGATGAGACCGGGAATGTGTGCGTGTTCTAGTATTGAGTATTTGTTAAGACACCCATTAATCAGGTGTTGTCCTTCCCATTTATAATCATAAGCAAAAAATGCAGCCGGTCGGGGAGAGCCTTGTGAGAATTATTCACTGGAGAATCAGTCAACCACAGAGTCGCCTGACATCGCAAAGGCTGAGAGAACAGTGGGCGATCGCTCGGGGAATTTACGAGGCCAACATGAGCATCTTTCACGTTCCACAAAAGAAATACAAGGAACAGAATGACAAAGCTGGAGTCATTACCGATTTTATGTCCCCGCTTATGGAGGAAGAGCTGCTCTCAAGCAGATGACTCGGCGTTATCACAGGAACTTTCTCGCAGGAGAATCACTTAGGAGGAAACTTCCAATAGATATGGGTGGGACCCAGATGCTACCAGCCAGAGGCGGTTTGACCTTGGCAGAGAGATTTAATCTTCTTGAATGTCAAGTTTTCACCTTTCATTCCCTTCATTTAGCCAGTCATTTTATTCATTCAGCAAAAACATTTTTAAAGTTTTTTTTTATTTACTACATGCCAGAAATGATGATGGTAAGGCACTGGGAGTATAAAATAATAAAGATAAAAAATGGCACCTGCCTTCGGTGTGAACAAGGAGGCTCCTGTCCCGTGGACAGTGTATGCTTTAAAGGAGAGAGCACTGTTCTGACACATCCTGAGAGTCATTCTCTTTTGGAGAAACTTCCCATGGATTGTCTCTCGTGGTTCCCTCCAACGGCAGTGATTTTGATAATAGACTCATTTACCTGATGTCAGCAAGACACACGGCCTCCCGGCGAGTGGCATGTTTCAGGCGTGGCCTTCTTTACATCATGGCTGGCTGTGTGACTAAGAACTGCCCGTGCACTTCAGCAAATGTGACAGTGCCATCCTGGGCTTTGCCTGTGAGCACTCCGAGCCCTTCCCCTTCTCACAGGCTGGGAGACGACATTGAACTAGACCCAGAGAAGGAAGTCACAGGTTGGCAGAGCCAGATGACCCACGCTGGACTGGTCACTTTTACACTATCATGTTTATTTTACTGAAACTGCTGTATTTGGGCTTCTTTATGATATGCAGTTTGGTCTGTATCGTAATGAATACATTGTATTTGTGACCAATACAGTTCCTACCATATCTGTTCTCTTGAACCCCAGAGAGGACATCACTTGTTCACATTCATCACTGGAAAATATCTTTTATTCACCTTTTAAGCTAGCATGGATTAGTTAACTATCTCTCTAATTATACTTACGACTTTATTAGTTTTACTTTGAGTTCTATTATAGTAATTATAGTGCAGGAAAAATTGCTTAGGTTCACAAAGGGAAAAAAAATCTTAGTCTTTGTTCATAGCCCTCCTACTTCAAGTAATGCCCAATAAAATAAAATTGTTGAATCACAAAATAATTAGAGTATTGTTTGGGATTCTTGTCCCCTCACAAATGGATAAACTGCTATTATTTCCTTCTCTTTGCTTGCAGCCTTTCAGCAGAATTTTCCAAACATGGCAGTAGTATTACTATCTAGATCACTTCAAAACAATCATGTACCAAGTTGTCCGTTAAAACAGAAATATATATGAGGAATGTTATAATTCCATAAACTATTTTGCTGGGACTAATAAACCTATTTTGCTTCTTACTTCACTGACTTTTTGATATTGATAGCATTTTTTTTTTTTACTTTTCTCATACATCCGCTGACTATTACTGTTAATGCTGACATTTGGTTGATTCTTGGCTCAGCTCATTTAAGTCCATTTGATTTTGTTTAATTTTTCCCTCTCCCTTTCCTTTCTACTCATCCCAAGACAACCTGAGTTGGTAACTAAAATACTAGTTGATTTTCTTGATAACTTACATCAGAGGCTATATTTGTTTATGAGCTAATGGCCTAATGCTGTAATCCTTGTACCATTTATCACTGGTAGTTATTTTCCCTGGGTCTTTATTCTTACCTAATTATTCCAACTTTATTTTTTCATATTTTATTAAAGCGTGGATTAAAAATGACTTCACAGCCACCTTTGAATTATCATTAATTTAATCTTTTTCCATTATTAACAAAGTTATTTTCCATCTAGACCTCTTTTCTTGAGTTGAGTATTAAATGAGAAATCCGAAATTTAGAGCACAGAATTAAAAACCATGAGTACTTCAAGTCTTATCAGTTGAAGCAATCATATTGCCATGAGGATAGAAATTAATATGTGTATAAGAAATTGAATCAGATACAAGGCTAATGCTTTATTTTTAACTTCAAGTGTAATCTATGTATTCAACTTATTAAAGTATGCTTTGGCCCAGGCTATAGAGTCATAGTAGATATCATAGTGCATTGTTTCACATTTGTTAGAGAACAATAGCAACAGGAACCCTCATATTGAATCTACTCCATCTGTCCTGGGCATTGTCCACAAGACTTTAGTAACTATGGCAACACCATGGGAGAAAAAGGTAACCAGAACCTCTGTATAGGTATGCTGTCCTACATGGGAGCCACTATCCACATGTGGCGATTTAAACTGAAATATATTACAATTAAATAAAATGAAAGAAATCAGCTCACCATTCATGCTACTCACCTTTCAGTGCTCTGCTCAAGAGCCAAATGTGGCTACTGACTGCCATCATGGATGCACAGAGATGGAACATTTACATCATCCCAGAAAGTGCCAGGGGACAACAGTTTTACAATACTTAGTGGGTTACCTGAAATGGGAGTTAGTCTGAAGATAATGAAGAAAGCAGAAACAGCAGTACATACAGAGGGATTTTAACTAGGATTTTAAGTAAGTACACACATGTATGTGTGCAGGCTGCATGTCACCTGAATGTCTGACTGTCATCTATTTCATATATTGGGTAATGAAAGGTCGCCATGCAGATAACAAGAGACATTACCCAGATGAAGGCAGGAACTTGAGTGACAGATTGATCCAGCGACTTTGATATCCACACATGTGGACACATGCACACAAAGTCTCAGACACTGGAGGGAAAGGTAAAATCCAAGTGTAAAATAATAGTTACCATGACATATGTTAGTATACCACGAAGTAAGGTGAAAATTAAATGGCATCTATGTGATGTTGATACACATTACTAAGAAGTGAAAAATTCCCTTTTGGCTCTGCTTAAAGTGAGGCATGGTGAAGAACCAAATTTATTTGTGTCTTGGGGGGCTGCAGGGCAGATTTTTGTGGATGACCTGCTGCTCTCCCATCTTGCCAGCAGTATTGGAATGAACACTCATATATGATTCAAAAAAATTATTTATGTCTTGTGCCATATTTCTACTTGACCACTTAAAGAACGTATAAAACATCTAGGCCTTTGCCCACATGGTCTTCCTCAGACTTTACTCTACAAGGCCCCGTGGGTGGACTTGCAAATAGGACAGATCTGGGTTTGATTGGAGCACTGCTACTTACTGAGCTCCATGACCATCACTAAGCCTGTGTTTTCTCGTCTGTGGAGTAGACATCATTGAGCCCACTTCATAGGGCTCCTGTGAAGGTAGGCATGGCAGCGTTGGTATCTGGTGCAGCCAGGGGCCCTAAACAAGGACTCCAGTCATTGTATGGTCTTATGATCTCTTTCCTCAGCACCTCTGTATTTATATTCACATCATTCTTTCTCTTCATGTCTTGTTTTCTGTTCTACTTCCTTGCTCCCTCCCCCTCTCCCAGAAACTCAAGGAAGTGAGTGGAGAGGAAGGAAGGGAATGGACCCAGGAACTAAAAGAAAGGGAGAAGGAGTTGGGACAAAAGGAAGGGACGGCAATCCTTTGTAAAAGGGAAGGATGTGCTTCCTCTTTGAGTTCCCAACCAACGCAGTTCGTTTATTTATGGTTTGTTATGTGATCTATTTATGCTAAGGAGTCAGTTTGACTGGCTTTTTAAACCAAAGCAATGGTCTGTTTGCTTGAATTAATTAAGTGAACAGCATCTGCGTTTCTTATTCATTGAGCCTTTGGGCGGTCATATGATATTTCCACCTTGTCTTTTATTTAATTCAACTTTTTCTTTGGGAAAGGTGGACAGGAGGGGGAAAGCTGTGTGTTTGGTTATGTTGTGTCTGTTACTTTCCTGATGTGAGGCTTTGCTGGGGACTCCTCTCATTGAGGCTCCCTCTGCAAGCTGCTTGCAGTGATTCCTAATGGAAGCATTTGCCCAGTCATTTCTCTGACTCTGAGGGGCTCTCTGCCAAAGCACCTCACCACAGAAGCAGGTGAGGGATGCGTCTTCTGTTCTAACGGGTGAGCAAAGGCTGCTCTGCAGACTAGTCCAGAGGAAACCCCAAATCGTCTAGTCCTGGCACTACGGAGGGAGGAGCAAACCTGAGAACACGGAAGGCCCTCAACTCTTCCTGTGTCTTCTGTGGCTGAGATGATCACACCTGCATGAGCGCCTTCACTTCTAAAACAGACGTGATCATTCTTGTCCTAACAATTTTATAGCATCACTGAAATCACTGATGAAAAAATCTCACCATCAAACTGAAAATCTAGGAGTCATCCTTGATATTTTTCTCTCCCCATTGTCCTTCATCGTTCTTGTAACAATTTTATAGCATCACTAAAATCACTGATGAAAAAATCTCACCATCAAACTGAAAATCTAGGAGTCATCCTTGATATTTTTCTCTCCCCATTGTCCTTCCGAAGAGAGCGACAGAGTGTCCTTCGCTCTTCTTTGCCCTACACACCTCAGTCCAGGCCCTTGTGACCTTTGCCTGGACAATTATAGTAGTCTCTGTCTGTGGCATACCCATGTTCAACATCTTTTTCCATCTTTCCTGGGCTACGGAGCTCTGAGGCATTCATTTCCCTAAAAGTGCAGTCTGAAACTTGTTCAAAATGTTCTTCAACTCACCAGCTCTTATTCAGTAAAAGGCAGGTAGTACAGAGGGTGAGGCAGAACTTTGGGAATTAGAATTCCCCCTCTTACCATTAAGAGGTCAATCATTGTTCATTCATTCATCAAATGTGCACTGAGTACTTACTGTATGCCAGACACTGGATTAAGGGAAGACTTAAATGAAATAGGGGATGTGAGGTCGTTAACCAAGAACCTCATTAAGCATCCAACAAATGTTACTATTATTTCTAGGAGACGGAGAAGGAGAAGGAGAAGGGGGAGGAGAAACAGGGACTGTCATGGTCTCCAAGTTCTGATGCTAACCAGCCACTCTGAGCTGTTCACTTGCATCTGCTTATTCCCTTCGTTCTCCTCAACCTTTCTTCATCAAGAGTCAGAAAAACATCCATCTTCTCCATAAAACCTCTCTGGTTTCAGAACACTTTGCTCTAATATTTTTTTTTAAATCTAATACAACTTCTATATTAAAACATTCATCAAGGCAAATAAGGCTTTTAAAAAAAATTCTTACGTACCCCAGAAAACTTATAACCATGTCTTACATACAGAATATCTTCAATGATAACGGATGAGTGAATAAGCAAATGAATGAATGAAGAGTAGTTGAATGTGACTATGCAAGTGGGAGGGGGTAACGTGCACTTTGCTCTAATATTTTTTTTTAAATCTAATACAACTTCTATATTAAAACATTCATCAAGGCAAATAAGGCTTTTAAAAAAAATTCTTACGTACCCCAGAAAACTTATAACCATGTCTTACATACAGAATATCTTCAATGATAACGGATGAGTGAATAAGCAAATGAATGAATGGTTGAATGTGACTATGCAAGTGGGAGGGGGTAACGTGCCACAATCTCTTTGGATTCATTTTTAAATGACCCTACAGATGTCAGAATGGGCAGTATGAAGTCAATAAATCTGAGTTCTAGGTTCAGATTGAGTGGGGGCGTGTTATTTAATACCTACTAAGTAATTTATCCTTTCTGGTCTCATGCATTCATCAAACAACAAATATTTGTTAAGCATCTTCTATCTGCCAAACACTGAAATATTTCTGTAAAGTTTATTTTTACCTGATTTCCTCCTTGGTAGATTAAATAAAAATGTACCTTAGTTCTTTTCTTTGGACTCAAATACTTCCTCACACAGACTAGCTGAGTATCTAGTCTAGTACCTGTAAGATTGATTAATAAACAAGTCATGTTATAAATCTGACCATTATTTGGACAGTGTTCCTATTTTAAAAAGGGGTATTAGTTAGATTAGCTACTAAATAAATTTGCAAAAGAGTATATGTAATGAGGTAAAATTGAAGAGTGTATGTATTACATAAATTGCATCTTTCTTTTTTTAAAAATCTTTACTGTTGAAAGTATTATATATACCCCCCTTTTTCCCTCATCAACCCCCTCCAGGTCACCCCTGCCCCCCACCTCAGGCCCTCACCACCCCACTGTCTGAGTCCATGGGTCATGCATATATGCATGCAAGGTGGTAAAATTGAATAGTATATGTATTACATAAATTGCATCTTTCTTTTTTTAAAATCTTTACTGTTAAAAATATTATATATACCCCCCTTTTTCCCTCATCAACCCATTTGCATCTTTCTTGAATATGAATTGTAATTGCTCATTCTTTAAAGCGATCAGTGCAATCAACTGTGTTTGCCATCCACCCATTGCACTTAATTACACGATTTGGATCCAGTGAGGTCAGAGGTGTTCAGTAGCATTTCCCATCTGACAGCGATCTGGTGGCCTGTGCTTTGTGCATGTGGTAGCCCAGGTTCACTGCAGCGAGCAGGCATCTGCATTAGGAAAGCAGCTACCACTCTAATTTTCTCTAATTGATGTGTTGGCGATGCTAACAGAGAGGGCAAAAGATGCAGGGACATGGAGACTAGGCCCTGACAAGCACTTGGCATGGACGGGGCCACTGAGCTAAGTACACACATAATCTGTAATGAATAAAGGACTATGGGCTGTCAATCTGGCACGTGCCAGTGGCATTTAACTCACATAAAATATTAATTAAAAATAATGATGTTCTCACTGGATTTGTTACCCAGTGCAGCATCTTGGTCTAGCCCTGGAGGAGCTCTCTGCAGGTCTCTTGATTCATTCCTCTGTCCCAAAAAACCTCATTCATCTCACTATCTTTAGGCAAGTCTCAACACGCACTCTTAGAATAATGGCCCTATCACCTACCAGGTCTCTGGGGAAGGAGAACCAAAAATTCTCCCTATTAGTTATTGCTTGTCTTTACAGCCCCTATAATCAATAAAAGTACATTTATTCCTCCCTCTCTTCCCAGCTACAAAGAAGATACCAGCCAGCAACCATCTATTTTGGATGCTCAAAGAATTAAGTATTTCTTTAGCTCCCTTTATCCCAAGTCAATGTATTATGTAAGAAAGGCTATGATGAAAATCTGGTCAATAATTTGAAATCTGTTGAATTACTCAGAATATCCATAATTAAAAATAATTCCCATGGACATCTACAAAAAAAAAAACCCAACAAGTTATTTCAGTATGATTCATTCAGGGTACATTAAAATAATAAAATGTTGCTGTATTTTATTTTTCAGAGGCAAATGATACATTTTTAAGCCTACATATCTACAACATTTTAGCAAATCCAAAAAATAAATTTACTGTCATAATTGTCACTAAGTGTAATTCTGAACAATGGGCTCTGACCATAATTAATGATTAATTCATTTGGAATTCATTATGGTAATATTAAGTGTGCTTAGCTCATTTGATGCTTCTATAGAGGGAGCGATTTTAGGCAATTCTTTTGTGATTTACTGGTTTTGAAGTTGAACAGCTCTGAGCATGTGCAGGAAAATAGCTCCACATTGCTCTCTAGTGGTGTGCTGGTAAATGACACCCTTCTTTTGTATGGGGAGAAAACCCTCATTCTCTTTTGCTCCCCATTCACTCTCACAGCATTTTTCCCCTCCGTACAGACTCAAAGCATTTTCTCCCTCAATACACACTCAAGTGCCCCGACTCCATGACAATACAAAAGGGGATCAAAGCAATATAGTCCTCCGTCCACCATTAACCAATAACTGACTAATATATTTATTGCCGTCATTCAGGCTGATTCAGTATTGGATCAAGCTTTATGGCAGCATGAAAAGATCCTCTTGCTTTCTCAGTAGATCAAATGCGGTTTGACAAAAGCACAATACTGAGGCCAGGGAGAGCAGAAAGCAGGTAGAGTATGAAGGGCATAAATAAAAGCACCCTGAAAAAGCTACAACAAAGGCTTATGGAGCTGTCCCAGTCCTTTTATTTCCCATGTCACTCTGTGTTACTTCAGAAAGAAATGAACTCACCTGAACCTCAGATTACATCCTGACGACAGGATAATACTGGACCACAAGGTGTCCGAGACCCCTAGCCAATGAGGCATTCTTTCACCAGCTACAACTCCATTGCCCATCTGTTTACCTTTCCTGAGGCTAAGCCATTGCCACTTTTTATTTAAATTTAAAATTGGTCTCCCTGAATTTAGTAGTTAGTACAACTCATTAACGCAACAGCAAGTAAATGATAAAGCTTCACAGTCTTTGCCAGGGTCCCCTGGACCAGGGCTTGACCTCAATGGAAGAAGCTGCCATTACTCAGACAATGAGAGACTGGGCGGGCTTCAGTCTTAGCAAGAGTCAGTATTGAAATGGCCCTCGCCTCACATTTCCTGTGGGAGAGAGATGAAGAGATGGTGGCTGCTGCTCAGGAGCCGGACAGCACATAGATGAGGTGCACCCGCTGGAATTCCAGCCACAACAAAAATTCAAACCAGGAAAATGAGAATCAACCAGTTAAGGGACTTTTTTTTTCTTTTAGCTGAGAAATAATATCTGAAAGATCTAAAAGCCAATAGTGCAGAAATGCTAGAGAGGCCTTGATGGAATCCGTGGTCTAAGGAGGTATAAACGGGGCAGGTGGGAGGTGGGGCGCAGAGGTAAAGGCATCAATGCAGTGCCTCATGGACCACGCTGACCAGCTCACTCTTCAGCTGTTAACGGAACAGGAAGTTCAGAGTTTCTGATCAAGTTGGTCTTTCTTCATTCTGAATTCCAATCCACACAGGAGAGGGCCACAGAAAGCAATCTAATCAGTTTGCATTAATGAGATCTGCTTTATTTTCCATTTACCTTCCTTACCACATCATCGTTTCTAATTTGTTGCTGTTGATCCTACGGTTAAAGAAATTTAGGCTCTCCCCCCCCCCCCATTTTATGCATGAATATGAATATGTAGGGATCTGAGGTCATATTTAGTAGCCATGAATTTAGATTCAGTCCAGAAATATATATTTACTTTGCCAGCACAGGTTTGTTTGTTTATTTAAATTGTTTGCCAACATTTGAAAAATTTTGGTGATTTCACATAAAAATCTGGATTTCCAGAAAATCTGACAATTGGGACTGCCTTCCTTCCGCATGCTAAGGAATAGAGGTGGCTCTGCTCCTTGGGTGAATTACTGCCGAGCATCCTCTCTGCACTATTATCTCACACACTGAGGCCAAATTCTCTCTCTCTCTCTCTCTCTCTCTCTCTCTCTCTCTCTCTCTCTCAAAAACAAATTAAACCCTAACTCCTAAGCATGTGAGTTTTGAATTTCTTAATTGTCTCTCTCACTCCCTTGAGAAACAAAAATATAGATAAATGCACATATTTAGTATATGTATAATAGGTGAAATCAAATGCAGTTTGACACAAAAAAAGGCAATTTTATTTGGCTTGAACCTAATGCCAATGTTTTGCATTATAGTTGTCGACATAAAGCCTATGTGTCAAAGCAAACTTAAGTCTTTATTCCAATAACTATAAAGGACATGTTTCCTAGTAGAAAAGTACCTTGTTGACCTCCCTACTTGTATTTTCAACATTTCCTGAAATGTTTACCATTCTTTTACCTCTAAATCCTACTCATGCCTCAAGCCCTAGTTCCAAGTCCATACCTTTGATGACCCAATTTCTCACTAATTTTTAGACCTCTGAACTCATGTAGTATTCATAAGTGGTAGCACTCACTTTACTGCTCAATTTTATGTAGTCTTTTCTTGTTTTCTCTGCCCAGAATTATGATTGTAACCTGACACAGAGATCCATCTTTTATCAAATATTCTTGGATCTCCAAGAGCATTTAACACTTGCTGACTGATTACTCTCTTATAAATAACCTACTTAGACAACAAAAAATAATAAATATCCCTTATACATGAAGTAGTTCACTGACTAGATCCCCTTTAGTTACATAATATGTAATTTTATTTTATTGTTTGCTATATTGTAGCTCTTCTGTTATTGTGCTTTGAAATACCAATAACTTTAACTCTAATATTTAAGTCCCATAAAATTTTATGAAGAAAAATTTCATCAATTTTCAAAGAACACTGTCAGAGATAAATTCACTTATTTTAAAAGCTTTATTATTGTAAAATAAAACTCAGATACAGAAAACCACAGACAACAAATGTATAGCTCAATAAATTGCTTTAAGTTGGAGTTAAACCTTTTTTTTCTCTATTTCCTACAAACTGGCATTTGGATCTAGAGGTTTAATCAGGCTAAGTCATTTTTATCTTTTTGGCAAGACTCTTCTAGAGCAAGCATGTCTCGTATTAGCCTTTGAGTTTGACATGCTTGCTCTACTGGGTCGTGTGCTTTTTGATTGGTAGGAACATGATATCTAGATGTTTCCACTTTGCTCATTGCAGCTGCAAACTAGCAGTATTTGAATTCTATTACTGGTCTTATAAATTGGAATAACTTATAAGGAGATGCTTTCCCTCTTATGCAGTTGGTTGCACAGAGTTTATTTAAGAAAGACACATTAAATATTTGAGTTTTTACCCAGTTTTCAAGATTATAATTTGGTCGTCTGTCAACCTCACAATGGACCAACTCTTATTATTTTTAAAAATATCTTTATGGAATCATTGGATTGTAAAGCAGTTCCATTTTATTATTTTTTAAAAAATATATTTTTATTGATTTCAGAGAGGAAGGGAGAGAGAGATAGAAACATTGATTATGAGAGAGAACCACTGATTGGCTGCCTCCTGCACACCCCCCACTGGGGATCATGCCCACAACCTGGGCATGTGCCCTGACCAGGAATCAAACTGTGACCTCCTGGATCATAGGTCGATGCTCAATCACTGAGCCACACCAACCGGGTTCATGGTGGTTTTAATGTGCATTTCTCTGATGACTAGTGACAAAGGGATTAAGCAAAACAAACAAAAACAAAACAAAACAAAAACCCTCATAGACACTGACAACAGTATGGTGATTACAAGAGGGAAAGTGGGGTGGGGAGAGGTAGAAGAAGGTAAAGGGGATAAATGGTGACAGAAAGAGAGACTTAACTTTGGATGTTGAATACATAATACAATGTACAGATGGTGTTATTATAGGATTGTGTACTTGAAACCTACATAATTTTATTAACCAATGTCATCCCAATACATTGAATAAGAATTACACACACACATAGATATATATCTTAATGAATTTATCCACTTATATGTATTTGTTGGGCTTTAATCCATTGCAACTTTTTTCTCTATGGAAGCTCAGATTGTCCTCGTCTTTGGTCTGTGGAAGCCCCTTCAGGTTGATTTGTGAATCCATTTGACGTGAGCCTATTAGTCTGGTTGTTTCCTTTCTATCTGATACTTCAGGATGTTTCAGGCTCAACTGATATAAGCTGGAGTCATCTCAGACCAGAATCAATCCACTCTCCAATAAGCCCTTGTTTCTTGCAGAGGGAAATGTGTTTTCAAAATCCAAGTCTTGGTGCGGGGATACTTTTTCTTATTAAGTCTGTTTCTAAACTTTTCAGTGGACAGAACTAAAACAGATAAAATACCTGTGGAGTTTAAACTGGTTTTTCTAATTAAAATTTTGGAACACAGTACTTTATGTAACCTTTCCTATTTTAAATCTGTATGTTGTTCCATCCACATCAAGAACCCGGTTCTCGAGGACACAGGGGATGATAGAGTTAGAATTTTTTATGATTACACATTTGCTTTATCCCATATTATGTTAGTTTCAGAATAACAACAATAATAGTATCACCAGAAATAATAATTATTGAAACATTTTTTGCATATGCCATCCCTATTGTTTCTTAATTTTGCCTATGGTTGTAATATATCTTCAAAAGCAGAATATGTAGCCCTACAAAATAAAAAATCTCCCTCTTAACCCTCACTTAGTCTTAGTTCATTAAATGTATTGTTTACCAGTTAGCTCAATATCTCCCCTGGTCATTTCAAATGTCTAAAACTCATTTCCTAGTAGTGTTCAGAGTCGGGGGAACAATATCCTGATTACTTGTAAGTTGGTAACTTAGTTTTCATTTTGTTTTGTTTTCTTCTTGTTTTATTTATTTGTTCCTCTTGATACCCTCTATTTCTAAAGTTATTTTTTTCACTTATATATAATTCTTGAGTTATGCCAATTCATTTCTGAGCTTTTTCTGATTCTATGTTGATCTTGCATTTTTGGAGTTTTATTTTCTTAATGTTTGTAAGCTCATTTTGAAATAGTAAATTGCAGATTTGATCAATTTTTTGTGTATTTTTTATCCTGAGTGTGTGTGTGTGTGTGTGTGTGTGTGTGTGTGTGTGAGTGTGTGTGCTTGTCTACAGGAATGATACTCTCCTGATTTTATTTTGTATGAAATTTAACCTCAACAGAATTTTATTGCTTTCTTGCATGTGTTTCTTTTTCCTGTGCTCCCAGGGGTTCATTTGCTTTTCTCAGCACACAGAGCTCCTCGCCTGTTGTTTTCATTAGACCAGGGCTCCTGGCTCAGCACAGTAGAGCCTGTGGGTCAAGCCTGGCCCAGGCCCTGTTCTTGTTTGGATCCCACTGAACTAAGAATGGTTTTCATCGATTTGAAGCCTGAAGTACTGTGTGAACAGACAAAGCAAACACAAATATGTGACAGAGGCAGAGTGCTGACAAAGCTAAACTATGTCTTCCCTTTGCCCTTTGTAGAAAAGCTGGCCAACCCCTGATATGCACTAAAAATTGTGCACCTTTTTTCTAAGTTTTGTGGTGGTTCCTCTTTCCAACTTGTGTCTGTATTTTTTCTTCCCTTCATTTCTATTGCTTCAAATGTTAAATCTATTTCCTGTGGTTTGTCTTCAGTGTGAGCCTCGGCCTGAAAAGGAGACTGTGGGTTAATTTCGGGATTTATGTTTACTGTCCTCACACTGCTCTTCTGCATTTGCTAGCATTGCCTGCTGGTGACTTGAAATTACCGTGTCCTCAGCTTGGATGTTTCCCTCGGATTTCCCTCACACAGAAGCTGATACTGTGCAGGCCTGAGGGGGTTGTTTGTTCCTCTGTACTCACTTGTGGTTGAGGATGTGAGAGTACACCTCAGCACCTAGTGTTGTTGAAAATGATCAAATGCCTCTGCTTTTCTATCCAGTGGTTCAATTTCTTTTAATATGAAGATTCCGGAAGCTCAGAGAAGCACATTGTCACCACTGCCACCTTCTTCCCAGAATCACACTCACTTGTTTTTAATCCTCAATTTACTTATTAGATTATATTGGATTTGATTTACCCTGAGTATTTCAGTGCATTAAATAAATCAACGTGTTCGTATTCTTTCTGTTTTTTTCTCCAGAGTCCAGTTCCCATTATGTAATCTCCCTAAAAGCTTTCAATAACGCAGGAGAAGGTGTTCCTCTGTATGAAAGTGCCACCACCAGGTCTATGACAGGTAAGCCACCATAGCTAACCCCGCTCTGACAAGCAGTCGGTGTTTGAGTGATGGCAAAATAAAACACAGGAAATGTATGCAGTCATGTTCCGAGCCCTACATGTGTGTACACGCATACACAAACTTGATTATCTTTCTGGTTTTCAAATGGAAGGAAGAGAAGTTCAGTCTATAAACTATACATGGACTTAGGGAAAGAGCTCTCATTCTCTCCTCGGAGTGGCTTCCTGTTTTGGCGCCCTGATACCACCCTTCATTCCCCGAGGAGCGTGCCTCCCAGCGATGCCACTTTGGCGAGAGGGTCTCTGCACAAAGGCCCCCAAATGCCAGGAGGAGCCATTGCTTCTCTGTAGATCCTTCAGGCTCATTGACAAGGATGACCTGCCCTCCTGGGGGTGCAGGGGCTGGGCCAAGCCCCCCAGTGCCTTCTTCCTGGGTTGGACCTTCAGGTCACTCAACAGTGTCCAGGGCCCCTGGACAGCAAAAGGATTGGCTGCTCCCCGGGCGTGTCTCCTCTGGGAATTCTCAGGTGAGCTGGACTGTAAAGGCCCCACACAAGGGAAAATGGGCTCAAAGAACTGAGGGAAGGATGGGTAAGAAAGTGAGATCCAAGCTGTTTATGAAGACTATTTCTGAGCAAGGCTGGGCTTTTTAAAAGACAGAATAAGTGACACCTCTGTGGTCTGTTCAGGGCACCGGAAAGTCACATGACCACCCCAGTGGTCTTATGTCTGAAAGTAAAACCCAAGATGTTCATCTCTTTAGTGAATACTTTGGCCCCAACCTCTTTCAAAGTCCACAACCCTCAGACCTCAGATAACCTACCACCTACATGTACGTGATGAGAATAAAGGATCTAAGGGCAGGGTTTGACAGTGAGCACAGAGGACATGGAAAACCCCTGAGTGCCCGAGAGTGAAGCCCTCGCAGGCAGGAATAAAGGAACATAACATAAATAGTGGAATCCAGTGACTTCTGCTACCACCTAAATTTATGTGAACTTTAAACAGTTTGTTTTCCACACTCAACAGCTCCATTCGTCGACTATGTGGAGAACGCACAGTTGTTGTGTGGATTCACAGCAGTTACATGATGGTCTCCAGGGCATAGCATCACTATTGATTTCAGATTCAGTAGGCGAAGCTGTTATTCCAGAGTCTCTTTGACCTTTTGGCCATTGGTTTCAAGGTCTATTTTCTGCCGAAAGTGACGTGTGCAATTTGTGTATATTTCCATCTATACAGTTATCTGTGGAGACACTACATATTTTTCATTGTGTTATCAAAGAAGCTCATGACTCCCCAAAAGGGTCAGCAAGAAGCATTTTTTAGTTATATAAGTTCATAGATAAATACCAACAAACAGCATTACTTAAAATTTGAGGGATGCATTCTCAAACTGAGATTCCAAAAAATTCAATGTCATGAAAAATATTCAGAAATAGCAGGATTGAGGTATTGACATTTCTTGAAGTAGAATTACTACTTTCAAAACATCGCTATTAAATACATTATCCCTACATAGAGAGGGATGAGGCAATGGAGGTCCAGAGTGTAAAATACAAGATAACCACCTCATGGGCGGGACCTGGGGTTTCCACTTCCCCTTACTCTCCTGCCCGGCCAGCAGCCAGGTTCTTAGAGAGGTCGCAGCTGGCTTTGGCTGTACCTGAGTGGCCCACAGTGTTCCTCTTCCTGCCTGTGAGGAAAGACACTGACCAACTGCTTGTTGAAGTGGCAACTGAGATTGTGATCAGGCCACACACAGTTATCCTGTGGCCAGTCTTTTAAAACTCTTATTATTGTTATTTTTACCGAAACTAACGCCCACAAAAGAGGGCCACTTAGGTGACCAAAAAGTAAACATTTTGAGCAGCAAGTGGTAGTCATAGAGACAGTAAAGGGCCACTTAGGTGACCAAAAAGTAAACAACATTTTGAGCAGCAAGTGGTAGTCATAGAGACAGTAGAGTTCAAATAAACTGAAGCAAAGTCCCTCAGAAGGAACCGTTCTGGCGTCATTAACTTCACTTTTCCTTAGTGTAGGTGGTCAGTCTTTCATTCTCAGCATATGGCATTCCCCGAGTGGTTTCTGAAACACCAGCGATCCCTGAGACAGTTTTTCTCCTGATCTGACTCTAATCCTCATGGATCTGAGAAATGAAATGCTACCCAAAGTTGGATATGGTGTGAGGGATTTTCTTATTGAAGACAAGTCAGGAAGGGGCTGAAGAGGGATGAATAAAACCAACCCTTTCTGAGAGAAGGGCCTGCACTCGTCCTGGTCATGGCAGATTCACTGTGTTTCTGCGCATCGTGGAGAATAAAGGACAAGTAAACAGAAAAAGGTTAAGGTTCTGGGAGAAACTCTATCGATAAATGTGTCCTAGTGCTGCATAGCATACATGCTCTGACTCCGAGCTTCTGCGGAGTATTCCCATGAGCAGTCTGCGAAGAGGCCAGGATAAAAGAAGTAAAAAACCGCAGGCAATAAATGCTTCAGGCTAGAGTAAGTACCAGGCCCTGGTGCTTCCCACACGCGTGTGCGCACAGATGCCGGCCCTCTCTGGAGCCCACCCCATCAGGAATGTATCAGAATGAGAGCTGAGGAAAGTGTCTCCAGGTCAGATGGGTGGGTAGGGCTTCATTTTCACTATAAAACCTTTTATTTCCTATTGTTATAAGGACAAGCTATTTTGAGCCCAGAGAAGGGAGAGGGCCAGGGAATAAGGAGGTGTGTTGTTTGAATTTATTTATTCTCAACTGTTTTATCAATGTCTAAATGAAGTACAATCCAGATGTAAAACTGTGTTATTTTTTTTTTAAATAGCTCTTTTAGAATATAAATATATCGACTGAAAAAAATGCATGGGCTCTGACCAAAACATCTATTAGGAATTGAGTAGGGTTCTCTTTTTAGCAGAAAGTTTGAAGCTATATTTTGTCTTCTTTACTATTTTTTACCCTTTTGAATATAACCATTAAAAATAAATGACATATAAGACACCCAGGAGTATAAAATAATTGAAAAGAAGTTGTTTTAGCAATACAAAGATGTTTTTAATTGAACTACTCAGTTTCTATCCTGAGAGAAAAAGGATAATTTGCAATATATTTAGCATATATGAATCTAGAGGAGTGTTTGCTACCAGCTAGAATATTCTGCTTTGTTGGAAATGCTCTACATCTGTCCTGTCCAATATGGAAGGCACCAGGCTCATGTGACCATTAAGCACTTGCAGTTGGCTAGTGCAACAGAAGTGAATTTTAAATTTTACTTAATTTTAATTAATTTAAATTTGAATTATTTCTGTAACTAACGACCATTATTAAGCAATGCAGCTGTAAAAGAGGTGGCAAGTAGAATGACAAACCATGCTTAAAAAAAAGTTCCCTATAAGAGTCAAGACACATGTGCCCAAGGGTAGACATTTTTGCATTATCAAAGTCCACAGATAAGTGCCATCGAACAGCATTACTTGGAATTTGAGGGATGCATTGTGAAACTGAGGCCTCAAGAAACTGAACAAGTTGTGAAAAAATATACTCTTATAACTTTCAGAAATAGCAGAACTGAGTATCACCATTTCTTTTTTTTCCCAAAAAATATATTTTTATTGATTTCAGAGAGGAAGGGAGAGGGAGAGATAGAACCATCAATGATGAGAGAGAATCATTGATTGGCTGCCTCCTGCACACCCCACACTGGGGATCAAGCCCACAATCCAGGCATGTGCCCTGACTGGGAATGGAACCCTGACCTCCTGGTTCATAGGTCAACGTTCAACTACTGAGCCATGCTGGTTGGGCTCACCAAAAGGCTATAAAGTGAATATAGATTTACCAACAAAATTAGATTAGACAAAGAAACAGCACATGGGGTAAGTCATTAATAAGCTTGGTCAAAAGGGGGTTTGTACTTTAGAGTAGGCCTCCCGTGTGCATAACATTCTCCTTGGAGAGTCAGCTGGGAATAGAAGCAGGTGCAGGGGGCAGCACCCACCGCGGTCTGGCAACAGCACCTTCCACCTGTGCTCCAGCCTGCTGACCGATGGGGACCCTCCCGGAGGCTGCAGTATCTTCACTCCCCCTGCATTGTTTCATAAATCCATTTGGCGTTAAAGGAGCCCTACATAAAAAGGACACATGAAAGGAAATACAAAAAGCCTGGGCTCTGTCATTAAATTTTAAACACACATTTTTCTTTCTCTCTCTATTTTTTTCTTGCCTTTTGTTGTTTTTGCTTTGGGGTTTTATATTTTGCTCAAAAGACCACAGCCCAATACACTGCTAAATAATTCATTGGAAAACAGAGAGATGAGTAGGGGCTATGCATGTGAAATGCAGTGGACAAAGTGATCATCAAAACCAGCCAGTAGCCGCTGCTCTCAGAACTAGGCTCTTTAAAAACTTAAATTCTGCGTGTGCACTGCTTCCGATTCTCTACCTTCTAGAAAGTCTCATCTCCCCAAATGGTGTCACATGCCCAGCCTGAGAGCTCATCTTATTTTTGGTTAGTGAGAATACACATTACATGACATAAAGGTAAAATATTACAAATTTAAATGTCTTAGGTATAAAATAAAAGGCCCAAAATTGGGCTCTTACTAATTCTAAAAAATAAGCTAGACAGATTTTTTTGCAGGAGGAAATAAGCCAGACACTCCTTTTTATCATGTTATTTTAAGTTATTTGAATAGTTATAAATCTGATGCTGTCTATACCAGATCATTGGAGAAGTAATGGGCAAAATTTCAAGAAGAAATGGACTTTTTAAATATATAACTAGAAATGGCAGCCAAATTGATAAAACCACTCCAAGCAGCTGAGCCCATTATAGAAAATAGTTATTTTTGTAATATAGCAACACTTTCTGACGAGTTTTCTGATTGAATTAACTGTATTTTTTTCTGTTCTTCTCATGTTCCCTTTCATCATTATTGCCATGCATTTAACTCATTGTGATGTGTTACCACTGGTATTTATTTTTTAACTCTTTCATTTATGTATTTATCTGTTTGTTTCATTTGGCGGGTTGTGGAACCCAGACCCCACTGACCCAGTTGATTATTATCCTTTGCTTGATGATCTCCCCACCTCGGTCCCAGATGTCTCCACCCCCATGCTCCCACCAGTAGGTGTACAGGCTGTGGCTTTGACCCACGATGCCGTGAGGGTCAGCTGGGCAGACAACTCTGTCCCCAAGAACCAGAAGGCGTCCGAAGTACGACTTTACACTGTCCGGTGGAGGACCAGCTTTTCTGCAAATACGAAATACAAGGTGAAGTTCGTGTTGATAGTGTGGAATTTTAAACGAACTGTCATTTGTTAAATACATCATTCTATGTGCTTCCTGACTGTGAATCCTTTTGCTGCAGTGACTGCTAAGTGGAAAAACAAAGCATTTTAATAACTCAGTGGCACAGGAATGATTATGTCTTGGGAAACAATTCTAAGGCGAGGTAGAAAAATATCAAGAGATGCACAGTGGTATTTGAATTCCACCAGATGCTGGGTTTATAGAAATAAAATTTTGATAAATAAATAATACAGTGTAAAGGAATGACATTTTCCTTTGAAAATAGCAGGGCTCCACATTAATTGTCTAGATAGATTTTTATCTTTCTTTTCATTTGGAATCTGGATTGACACCAAAGGCCACTGTATTAATGTTACAGAGGATCTCTCTGACAAATTATTCTGACTGGGGATACGTGGCTGGAAGGTTTTTATAGCATCCTTGGAAAATACTCTCAGCCATTAGCATCCACTTCCTCTATTTAACCTTGAAACACCCTTATGTAATAAAGAAAACTCACAATGTACACCCCCTTTAACTAATGTGAATTAGACAAGGCTCCTTATTCCTGCCTTATCACTCAGTCATCTCACAGCACACTAAGAGCTCCTTTGAGATACACAGTTGAGGCATTGTCCTTAATAATTTTAAATCCCTTAGCAGCCGGCCACAGGAATTGCAACAAATCATTATAAACCAGGACAATATTGTTACCACCTAAGCCTGCCACCATGTTGGCATATACAAACAATACACAAATGTAGATAAAAGTGAGATCCACAAGTGATTGTCCAGCACCTACTTTGTCCCTAGAACTGTGCAATTAAACATGGTTTAGTCATTGTTACTTAATATATTATTTATAATTTTAGAATGAGTAATACACTCAGCTCCATAGATAGACTCTAGAGAATTCATAAACTATTCAAGTGAGATAATATACTTAAAATATAAAGCCCACGGGCTGGTGATGTGGGATAAATAAGGTGTTTCAAAAACAAGAGAATAAATGCCCCAAGAACCAAGTACACAATAACGCAACTCTGGCGCTCCAGCTTTTTATATCCCCTCTCTTTACTACTCTACTAAGGTTGCTCTCAGAGAGAATTTGGAACGCATTTTACTTTATCCAACGTTCATTCCACCAAACTGCCATCTTGCTTAATCCAGCCTCCATCCAGTGGTGTTCAGGGGGATGAAAATATCCTTTGGAAACTTCTGATTGTAAAATCCTGGAGATAAAGCAAAATCCGACCAATAGTTTCATGTCAGCCTTTCTTCATGCAGCCATGCTCAATTTGCTTCTAGTATTTAACGTTTAAATGGCATAAAATTCACATTTCATCATAAATCAGTTTTTAGTTGAAACCATTTCTTTTAAGAAAGGGCTCTTTGGTATTGCCTCCATGCTAGGTCAGGTTTTTGGAAAACTCTCCAGGGAAGCCCATAGTGTCACTGATATAAGATATTGTTGTAAGTATCCTATCCACATCCTTATAGTATTAGATTTAATACTCAACAGAGCTATGAATAGAGATAACATTATCAGATAAGACAACCAATGAAACATGAGAGCATTAAAAATAATATTTTTATATACAGGTTGCCCAATTCTAAGTTTACTTTAAAATGGCTACTTAAAATAATTTATGATCATAATTGCTATACTTTGTTACATTCATTTCACAAAAAGACCATGGGTACTTGGCCATTCTGTGAAATGTTCTGAAGGACAATGGTTGCTCTCTGCACAACAGTTTGAGTTCCAAAATTTCTTGAGTGAGGCAAATTATTTTAGATGAATAGACTAATACAGCAGACACAGAATTACTGGGTTTCACAAAGAATGCCTGGAAAGCGAGACCCCACCCCAAAACTATTCTCTCATAGGTTGGAGTTTGGAAATAAAAAAAAATAATAAAAGGATTTAAACTGTTTTTCTCCACATTATCTTCCCTGACTCAAGTCTTTCAATTACTAATATTCAAGCCCCCTTCTCACACATGCACTGTCTACATCCACACCCCAAGAAGAAGGGTTAGAAGGAAGAGTTGGGTAAGCTGGAGAACAAGGATAACTGTAGAACATATCTGATCCACTAGAAAGAACATACAATAACTTTAAATTTTATAAATAGTGGTAATAGAATGTTTTGGTTTTGCGTTTTGAACTTTTCAAACCACTGTCATGATATTATTTCATCTCACTTACCAGCTTTATAAGGTAGGCAGGGCACACACAAGATAGAGGGCAACAAACACATAGGTGGAGTCACATGACCCGGGCTCAGGAGTTGGCCTCACTCTGTCCTCTCAGGTCACTTAATTTAATCTGATTGTTCTCATCTATATGATTGGGATATTCGCACCCACTACAGAAAGAATAAGTGAGCTTCTTCATAGTTAAACATGTATGTAGTTGTGTTTATGAAGACTTGGGTAGGTTGTATAACTTGGCAAAAATTCCCTATTAAAGGAGAGCTGGAACTCAGGATGACTAGATGCCATATTCAGGGCTCTCCTCACAGGAGCACCTTTCTACCTCATTTAGTCTCAAATCCAGCCATAATCCAGACTTTCCTATTGTCATTGTCCAAAACTCCAAATGGCTTTATCAAATGGAGAAAGAGTCTATAATTTCTTTTCTACTAAAGTGATTAATCACCTGATGCTTTATACAAATTTTCATTCCAAATACATTCCTAGAGTACCAACTAGCATTTACCAGACATCGCATGGGTATTACAGAAGATACAAAGTTATGCAAGATTGTCTCTGCCCTCAAGATGCTGACAACTCAAAACAGAATTGAACACATGCCTAAAATTATATAGCACATTAAGCAATGCATGAAATATTATAGCCAACATTTATTTCATACTGTGCACCAGACAATGTTTCACTTGACTTATTAAACACTTTAAATAATGCCATGATGTCAGTGCTATGGTTTTCTCTGTTTATAAATGAGGAAACTGATGCTCAGACAAGAAGTACCTGGGTATTCTATGCTCACAGAAATAACTGGCCATGATTTCCCAATAACTTCTAGGCTAACGCTTTATGCCGAGCAACAACTTTCTAATAGGTTCCTGAGAAAATTCAGTGACTTCCTAGTATTTATAGAATGCTAATGTGTCATTCTAAACCACAAATAAAGACATTATTGCTTAGTGGCCTTCCAGATGCCACTGGTGTCTATGCTCTAAGAGACTAGTATTATGATATGTGATCCTTCCTCACTGAAACATTTCTCATGGTCCCATCTCTCCCCTGTTTCCATCTCTAAGACTTATAGACATTCATGATGAAAGGGAAGGAGGGCAAGATTGGAAGTTATATATCAGCATGCCAGACACTGGCTGCCCGTTTTGTGTTTTATTTGATGGGATCCATCTTCCCGCGTCTACAATGCATTTTTCATTTATTTAGGGCACGCGTGTTTACAGCTGTTTTAAAAAAGAGCTTCTGATAGATGTTTATGCGGTCATCGCTTTAATAGGGTGAAAGGTCACATCATGAAAATGTTATTTGTACCATTAAGTATTTATTTGGTTTTATAATAAAATGAAGGATTTTCATAGCTATAATCTAAGAAGGATTCATTGTAGAGAAAAAGAGATGTATCACACTAAAGTAGTAAGGGAGGAGATCGGTCTGACATCAGTGGGGAAAGAGAACTTCCCTAGACATAGATATATAACAAATATAATAAATATAAACATCAAAGTAAATACTTAACTCTGGAAGAAGATAAAGGTCTAAATACCAAGCATAAATCGATATTTATAAGAGGCATAAATTTGCCTGATCATATGGAAAATATGGATTGACCTGTTTTTTTCTGCATTATCATTTTGATCTTTTGAGTAAGCAATAAAGACAGATAATTTATTTCTACTAAAATATCTTTAACCTGTTGTTTAAATGACCAAAAAAAAAAACAGATTCAGAAGACATAATATTAACACAAATGGAATGTTTTAATATTTATTCAATTTGTTCCCTTCCTGAACAGTTGCTTCAGTGACCAAATTTAAATGTGTGTTCAATGTGAAGTATGCACACAACAAAGAAACCACATGGCACAACATTACTTTGGTCCATTTTCTTTATAACAGTCAGATTCTTGAATCACTAAAAGTTTGTACCTTAAAGCCTCTTTGCAAAAATCACATGCAAAACTCTAAAAAATTAGTTTTATTACCAGTGGAAATAAAAATTAATCTTATTATCATGATGATCTATGTGAAATGCATAACATTAAAAACTAAAAAAATTATTATTATAAATAAATTAAAGTCTGTACAGATAACCTTAAAGAGGGAATTGACAGGAAGAAACAGAGTTGGTCTTGTTGCCATGGTTATTGCCTCACTTGGGAGTATTTATCAGCTTGCATCCCCTTTAAGCAACATAACACCTGATTTGGTGGATCATGTTTTGGTTGTCCAATAAGCCAGTGTACACCAGCTGACAGAAAGGAAGTAAAGTCAGTGCTGTGTCCTAACTCCCTGGACTCCGTTTTGTTTGGCTTATTTTATATAGTCTTCTCACGTGTCTTGATTTACCAAGTCGATAGAGTTCATTTTTTCCCCTCTTTGCTTCTTTCCCACTTGTATAGTCAGAAGACACAACATCCCTGAGTTACACAGCAACAGGCCTCAAACCAAACACCATGTACGAGTTCTCAGTCATGGTAACAAAAAACAGAAGGTCGAGCACTTGGAGCATGACGGCACATGCCACCACATATGAAGCAGGTATGTGAAGAAAGGCTGGCTTCAGGATTTCTACTTTCAACATTTTGTAAAGGTGTTTCCCAGGTTCTGTGGGAGGTGGAACATAGTGCATTTTCGGCTCTAAATTACACTTTATTTTATATAAACTATCTTAAGTTTTATAGTTCATAGCACTTTTATATTTAATATCATCCTCCCCATTTTAGGAAAAAAGAAAATGAATTCCTAATGGATTAAGCAATCTGGTTTTAATTGAGGCATTAACTCAAGGGATCTAAATAGAAATCTTCTTTTTCATGCATTTACATAAAGGCAGACAGCTATGCATTGAACTCTCTGTCCAAAGCATTTGTATCATTGACCAACAGTCACGGTAGGGATTTACTTTTTTGGAAAGAAATTAGGTACAAAATAAAGCGTTGCATTATAACTGCAGGCTCATGGATTCCTATCCTAAATAACCTCAGCTAGATGTGGGAAGCAGTTTTGGGTGGTCATGTTCATTCTTTAGAAATAAGAGAACAAAATGGAAAACCTTCATGCAATTTGAAGTAGTTCAAACCTGGGGTAAAAGCAATTCCCTATAAATTTTACCAGTCACATTTACTGTGGATCATAAAAGTTGAGTTTATTACCTTAAAAGACCTGCAGTGCACTTGACATTCATTGTTCACAGGGATCCAACATTTGAAGAATACAAGGTTTAACATGCTTTTTTTAATCCTCACCCCAGGATATGTTTTTATTGATTTTTTTTTTTAGAGAGAGAGGAAGGCAGGGGCCGGGGAAGAGAAACATTGATGTGAGAGAGAAACATCCATCAGTTGCCTCCTAAACTTGCCCTGACCTGGGATAAACCTGCAACCTAGGTCTGTGCCCTGACTGGGAATCAAACCCACAACTTTTTGATGTATGGGATGGTGCTCCAGCTAACTGAACCATGCTGGCCGGGGATTATCCTGCCTTTTGATTGGCTTTGTGATATTATATCATAGGAATTTTTTAAATATGATCACAAAACTCTTCTCTGGAGAAGTTGAATTTCTGTTTCTATTAGAATTTGTCCCATGGTATTGCAGTCCTAATTTTTATCTTTGGTTACCATGTTAACTCACAGAGTTTACTGCATTTTTACATTTTTATGGGTACTTTTTCTATACAAAGTTTTCTTGTTTGTCCGATTTAATTTCAACATTCTCTTCTATTTTACATGTGTACATATATTAACTCCTTCTCCTAGAATTCTTCCCTGAATGTCAATGTTCACATCTTCCTTTGAAGACTAAGACAAGCTTAATGAGTTATGTACTATGGGAATAATAAAAGTTCTGCTCTTTCTTTTTACTTAAAATGAGATGAAGGAGTGAAATATAAACCACTAAGACATTTGGTCTTCCCTGAGTGAAAGAGAAGGAGTTTAATTTCCTCTTAAGCAAAAAATGCAATCATTTTTCCCTTTCATAAACATAAAATGCACACCAGCATCTGACTTGATAAATGTACCCTATTGATTTCTCATCAACTGCCTAACCTTGTAGGCACTCCAATGGTGAGACAAAAAGATATTAACTTTCAGAAATGTGGTTAGCAGGAAGGGTGATTGTCAAAACAGATAATGATCTGGACAAAGGTGTAAATAGCGTGTGGATGAGATCTCTGGGTGATGATGAGAAGCAAGAAGTAATTCACAAGTGTCTGCAGGTTTTATAACTGAGAGAAGGAAATGAAGTGAATGAAATGACTCTAGGGTTTCCTTCCAATTCTGCACTAACATAAAGACTATAGGGGCTGCATTGCTAGGCACTTGTGTTGAAATTGCTCATGATAAAGACAAAGGTGGCGGGAGGATTCTTGAAATAAAACATTTCATTCTGCCCAGGTGATGAATACTTTACTCTAGTTAGCTTAAGTAAAATAAAAAATAACTGCAAGAACACCTGAAAGAATGGGTCTTGGGAAGGGACAGAAACCAGAGGTACTCCCAGCCTTCAGAGGAGAAGAACACTATCGGACTGTTATTCAGGGTGTTGCCATCACAATGGTTTGACCCGATATGTTTATCTTTCTTATTAACATTCTGTTTCCCAGAAGAGGGGATCCCACTGCTAAGGCAAGAGTGGGGTGAAGGCCATGAAATTCACATGACAGAGAAGAGCTTGTTCCCAAAGAAAGGAGCCAAGTGCTTCTCTTACCGAAGGAGGAAGGGATGGGATGTTGGACAGTCCAAATAACAAATGGCCAGTACAATTCCCATGGCTGGAAATCTTCTAAATCTTGAGTGTTACCTCCCATTCATGCGCTTCAAGACAGTCAAGCATGGGAAAAGGAGAACCAGACAAACCATAGGGCAATACTCGTCCAGTCAACTGAGACATTAATTATGAGTTTCCAATTATGTCCATTTGTAAATGTCAGGTCCTGAGATCGGGACTTGGTATAAAAAGCAAAGACGATATAGCCTGTATCTTTGAGAAAATTATAATCTAGGAGAGAAGAAAAATATTTATTTTAACCTGAAGCAACATGGGAAATGTTGATGAATCTCTATTCACCAACATTCACAGCTCTGCAGGTGTTCCTTTCAGAGTCGTGGATTCTACTGGTTGGTTGGTTCTAGGGTAGGGAACCTTGATCAGTGCGGCTGGTCCTGAGGTCAACCAGGAAGTCACTTTGTCCGGTTTTGCTGCTTTTCTGGGCTTGGAGCTGAAACACAACTGAGGTGTAGACATTATCTCTAAGTTGACTGGACCTCTGTCTCCCTGGTCAACAGACCAGAGGCTTTGTTCCTAAGATCATTTGATGCTGATCAGAACCTCCTCGTCCTGAGGGTTTATGATTAAGGGAGAAGCCGTGCAAGGGAGAAGGAGGCAGGTGAGTCAGGTGATGGATGAAGCCAGTTTGAATCTGAAGGAAATAAAGGAGAAAAAGTCATTTAAAGAAATGAAGTTTCTATGCTATTGCATCCACCTAAAATAATACTTATACCAAAGAGGCATATTTTGGGGGTGACAAATTCTGCTCCCTTTCACCAACAGGTGGGAAAAGCTCTAATAAAAGGCAGGGTTTCATACCATCTAATCTCATACCATAGATTCCTTGCCTGCTCTATTTTCAAATATTTCTTTGCCTTCTTGTTAGGAGATAACTGGTATGTTACCTAAGCAAGTTGTTTTGACCTGTTTTCAAATGCATTCTTTTCTTGAGGAGGGGCTTCTAAGGAAATTTAGAATTAGGTGACATTTCAATTATAAATCCTACAGTCATGACAGAGTTCTGTCCCTCGGAGACATGTAGCCGTCAATCTCACAAGTATGTGCACATTTGTTTGTTCTCTTATGCTTCTCATATTTTCAATGCAGCACTCGCTTGAAAATACATTATAGTCTTTCCTCCATGTTCACACATGTTCTCTTCTCCTTTGGAAGTCATTAAACTTCCTCGGGAAAAAATAACACACATTAATTTCTGTATTTGTGTTTGTTTGCTTCTTTAATCCAAATACTTGAGAGGAATTGTAAATGGTAAAATCAGCATGATATACTGCATGATAGATCCTGAGTGTCAACATCGTGATTAGAAGTCCCATAAATGTCTGTTTTCTCTCACATCCGATGACAAGGCCTTGTCTCTGTTCCCCCGGCAGCCCCGACCTCTGCTCCCAAGGATCTGACAGTCATTACTCGGGAAGGGAAGCCCCGTGCTGTCATTGTGAGCTGGCAGCCTCCCTTGGAAGCCAATGGGAAAATCACGGGTAAGCATCTCAGCTTCATTTGGAGCGTTTGCTCTGCTGGGCCCGGGATGGCTCACCCCGCGTGTGCTGCTCGTGCCTTTTGTGTATTAGTTTTCTGTCCAGCATCTTGGTTGACTTCCTGACCCTTTCTGATGGTCTCTTCTTGCCCTCGCTGAGGGCACTGACCGTGGAATTCTTTGGTGCATACAATTAGGCACGCGCGCGCGCACACACACACACACACACACGTGTGATTGGAGTTGCTTCCCGAAAGATGTGCACTTCAATTAGCATAGGCCTTTTGTTGTTTTAGTCTGTGCAGCCTGAGGACAACCTTCTAATGGGATGTCTCTGAGCATGAGTGACTGAGAAGAAGCCGGTGGTTTGGCAATTATAAAACACAAAAGACACCTAATGACCATGTATTTTTGTGTGACACATGGGAAAAAGGAGGTTTGTCTGGGCGGGTTTTCATGTATTTAGCTTGAAACCCCGCTTTTAGCTTCTTATTTAAATCCTAAGGTTCAGAAAACACTTAATGTTGACTGACAGAAATTGTACTTAATGAATATTTCACAGTGACAGATTTTATTTTACCAAATATTGCTGATAACATCAATGCCTAATTAAAGCATCCATTAGAAGCCTGTAATGTTAATTTAGTATGAAAAATATAATGGAGTTCTATCAGGGGTTTTGCATTTAAATGATCACTCTAGTCTTTTAATAGATGTCTCCATAGCATATAATTATTATGAAAAAAATATTGTATAACTAAAAATGGGCACATTATAGTCTAATTAACCTGAACCATTGGGTTGGGCACATGTAAGAGTCACTCCTTTTTTCTTTGCATACAAGAAGTGGATAGCACTACTACAAATTAGCAAAGTAATTCAGTCATTCTGTGATGCAAAGACAAGCATGGGAATTATAGTTCAGATGACATGTGCTTTAAGTGAGTGACTTTCTGAAATTTACAAAATGCAAAGGTAATATATGAAAATTCCAAATGCGATGCAAATATAAGTTGAAGACTTGTTTTCTCTAGGAAATTGCTCTTAGTGCAATAGCTAATAGAATTTTCATTTGAGCCGACAAATATGGAAAAAGAGGAACAAACATCTTCCCTAAATCTTATATGCTCAGTTGTCACTCTGCCAGGTTTTTTAAAATGAAGGTTGGCTCATTCTAATTTCTTCTTATTTCCATTCAATTTTATGATCTGTTTTCATTGGTTCCATTTCAGTACTTTTGTAGATTTTGATTGGTTTACATGATGACTATTTTATTATGTGACAAACTTATTTATAAACTTATGGTAAATCAACAGATAATAAGTTTAAGAAAAAAAAACAAAATAGAACTTTTCTAAATCAAAACAAGTTCTGGTGGAAAGAATTTTTTGTTCTTAAAGGATAAAACAAGTCGTATACTACCCAATTCTCCACTCTTATTTAGGTAAATCTCATCAAATTGTCAATGTAAACAATAGAATATGTTTTCAACTCTAAAAGGAAGCTTTATTTTGCTTTTCAAGATTAAAAAATGGGGACAATGCAATTAATCTAAGCAAAAAAATTAGTGTGCCAAAATCACAGTGTATGTGTAAGAGACCTTGTCCACATATTTTATGTCGAGTTGTATAATCGTTTTCACAACTAAAACTTCATTCTCTAATAATGGTATGCATTTATGAAGGCCAAGTTGTGATTTTCAGCTTGAGATATTTTGACTCAATTCAACAGAGAGCACACACACACACAGCCCATAAGACAACTTCTTCCTACACATATTTTGATTCTTTCAACCAAATTCCTTTTAGAAAATAGGATGATAAAATATTCAAAATAGAAGACCATTAGGCAGAAGGCCCAGGTTTGCTACACTCTGTTTCCATGAAAGTGCAAAGGAACATGTGAGCTCTTTCCCAGTGTGTCGGGCACCTGTGAACCTACAGAAGGATGTACTCCCTTCCTGCATTTCTATTTCCTTGTTTTCCTAAGTTCCTGCATCTGCACAGCAGTAGGACAGGGTGGTTATGAACTGAAAACCTGAGCTTCTGAGAGAGATGCCCAGGCAAGTGATTTAACCTCCCAGAGTCTGACTTTCTCATCTATAAAATAAGGGGATAGAACCTCTTTTGTAGAATCATTATAATAAAGTGCCTAGATAAGTCCCTGATGCCCAGTATGTACAGAAACAAATGAGCTATTATTATTCCAATTTGAAATCCACTCGAGGAAGAGGCTTTGCTAATGGGCTTTGCATGGAACCCGGTTCATCAATTTGTAAATATGTATACTTCAAAAAAGATTAAACAATCAAGAGGCAGATAGCAGGAGTCCCTGGCACCAGGGTGAGCCAAGAGATAGATCAAATCAAGGGTGCCTTGCCCCAGAGGAAGGATTAATGAAAATTTCATGATTAGACAGCTGTCACTGTACACATTCCAGAGCCCTCTAAAGGGAATAGGTGGGGGGTGGGGGTGTCAAAGATCTGGCCGGATTCATTCATTCAGAAGTTAAGCTGGTTATTAGCTCCGAGATGGAGTCCGCATTTCAAGTTAGAATCAAGCTAGGATATAAACTCAGGCTCCTACTCTTAATTATTATACTATGCTATACTTCAACTTCTTAGTATTCAACTGGTCCAAATTGTGATTTTCAATTGATTTATGATTTAATTTTTCTGAAGAAGGATTGGGCATGGTATTTTCCAAGTGATTTTAATACGGCTAGTTGTGAAACATTGATCTAAATACATGCAGCATCCAACATTATTTAAGATCAGAGATCAAGGTAGATAGAGGGAAGAGTTAGGTCTTCAGAGATTGTTTTCTTATTATTGGTATCTAATGGTGAAAGTTATACTTGCTTTTTCTGTGTCTCCAATTCCTGTTGCTTCAAATTCTCTTCTCTCTTTACTTTTGTAAAATTCACCTAACCATTTTTCTTCCCACTTCTAGGCTATAGCTTAGTCTTGCTAGCACATATTTCTTCCATCTGTTCCTTAAGCGTTGCTTCCAGAATTCAGATCTTTTTATTCTCTTTTTTTAAATTTCTTTATTGATTAAGGTATTACATATGTGTCCTTATCCCCCATTGCCCCCCACACACACCCCCACTCATGCCCCCACCCCCCTGATGTCTGTGTCCATTGATTAGGCTTATATGCATGCATACAAGTCCTTTGGTTGATCTCTCCCCCTTTCCCTCACCCTCCCCTACCTTCCCTCTGAGGTTGGATGGTCTGAACAATGCTTCTCTATATTCTCTTCGTTACTTTCTCTGCAAAAGTGTCTATATGATACCCAGAGCTTCAGTGAACACAATTGTCTCTTAAATTTCATATTAAAACCTCATAATGTATATTTCCATTTGTCTGTCTTATTGTATTCTATTCTCCAACCCCTCTTTCTCTACTTCTTTCTCTCTCTCTCTCTTTGTCTCTCACTCACCATAACCAACTAAATAATGCACTATTATATTCAGTAATTGGTTTTAAGACTATCCAGTAATGTGGACCCAGCTGGGCACTCACACTGAAATCATAATTTCCTGCAGTTTTTTATTACCATCATTTCCAAAGCCTCCACAGTTCACCTGGTTGCATAAGTTGGAAATTTAGTCATCTTGACTCCTTCTTTTTCATCTCCTCAACATGTAATCATGAAGTAAAATCAAATGCTTATAGTACACTGCTGAAAATTTTATAAGAACAGGTTTCAGATTTTGTCCAATGCCTTCTCCCTTATAACAATATCCTTAACACGTAGTAGGTAATGAATAAATATTTAGTCGGTAGAATAATCATTAAATTGCTATTAAATCTATTGCTTCGCTTGAGACCAACAGTTCAGCTCTTCCAAATATGACAACTTCCTTAAGATGTATTAATATTAAGAAAGAGAGAGAGAGAAAGGAAGGAAGGAAGACTAGCTGGAGCATTTACTATGTAGTTAGTATGTAGAAGGTAATTTAATAGAAATATCCCCACATATTGGGTTCTTAAAATGCATTATCTCATAGCAACTTCTTCTCAGATGATAAAATTGAGATGTACTCAGATTAAGCAAGTTGTTCAAGGTTACAAAGCCAGTCAGTGTTAGAGCTGTGACTTGAGGTCAGGTATCCCTGAATCCATTGCCTGTTATTTTTGACCAAAAAGGAGGAAGAAATGGGTCCTTCCATCCTTATGTATCTATTTATATACAAGATTAGCAGAATCATTTTTTTAAGCGGAAAAGCTCTGACTGGGTAGATCTTCTTGTTGGTAGGGGTCATCTTAGTCTTCCTTGTGATTCACAGTCTATCTGAGTCTTGGAGGGAAATCAGTAATGAGTGACAAGAAGTATGGAAGAGGACAGAAGAGAGGAGAGAGGTGGCATTAAACACTTCTACCCTTTGCTTCTGGAATTACAACTACCTATTTGTATAAGTAGGGTCAAACTAACAGATGTATGATGTTAAATTTTATATGTATTTAGACAAATGTTATTCCAATGTGGGAGTGCTCAGATGGGTTAGCAATCCCAGCTCTTACAACCCATGACTGGATATGAAACTTCATTATATAGCCGGCTGTGGTGGGTAAGAGACAAAAATGAAGTAGAAAAAAGTAAGAGAAAACAATAAAGAAAAACAGATACTTGGACACAGAGAAATGAATATAGATATACAGAAAGGTTGTGAGAAACCAATGAATTTGTTCCAACTTATGTGGTTATATGGAAATCTATAAGGTAAGACTTTCAATACTGGATTTAATATCCTCCGATCATACCAAACTCACATATTTAAACGAAATTGTTTGCTTTCTCTATGGCCAATTTTTACTTTTGAATAAAGTAATGTGTTTCTATTCCCCATATGAGTTCTCAAATTTACAAAAATAAAATTAAAAAATAGAGTTGCCTACCAGTATAAGGAAATTGCTCAAATACAGAATGAAATGGTCAGAACCTGATGCTTGCATCTTCAACCTTACTTGATTCTAGAATTGTCATTCTAAATGCTAAATTGAATACTTTTTACATAAAAAAGCATTGTGAAGGCGTATATTTTAATCTCATTTGATAAATAAAGAAAATTCAGGAAAAGTGTAGCTGACTGGGATGGAACACAATTCTTCAAACTTTCAGATGTGTTGTGCATTTAAAACAGCCCATGAAAACTTTAACAGTTTTATTAAATGTCATGAATGTAAAACTTATATGCTTTCTGGCTAATGGATTTCATTCAATAAGTGAGTTTCAATACTTAGTATGTAAAGATATTTTATTAGTTCTTTTGAATAATAAAATGTAATATAAGATATGGCTCCTGAACTAAAGAAATGTTTTTATTCTCTTGAAGAGATATGACATGCACATAATAAAAGCTAAAAAAAAACTATTACAAATATCAGGGTCTTATATTCAATAGATATAATTCTTTGGGGACAAGAATGGGGGATGCTCTGGCTCAAAGAATATCAGATTTTATTGATGTTGTTATGGGGGCTGAATTATAAATGAATGGATATTTGTGAGTCAGAAACAATTATTTTATCCAATGATACTTCATCATCCCTTTTGAATTATAATCTTCCAATTTTAATATTAACCAGAGAGAGGAGTCACACAACCTTTATAAGTTTTGAAGAATTCTTAACCTTGGCCTTTTACCTTCCCCTGAACTCTCTGCATCTTAAGACATTCATATCTGCAGTGTCAACATCTCAACAAATGCCACACATATACTAGTATACAGATCCCACATATCAACAAAAGAAGTGATTCCTCACCTTGCTTAAACACAGAGGTCATCTAGGGTCCCAATTGCTGGGGTTACATTTAACTTATTGTATTATCGATTACAATATCACCACAAACTTAGCACCTTAAAACAACACACATTCATTATCTCACTGTTTCTGTTGGTCAGGAATCCAAGCACAGCTTAACTGAGTACTCTGCTTCAGGGATTCATACAAGGCAGCAGTCAAGGTTTTAGACTAGACAGATGTCTCATCTGAAGCTTGACTGGGGAAAAGATTTGCTTCCAATTCCTGTGGTTGTTGGCAGGATTCAGTTTCTTACTGGCTGTTGATCAGAGCCAATCCTCAGTTCCTTGCCATGTGGTCCTCGCCATCTGGCAGCTTGTTCCATCAAAGCCAACATAGGAGAGTTTGCTAGCAAGACGGAAGTTAGAGTCTCATGTAACGCAATCATGGAAGTGATAGTTCATCATATTTGCTGTGTGTTATTGGTTATGCTCAGACAGAAAGGCTTACAAAAAAGTGTGACTACCAGGAGATGGGAGTCTTTGGGGGGCTAAGACTCTGTCTGCCACACCTATTAAATCAAAATGCCCTTTCTTGGGACCTATGTTTTGTAACTTATACCCAGTCACCAGGTAATTCTTATAATTAGGCAGATTTGGGAAACACTAAACTTGGTGAAAAGTGAAAGCTACAGCAAAAGAGATGTAGGTTTTTATCATTGATCTGAATTGAAGAGAAATGGATTTCTGGATCTTGGAATTTGCAACAATTCTTTTTTTTTTAAATATATTTTATTGATTTTTTTACAGAGAAGAAGGGAGAGGGAGAGTTAGAAACATCGATGAGAGAGAAACATCAATCAGCTGCCTCCTGTACACCCCCTTCTGGGGATGTGCCCGCAACCAAGGTACATGCCCTTGACCAGAATCGAACCCGGGACCCTTCAGTCTGCAGGCCGACACTCTATCCACTGAGCCAAACCTGTTAGGGCTTTGCAACAATTCTTAATCCTGCAGAATCACAAGGAAGACAGATCCAGTTCATTGTTTAGAACGCATCCCTCCAAACCCAAGCATCATTGAGGTTAAATATGGCATTAAGTGACAAATGATTAAAAATTATATAAATGTTCTTTTACTTTACTGAAGTGTGTGGCAAAGTCTACAAAAAATTTCTCACTATAGAGGAAGGTTTTATATGTTAGATGTAGCTTGAACTAGACCTTGGTGGATGGGTAGAATTTGGATGGAAAGAGTGAAGAATAAGTGGTAGGTGGGAACAAACATAGTATGGAGACCTCACTGCAGTCCACCGGGAGTAAGTGTGTGTGTTTTCATGTAGGTAGTGTGCATGGTTATTGGAGGAGGACAGTGAATCTGAGTCAAAGAACCTTATGATATAACCACAAAAGATCTATGTGTGAGGGTCCCCAATCCTAACAAGATAAGCAGGACTCAAAAGGAAGGAACCAGTCGATCAAAGACTGCTGTTTTTAAAAATATGATTTATAAAGAACATATTCAGTGTATAAAAATAGAACTACGGAGATTTGTGGCCTAGCTGATGTAGCCATCTGTGCAGAATTTTAACAGAAATGGAGGCTGGCACTATAGTCATAGACCAAAGACACCTATGATGAGCTATTGTACAGTTTCATCTGATAGTCTAATACAAAATTGTGAATTAATGTGTTTAAATAAAATCTAGTTTACATATTGGCTAAATATAATGTTAGAATATTAATATATTACAGGGTTTACTTGGGTGCATGTTAGATTATCACCACTGAGTACCCTAGTAGTATTCAAGTAACATCCCCTAACACAGAGGGCAAATGATACTATCAGATGATAGATTATTAACATTTGAGATAGTAACTAGATAACCTACAATTATCCAGAAATACATTGTCTTTTTTTCCCTAGGTGGGACGGACTAGGGGAAATAGTGTTGGATATTATCAGTAGAGGATATTATCCTAGCTTTTTTACCCCTAGCTTGGGTCGTTTTCAACTTTATCATCTGTGAAAGGAGGCAACAGTGCTTCTGCCAGCCTCACAGAGTTATTACGATAAACGTATATCACCGTTTCTTTTATAACACTTTAAACAAGCACGGCATGTTATGCTTTTCAGTGTATTTTTATTACTTAAGCATAAGCCACAATAAATACTCCTTGTTTTCATTATTGGAATATGGTAAAAATTATACAGAGTTGTTATCTATGTTTTACATTTTGTCATGCTTATATATTAGAATAAACCAATAATTAGAATTTGTAGGCAGCAGAATCTTCACATTTTTAAATGACATATATTTTTTTATTTCTATCTTATTCCATTTTCAGGTTCTGCACACTGAAGCAATTATTTATTTAATCCTTGCAATATGAAAAAAAATTATTACTTGCCAAACCCAAAACTGTAGTTTATAGATTGTGGATATATAATAATCATTGCAAATTACACTTGGGAAACATGGATGTTTGGAAGCAGTAGTAGAGCAGGCTACTAACAAAGCTTGCATTCATCTATTTATGCAGCTTACATCTTGTTTTATACCTTGGACAAGAACATACCAATTGATGACTGGGTTATGGAAACAATCAGTGGTGATCGTCTTACTCATCAGATCATGGATCTCAACCTTGACACTATGTATTACTTTCGAATTCAAGCACGAAATGTGAAAGGAGTGGGGCCCCTCTCGGATCCCATCCTCTTCAGGACTCTGAAAGGTTTGAATCATTTTTTGCTATTGCCTCTCTTTTTCTGTGGGATTGTTATGAATTCCCTTCTACCATCTCTGTTGGCAGCATGACTACATGGGTATTCAAATTGCATTAAAATGCAAATTAAAGCTACAGTGAGTTATTAACTCACGCCTATTAGAATGGCCATCATCAAAAACACAAGAGATAACAAATGCTGGCAATGATGTGGGGAAAAGGGAATCCTGTACATTGTTGGTGGGATTGTAAATTGGTGCAGCCACTATGGAAAACAGTATGGAGGTTTCTCAAAAATTGAAAATAAAAACATTATGTGATCCATCCAGTAATTCCACTTCTGGGAATATATTCAAAGAAAATAAAAACACTATCTAGATATCCTATTTACACCCCCATGTTCATAAGAGCATTATTTAAAATAGCCAAGACATGGAAACAAACTAAATGTCCATCAGTGGTTGAATGGATTAAGAAATTGTGGTATACATACACAATGGAATATTATTCAGCCACAAAGAAATAGGAATTCCTACAATTTGTGACAAAATGGATAGGTCTCGAAGGCATAATGCTAAGTGAAACAAATCAGACAGGTAAAAACAAATACTTTATTATTTCACTTACATGTGTAATCTAAAAACAGACAAGCAACCAAACAAAAACACACCAAACTCATAGAAAAGAGATCAGATTTTTTTTGTTATGAAAGTCAAGGGATAGGGAGAGAGTGAAATTGGAGGAAGGTAGTCAAAAGGTACAAACTTCCAGTTATAATATAAATAAGTACTAAGGATGTAATGTACAACATAATGACTTCAGTTAACATTGCTGTATAATATAGAGGAATTTTGTTGAGAGTCGATCCTAAGAGTTCTCATCACAAGAATTTTTTTTCATTTTTTATTTTATCTATATGAAATGATTTATTTAACTAAATCTTTTTTAAAATTTTTATTGTTGACACTATTTCCTCCCCTTTGCCCACCTCCACCCAGTCCCTACTCGCCCCCATGGCCTTCACCACACTGTTGTCTGTGTCCATGGGCATATGCATATATGTTAACTAAACTTTTTATGGTAATTATTTCACCATATATGTAAATAAGACCCTCATGCCGCCACACCTTAAACTTATACAGTGTTAAATGTCAATTATTTCTCAATGTAACTAGAAAACAATAAGAAAAATAAATAATTAATTAAAATGTATCTTTTACTTCTTAAGCCAGCATTTCTTAGGAAGACCTATTGTATCACTGCATTTTCTGCCTTCAGCAGAAGGCAGACATTTCAACTTGACATTTTTCACTGATAATCCTAGGAATTTTGTATTGATTTCATGTATGTTGGTTCCATTCGAAATATAATGAAACACTTTAGCCATTTTATGTAAGGGAACAAAAAAAAAAGTATTGGATTATGTGAATGGCATACTCTTGCCAAATGTAAATATCTTCTTTCAGGACCTATTGTCCTTGTACAGTAAAGGATATTTTGATATGGCAAGGTAGAAAACCTCAAACAAAATGAATGTGTTTATTTTAAAGAGGAAGGTCAGCAACAATGACAACAATTTGCAGAATGATTGGAAGAAAACCCACATGCTTGTAAGAATAAAAATGAGCACACAATTTAAGGATCGTTATGTGTTCAGCACTCAGGTTAAGGATAGAAAAATACTCAGGCCCAGAAATAGTAACTACCTCAAAATAATCTTCATACACATTTTTTAAAGCAGAGTATTGTTTTTCTGGAGGACAGAGGGCCTCTATTAATTCATTAATTGAAAATAATTTCAATGCTGTATAGCTGATATTTAAAGATCGATATTTAAGGAGTGATGTGTCTTGTTCTAAGGAAGGATTCTTGGCTCTTGGATCTGACCACATTATGCCTCTATCTCTGGCTGAAAACGTGATACTACGTGATGGCAAACAACTGAAAAATTAGAAACACGTGACTCACATTTTCACCCAGTCATTTGACATACTAAAGAAGAGTTTTAGAAAAAATTGTATAGTCTATTTCTCAATTCTCCTAGGGACGGTAGCCTAATAAACAGTGGCCTTTTGAATTCTGTGAGTGAGCTATTCAAAAGCTGGATTTGGTAATAGCACATCTGAAAGTTTGCCAGGAACACACAAGCAAGCATTCAGCCTGAGTCTGTGACGGTTCTTAATGACAGGTTAGAAGTTGGGAGGGAGACAGGAGGAAATGAGCTAATCTTTGTCTATCCAGGTTTTTAGGACTTCATGTCTAAATCAGGTTTCATTCCAAATGAGCAATTGACAGGAAACTGGTTATTCATTTTGAGGGAGCATGAAATGTAACTCGATAATGTTTCACAAACGCTTCATCTTTATCTGCGGACAAGTGCCAAATTAATTTCATGCTCACAACGTATGCCAACTGGAGATCTCAGAGAGGGTTTAAAAACGACTTAAAGCATCCAAATGTGTTAAGCAGCAGAATGATGAGTTATCACAGGATTTACAGGCCCACATGGATAATCATCCTGTGGATGGTGTAATGAACTCCCTGTCTCATTTGGTACTGTTTACCCTCAGTGTCCTCAACTCATCTATTAAATGATCTTCAGCATTAAGAAGGAATTCAGGAATTTGCTCTAAGTCATAATATTCCATAAGAATCATTTCTAATATCCTGATTGGAATGTTTAATATTGTCTACCCTAGGTATGTCATGCTCCATTAATAACCAGTTAAAAGTTTTTTTAAGCAGATCCTGCTCATATGTAGTACACTGAGTTTTAGATGTCTTGAGTGCACTTGAAGTTATATAGAAATATTTATATCTCCCATCTTTTTAAATAATTGATATTGCACATGCATGCATCTTACGTGTCACTTGGGATGACAAATGTTCTAAGGTAAATAAATTACTCATCGTAAGAGATTTGAAGCCACAGTGAACCCAATTTACACTAAAGACATAAAACCACGCTATTGCTCTCTGATTTAAGATTTTCATTTTCCAAAGCTGCTTCAAAACATAAGGCCACTGTTCATCAGAGTGTAACTTTGACAAATAGAAGGGTTTGCCTATTGTCCTGAAGCTGAGGAAACTCAAGATAGTCGACTGGGTAGCAGGCAAGTGCTTTGTTGTAATCATGCCCCGTAGGCAGGTGCCCTCAGGCTTATATTCAGTCTTTGTAAGATTGACATATTTTCTACTTGAGACTAGAGTTTTATCCCTTTTTGGTTTTAGGCACCGGCCAGAGAGGTACAGGAAGCTCAATTAGTAATCACTGGTTAATTAAAGAGACATTTATAATTAAAAATGGATTAAGTTATTATACCCTTTATGTACATGGTATAGGTGATATATCTGACTCTTTCCTTGAAAAGTTAATTGAAAGACTCTGAAACTTGATTCTTGACCACATAGGATTCTTCAAATAGCCACCTCCCTTCCCCAGACCCTCCCCATTACAATACCTACACGCTGTTGAACCCTTGGAGGATGAGGAAGAATCATGTTTATCTCTGCCTGTCACATGGTTGTTTCTTCCAGTGAAGTAAGCTTCTTCCCATTGGCCTGTCAATAGGGAGGCTGGATGGAGTAGACCAATGAGGATTTCTGTGGGGGACAGAGTCATCTCCGCAGCAGAATATGGTGTATTCTCAGGGATCCTTAATCATCATTCTGAAATGTGCACTTCTTCCATCCAAAATATAGAACTGAGAGCTCTGTACCACCATACAAAAAGAGCTTTGGTCTGCAAAGAATTTTGTGACAAAATCCATTATTTTCTTGACAAATGACAGAAGCCATTAAAAAGTCCAGGTACAAATTACAATACTTTTAAGCCATTATTTGCCCTTAATAAAAAGTAACTATTAGAATATATTTGGTCATTGTTGGGAAATACTCTTTAGTAGATAACCTTCCTTGAGTCATTCAAGGTTTCCCAAGTAATATTCAGCCCAGATTTGCTAACAATAAAGCAAATCCAGAAGATAAGAATAGAGATCAGATTGTCCACAATAACATTGATTTGTCACTTGCTAAAAATTGCTTAAACTACAGACAGCGCATGTATATAATTAAAGACAAAGGGAGAGATAAATCAAAATGAGATGAAATTTTTGTTTGTTTGTTTTATATCATTGCAAACAGTTCTCCCCTAAATATGTGATACTGTGTATGGTAGTTTCTCAAGCATGTCTGTTCTGGCTACCAGACATTTACCCTTCCTGGATTGTGTGGTCACATATGATCCTGGCATATCATTCCCCATTCTTAGGAAAACCAGCATGGCATTTCCTACAACATGATGCCCATCCTTAAAAGCTGCATTAAGGTTCTAGCCCTGAATATAAAGTACAGTTAATTCAGTTGCCTATCAAAAGCACTTGTCGTCAAAAACACCTTAATACTGTAATAAAATGTATTTTGAGGTGCCATTAGTCTTCAATGAGAAATGGGAGAGAAAGTCAAGACAAAAATTAAATTGTAATGATTTGATTAGAAATTATTAGATTAGATAGCCTGCCAAATTAAAAAATGTTAATCTTGAGAAGATACAAAGACATTTATAAAATTTGTATAAAGTTTGTAGAATTTTACCGTAATAAACACTTGTGTATAGCGTTTTTCAAAGACTCATTCAGAATTCAAAGTCTGCTTCTTATTAGGATACCTTTCCTAATTTACCCTTTTCATATGTCTACATATTAACCTAAAAGAAAGGGACCTAGAGAGCACTATGCTAAGCAAAATCACATGCATTTTTATGGTTATTGTGTTTTTAATTAGACTTGTATGATGATCATTCTGAGTTTATGGTTAGAACAACGTGACAAATAACATTTTTAAGAACACGTTTATACAACAAAAACATTTTCATTTTTCCTTCTAATTATTTAATAGAAATAAATACATTAACCTTAATTCCTTATTAATTTTATTTTCATAGGGCATTGGCCTTGATATAAGAACTTGCTAACAAAAACTGTTGACTTAAAATGTCAGCTTTCTTGCCGGGAACTGTCAAATCTAATAATATTTCTTTTCCCCCCGCAGTGGAGCACCCTGACAAAATGGCTAACGACCAAGGTATGGTGTGGCTCGCCCTGCCGCGTTCTCCCTCCTTGAATCAGTCCTGTCTGTCCGAGATGTCACTCACTGTGTTGTCTTCCTCTTTTCACCTGGGCCATACCCCTGACGAAGCCCACTCTGGGGTGATAATTAATCTTGTTAATGAAGTTCTGCTTGGATGGGGCTGGGGCTCTGATAGGGGAGATGTAAATTTTCTTGAGAGGAAATTGTTTTGTCTCTATTCTGAAGGACCAATTAAAATGTCAAGCTTCTTTGTAGGAAATAAATTTTTAGTCTCTGTGTGCACTTCTGAATAATTCACATTAAGTATAATTAAGCTCGGCATAATTTCCAAGCTGCTCTCGCACCCTTTCCTGTGCTCGGATTAAAGTTCTGCGGCTCCGTGGAGAAACACCATAAATCATGTGTGCTTGTCCTCTGCCACCAGCTTCCTGCAATTAATAAACACAAAGTGAGGTCAACTTTTTTAGGGCATCGCTGTTGTTCATTGCGAAGCCAGAGGGCTTTCATTCTTTGAATAGGACGCTGGGTGGACTTGGAGGATTGTATCCTCTTTCCACTCTTTTGCTAAAAGCTTGACTTGTGTAGAGAAACAGGGATGGTTTTACACAAAGGAAAATGGGGATAAATGAGAGTTATCCATCAACTCACAGGGAGATGTGAATTTGGGAATACCATGATTCGTAGAGTGAAAAATTAAGATTCCATTATTTTTTCACTACGAGTGATTAGTAGGATGTTAGAGGAGCAAAATAATATTTATGAGTTTTATTTTGGGGGGATGTTACATTTAAAGAAGGGAGAATTTGGAAATACCACTGGTTATAGTCTGTGTTCGTTATTTGTTGGTTCAGAGCCTATGACTTGTCTTCTGCTTTGGATAGCGACTGTCAGCACAACCTGCTTGCAAGCATCAGGTCTCAGAAAGTTCTGTCTTGTAGACTGGGGAACATATCCTTTTCAACAAGAATATTTTTTAAATTTTAAGCATCTGTGGTTGGTAAGGCTCACTACTAACAGAAGGTTGCCTACATGAGTGGTATTTTAGTTAATGATCCTATATTCAGGTTCAGCTCTGGTCCTTATACCTTGCCTCTGCTGAGGAGAACGTGGTGAGGGTCCCACACAGGGAGGAAGAGCGGTGATGCAGTGCACAGAAATGCCCACCCAGGGTTAGTTGGCATTCCCATTCATCACCTAGCTGCACCTGCTTGCTCCCACTTAAAAGATATTTTCCTAAGATTAATATCTACTAAATAGTAATATTTGTAAAACTCCAAAGGATGAGTAATTAGCAGTTAGCATATATTTGCTTAGGTAAAGTAAATAGTAGTGCTGGCCAAATCCATTGCTGGAATAATTTATTAACAGAAGTGGGGATTTTTATTTGTTATAAAATAATTAAAACAATCTCTCATAGCTTTTTAAACGTAAATGGATTTGAAACTTCTACAGGCATATATCCTAATTTTTGAAATTATATTTAGAGAGAGAGAAAAATGTTTAAAGTAACTGAACCAGATGAAATGCTACATTCGTAGCCTCTTGGGCGATGGAGTACTCAAGCTTCTCTATAAATGGATTTCCAGTTGTCTCCCGCTTCCTTTTCATTGTCTCTCAATTCCTTTCAATTGTTTTTGCTGTTATTTTTTTCAATTAACTCTTTTTTCATATTATTTTAAGCTACCAAAATATATTCTGTAAATGGATTTTTTTTTAAAAGAAAAGAGAATAAATTATTCCCCAGTTGCTGTATCACACACCCCCTATGTATTTTACTCAGATTTTCAAATTGACAGTGAAATCAGGTCAATTATCAGGAACAAAGGAATTCCCCAGGATGCTTGCCAGTGACTGAGTCTGTTAATATAGTCCAGCAGTTGTTCTTTTTCTTCATCTAACATTACTTAGGAAGATTCTGTCACTTATCATATACTATGTGGGACCTTATTCAATCACAGCTGGTATACAGTTGGTCAAATTGATAGGATCTAAATTTTATGTCAAACTCAAATCACTTGTAATTTGATATTATTGGACTGATGTTATATAATTTAGTGGTGATTAGAAATATCTTTACATTCTTACAAAGAAGGCATATAAAATAGTATATAAAGAGCTATTTCTAAACAAAATTAGTCTTCTAGGTTGATGACCAAGTGCGTGAAAAATAACCCAGTATAAAGATCCCCCTAAGGCCCTGATTGGTTTGGCTCAGTGGATAAAGCATTGGCCTGCGGACTGAAGGTCCCTGAGTTCAATTCCGTTCAAGGGCATGTACCTTGGTTGTGGGCACATCCCCAGTAGGGGTTGTGCAGGAGGCAGCTGATCGATGTTTCTCTCTCATTGATGTTTCTAACTCTCTATCCCTCTTCCTTCCTCTCTGTAAAAAAAATCAATAAAGTATATTTAAAAAAAAGATTTATTAGTTTAAAAAAAAAAAGATCCCCCTAAGATTGAAGAAAACAGTAGGAAAGAAACTGTCTCAGCACATAGCAAATCAGTCAATATGCTTTACTGTGCTTGCTGGTAGACCAATTTGCCCCTTCCCACAGCGAAATGGTCCCATTTCATGTTACATTATGACAGGTGCTGAATTTCTGTGGAGAGAAAATTCCCTCAGAAAAAAAAAATGAGCACCCTGGGTCAAAGTTAACTCAGTCAGGATGAACCCTAAATATACTTGATCTTATATGAGAGAAAATGAGAATTGTTTGAATGATTTTAAAATAGTATCTTTGTAGGCTCTTGTCACAATAACTTTTTCTTGTATTCGAAAATCTGCCTGAAGAACATTACTGTGAAAAGGAAAAGTCAGTTATATTCGA